>NC_069658.1:266648322-266951352 GCF_027244095.1 Hemicordylus capensis
CTGCAGAAACTGGCGGTGCAGGGTGCTGATAGGCTGATCTTTGTTACACTCTCAAAGCCACCTTCCTCTTCTCTCCATAGCTGGCACAGGGTTGACTGGCTTGTCTTTGAGAAATCAGAAAAATACTTTCCCTTACTCTGTTCAGAGTCATGTTTGAGTATTTTTTTTTTTTTAAGAAATCCCAAACTAAATGTTTAACTGGATGAACATGCCAGCCCAAAGTGTAGGAGGAGGGACAAAAGTCATGCCAAATTCAGAGCTCGATTTGTGCGTTGTTATGGGAACAAAGGTGGGGAAAGCAAAGCTCACCCTGCAGCAGAAAAAAAAAAGGACTGGCTCCTGTAGGTAAAGATAGTCCAGAGAGAGTGCACCCAGCGTGCCTCATGAGACTGGGGCTAATGTTGTGAACTATGCCTGGTTTTGCACTCTGTATATGCTCAGAGAAAAAGAGGCAAAGTCACATCATACACAAACTGAATTGGTTCTTGGGAGATGGTGACCATGTAGGATCTGGGCACGCAAGCAGAGATAGAGGGAGCTACACTCAGAAAGTTCAATGGGCTTTATTATAGAAAGTTGCTCATCAGGATAAAATTCAAACAGATCACCCAAATTAAAAACATGTTTCCGATTCAAGGTGTAGTGCAATGTGCCTAGCTAACGTATGTGTGTGCAGTCAGTAATTACAGTTATCTAACCAATCCTAATAAAACATTTAGAGAGAAGCAGAGAAAGAAGGGAGGGCTTAGGAGAGGGATGGCAGTGATCAGTAGGGAGGGAGGAAGGTGGGGGGAGCAGGCTACACTGTGTGTTGAATAGGCATCTCACCAGGTTCACGAAGAAGGCTTCAAAGGACTTGTTCGTTGCTGGAGCTTGGAAACGATGCAGGCTTCAAGCAGTCAGGCAGGCTGGTGGTGGTAAATGCTCAGAGAAAAGCAGAGAGAGAGGGAGAGAGCATTATGGCTGGATAGTCTTGACTTCTCACTCGCAGTGGAGGTCATCGACAGTTCCTGTCCATGGAAAGAGTTCCTGCTCTAGCCCCGCGGCTTGAACAGCAAACTCTGGAATCGCTCTTGAGCAAAGATCTGCTGGTTGGGCAAAGCTTGCTGATTTGCCATGTCCAGAGACCCCTTTTTATAGCACCTTCCTCCCATGGACCTGCACTAGGAGTTATTTCAAGATAGCATTCTCAGTCCTGGATCTCCAAAGTGTCAGTCGCTCTTATCATAAAACTTCCTTCTTATGACAAAACTGTTTCTTTGTTAGACCAGTTCAGAGCAGCATCCTCTGCATACTGTCTTTTTGTTGTCAGGAAGCAATTTGCTCCTTTTGTTCTCCAAACATCTGCATTTCTTAAGTTGTTGGTCTGTCTTTGCCTAAGAGGCAGGCTTCAAAGAGTGTTAAAAAGTCAAAAGGGGTTGTTTAAGAAGGAAGAAGCTAAGCTATATGTGTGAGACAGCAATTAAATTACTTCTTGTATACATCTACTTAGTGTGTGATTCTAAGAAAAAGAATGTTTAAAGTAACAGCCAAGGGGTACCTGCTTGAGGCTAGTTAATCAACACATTTGACTAAGGCAGAACAATGTAGGTGACATCAACATGATAAGCATTCTGTAAGGGATTAGCTTCCAGTTTGTCTCCTAAGAGTTAATCATTTCACTCAGAGTTGAGTGAGGCCTTGCATCAGCGTTTCTCTGAATGGAAATGCTGGCAAAGACACACAGGCCTCAGCCTGACCCCCTGGGCTATGAGTTCTGGTCCAATATGAGTGGCCTGGGCCATAACATTGGGTCCATAGGTGATAATTTTTCAGAGCTTTGAAGATTATATGATAGAGCTATTGTCACCTGCAAGTGTATGGATTCATTTTTAAAACCCACATTATAATTTCAGACTAGTGAAACAGGCTTTTCAGGTTTTTTTTGAAGCCTCAGGGAACAGAGCTCAGAGATGAAAGCAGAACAGAAGGAATGACCATATATACCCACAAGCAAAAACAGTTGCAATCATACCATCTCTAAGTCTCTGAAAAAACGACTGTCTGTACATAGCCTAAGGCATGATCTGAAGGCGTATGTGTGAGCGCACACAGGAGGAAAGACAGCTGAAGAGGTGGCAGCAAAACTTTATATCCACAAGTTTTCCCAGACAGCTTTACCATGGGATTAAGAGGAGTGAAGTACTGCGAGTTATGGATATTTCGAATTTGCCTAAAAAACCAATGCAAAAAGTGGGCTTTTTTACCCCGGACATAAATCAGGCTAAGTTCCAATGAGCAATGGAAAAACCCGAATCGTGTTTGGAGTGCTCCCGGATAGCTCGCAGGGACTTTGACTTAAAGCTGGATGATGTGTGAACACACACTTGCCCTTCCTGCTTTATCAAAGTAAAATCGCCATCTGAGAACGCTCCAGGAGGTCTTTCTCTTCCAGAGTGTATGCAGCAGAGGGGTATTTGAACATAGGAAGTTGCCTTATGCTGACCCTAGGGGGTGTAGGCCCAGGACAAATGGGGTGCCCCCCCCGGCCATTCTAAATTTAAAGGGCCCCGCACCATCTCCCACTCCTCCATCTGGGGTAACCCTGACCAAGCAAAGCAGCTAGAGATGACTGCTTGGAATCTTCCCAGCATGGTTGGCCTGCAGCAGCAGCTGTGCTCCAATGCAGCTGGGCCCCATGACACGCTCTGTTTGTCTGAGTGCCATGGTAGCTCTGGCTAGTCTGAACTCCTTTCTGGGCAAACACGGAGGCCAACTTTGTCTAGAAAGAAGTGCAGCCCAGAGCTATTGCTGCTGCACTCACCTTAGCAAAGCTGCACTCACCACGGGGGGCCAGAGCTGGGTGCTCCAGGGCTGGCTGTGGTGGGGAGACTCCAGGCAGAAAGCTCTGTGCTGTCACCACCGCTGGTCCCTTGGAGTAGCTGGAAGCACCTCAGGCAGGGGAAGGATGATGGTGCGGGCCTGGGACAGTATGGGACTCAGGGCAATGTCCCCAATTTCCATCCCCTGCAAAAGAAAGAGCCTGCTTCTGCTAAGACAGACCATTGAGCCATCTAGCTCTGTATTATCTACACTGATTGCCAACAGCTCTGCAGGATTTCGGACAGGGGTATTTCCCGGTCCTACCAGCAGGAGAGGGCAGAGACTGAACCTCCTGCAGGTAAAGTGTGTGCTCTGCCCCTGGGCTATGGGCCCCTGCTTATAATGGAGGGGGTCTAACACCCATCTTTCTCTCTTTCCATTCAGGTGTGGAACAGGTCAGCATTCGCCTGGATCTAGAAGCTGAATTCCACTTTACTCACCTCATCATGAAGTTTAAGGTACTGAGAACTCTATGAAGGGGCAGAAGTGTGGGAGTGGCTACTAGATGTCTTTGCATGAACTAGCAAGAGCATTACTGCCAGAATTACCCAATAAGCACTGGTTGCTCCTAAGCCCAAGGCATTAGCAAGTCTGTGGTTCTCTGTCTAACCTTATGGTATGACTCTGGCTCTTCTCTGTTCCGAACATAGTGAAGGAGCTGTGGGGCATAGCATGCAGATTGCTGCAGAGGGTGCTTTGCGTGCTCTGCACTGGGCACAGTTTGTGTGGTGGAGTTCTCTCCATCAGGGCTGTCCTTTGGGCAAGGCAAGCACAGTGATGGCTTGAGCCTCGCTCTTGTTGCTGCCATTAAAATTAACTAGAAGGGGGCCCCACATTGGCTGATTTGCCCCAGATCCTGCACCCAACCAGGGTTCTCTAAAGACAGCCCTGCTCTCCATGCCTCTTCCTCAGTTTAACAAGGAGTGGAGGTTTTTGCCCCCTGCTTTGTGGATGTTGTGAATTCAGTCAATAAGAGAGCAATCGGATGGTTAGGTTCACTCCACAGAAACCTAGAGCAAATATAACCACAGCCCATCCTCCATGTTGCTGAATGTATGTATCTAGGGTTGCCATAAACTGACTTTCCAAATCCAGGTGCCTAATTTGCATATAATGTAAATTGGCCTGAAAATAATTTTTGAGCTGAATAGTGACTGCACGTTTTGCTCCATAACTCCACTTCTGCAAGGGCTAGAACTTGATTGATTGATTGATTGATTAAGTGCCGTCAAGTCGGTGTCGAATCTTAGCAACCACATAGATAGATTCTCTCCAGGATGATCTGCCTTCAACTTGGCCTTTAAGGTCTCTCAGTGGTGCATTCATTGCTGTCGTAATCGAGTCCATCCACCTTGCTGCTGATCGTGCTCTTCTTCTCTTTCCTTCAACTTTCCCCAGCATATGTCCAAAGTATGATAGTTTGAGCCTGGTCATTTGTGTCTTGAGTGAAAATTCTGGATTGATTTGTTCTATGATCCATTTGTTTGTTTTCCTGGCTGTCCATGGTATCCTCAAAAGTCTTCTTTTTCAAAAGCGTCAATGCTTTTTTCTATCTTGCTTCTTCAAAGCTTTTTTTTTTTTTAATGAAAGCTGAAATCCCGGCAAATCTGGGTGGTCTAAGCAATCTGGGTGAGATGCTTAAAATCCGGGTGAAACATGGAATTTCGGAGGACATGGCAACCCTAATATATCAAATTATCTTTCCCAGAAGCCTCCATTTAATTTGGAGGAATAGAGTTGTCAGAAGCAAAAATATGTTACGTGTTGCCATCCACCTGCAGCCAGAAAATCCAGTCTCTCTTGTTCACAAACAAATGTCTTCCTTAGGTGAAAAGTTTGAGATTTTGGAAGTTTTATTTTGAGGTTTTAAATTCCTCTCCTCAGCCTTTTTTTTAACTGGAGAAGAAAGGTAGAAACTCAACTTTCTCTTTTGACCCCTTTTCCTCATGTAGACATTCCGCCCAGCAGCCATGCTGATTGAACGTTCGTCAGATTTTGGGCACAGCTGGAAGGTTTATCGCTACTTTGCCTTCAACTGCTCCAAGCTTTTCCCTGGCATCCCTACCCACGTGCCAACACATGTCAACCAGGCAGTGTGTGACCAGCGATACTCCGAGATTGAGCCCTCCAGCCATGGCGAGGTAAGTGCCCTGTGAAACATGAGGACTGACTGTTTTCAGTTTAGTGGCTGGCATGAAGTAGTCAGGAGGGCAGAACTGTTTGGTGATGATGTAGTCAGAAGCAAGCAGCCCAAGCCCTAGTTTACCCTCATAGACTCAAATCCTTTTATCGTGTCCATCACCGTTTTACAGCTGTGTCAAATTATGCTGTTTGTTTGTTTGATTGATTGATTGATTTCTATACCACCCTAACCAAAATGGCTCAGGGCGGTTTACATAAAAACAAAACTAAAATCAATTAACTATCAAAATCGAAAACTGTAAAAACAACATAAAACCATTATTAAAACAATTAAAACCGTTTCTAAAACCCTGGAAAACCAGGCCAAACCTTTACGGTTTAAAAACAGTTTAAAAACCCTGGAAGGCTAGGCTGAGCAGATAGGTCTTAAGGGCTCTCCTGAAAGCCAATAATGAACTCTCCTGAATTCAGCTCTCCTGAATGAACAATAATGAAGATTACGGATTTCTGCTGGGAGTACATTCTAGCTATCACTGTAATGTTTCCATCCCACTTTGTCTGGACTGGGCTTGGTGGCTGAGATGAGGTAGGTAGGTTAGGCTGATTGAGAGTGACTGGCTCAAAGTAACCTAGTCCACTTCATGGAGATTTGAACCTTAGCTTTCCCAGTCTTGGGGTCTTTCCAGACAGTAATAAACTGCAGGATGTTCAAAGCTTTCACACAAGCTCCAAGTCAAGAGCAATCTTACTCCATATACATATGCTGCTGAAGGCTGCCTCACTGCTTCCTAGCACAACTTTACGCTCCATACGCATGCTGAGCAGGGACCTTGCACAATTTTTGCAGCTCCACCTGCTGGGCAGCTCTTGCATTTTGAGAATAACCCACCCTTTCCCCCAGGCACCATAAAAGTAGTAATGAGAAAGGATGGGCTCTTTTCAAAATGCAAAAGCTGGCTGACAAACGGTGCTGCAAAAATTGTGCCAGGTCCCTGATCAGTATGTGTATAGAGGGTAAGGTTGTACTAGGAAGTAGCACAGAAGCATGCAGCAGTGTATGTACTGGGAGCAAGAGCGTGTTTGGAATGTGTGCAAAACCTTTGCAAATCTAGCACCTTATTTCTGTCTGGAAAGACCCCTTGCACTCCAACCACTACACCACAATAAATGTGGTTGGTCAGAGCCAAGTTAGAAATATTGGACAAGCCTGGAAGTAGAAGGAATAGGAGTGGTGCTGTCTAGAGTTCCAAACAGAAGGTGTTGCAAAGCAAGGACACAGAGGCATGATCAAACAGCCAGATGAGACACTTTGGTAGCTGAGACATCCTATTGCTTGTAGTCATCAGTAGGGTGCAAGCAGTGCCAGTCAATAGGGAGGGAGGAAGCAGAATCTGAAGGACAATTGCACACAGCTCTGTCTTTAGTGTAGGCACTAACGCAGTGGACTGCCAGAGTTCTGTTCCGCTTTCCATTTGCAGAGATCCATTGTGGTGTAATGGACAGAGTGCTGGGACTTGGACTATCTCAGCCATGTGACTTTGGGCCAGCCACAATCTCTCAGCTTAAACTATCTCTCAGGGTTGTTGTGAGGAAAAAATGGGATAGCAATAGCAATAGCACTTACATTTATATACCGCTCTATAGCTGGAAGCTCTCTAAGTGGTTTACAATGATTTAGCATATTGCCCCCCAACATTCTGGGTACTCATTTTACCGACCTCAGAAGGATGGAAGGCTGAGTCAACCTTGAGCCCCTGGTCAGGATCGAACTTGTAACCTTCTGGTTACAGGGTGGCAGTTTTTACCACTGCGCCACCAGGGGCTCTGGATAGCCCCATATATGCTGCCCTGAGCTTCTTAAAGAAATAAACATGGGACCAACAAGCAAAACAAAATCTGGATTCTAGCTCTCATTTGTGTGGAATGCAAGGAAAATACTGGGAATAGCATCTGGCATTAATTTGATGATCTTGGAGTTTCTGGAGGAAGGAACAGACGTCGTTGACACATTTTATCGTACCCTAAGAATGGGGTTTGCTTCTTGCCATGGTCTTCTTGCTTGTGTCTGCAGGTGATTTTCAAAGTGCTAGACCCAGCGGTGAAAGTAGAGGACCCATACAGCCGGGAAATCCAAGGTATGACTGTAAATGGGGAGCAAAACAGTGGAAGAAGCTGGTCCTTAGAGCTGGGACTTCATAAGAGTTTTGGAGAAACACAGTCAGGGGAAGAACTGTAGCTCAGTTGCAGAGCACCTGCCTTGCAAACAGATGGTCCCAGCTTCAGACCCTGGCATTTCTTAAGAACCACTTCCTCCCAAGTGATTCCATCTGCCAGGGGAGCTCTGCTCAGTGTGCCGACACCTTTGGAGGTCCAGTTGTCATGCACGTGGGACAGGGCCTTCTCCGTGATTGCCCCCAGACTATGGAATGCCCCCTGGAGAGATCTGTTCCCTCATTCCCTCCTGTAGTATACAACTGTGCCCTTGACTCCCAGCCTCATTGATTAATCAATTGATTAAAAGTTGCAGCCCTAATATATAGATAGATAGAATTTAAGTGAGAAGCTTAAGAATGGGGGAATTGGGTACGGCTGCAGGGGCCCTAGGAGCTAGAACTCTGCACCAACAAATCCCCCCCCCACTCCTGCCCAGACGTGTTACGTGTCACCAACCTGCGGGTGAACTTCACAAAGCTGCACACTCTGGGTGACAACCTGCTGGACTCGCGACATCAGGTGCTGCAGAAGTACTACTATGCCGTGTACGAGATGGTGCTGCGTGGGAGCTGCTTCTGCTACGGGCATGCCTCTGAGTGTGCCCCCCTGGCCGGAGTGCCAATCAGAATCGAGGGCATGGTAAGGCACAGGAGGTGTGCAGTGGGAGGGAGGTGCAGGGGGGAAAGGAGGTTGGGGCCTAGACCAACAAGGAAGGCAGAACAATGGGAGGGTAATCCTACTGGGGATCATGGCGCCAGTGCTAGAGATCCCAAAGCACATGTGATCAGGGTTTTCATCTGGGAAATGTTGTCTACAGAGTGCCGGGACCTTCTTCAACTTACTGTCCGGGTTTGGGGATACCCTGGTGAAGGAGAGTATGGTAGGAGGGTGTTCGTGGGAGGAATCTGTCAGAGAGACAACCGGGCAAATTGGAAGACTAATTGGTGAGATGAGCCAGAAGCCACTTGTCAGAGGTGGCCGAGAAGAGTTAGAAGCCACTGTAGCTGTAGAGGTGAGAGGCCACACAGATGTGGACAGCCACACTTCCTTATGAGAGGTATCCTCCTCATGGGCGTCCACACAAGACTTTTTCATTGGGCAGGGAGCAAAGCCAGCAATCCAGTGCCCTCCTCCATGGACGTATGCCTCATTGAATTCAATGGTAACCTGCTCAATCTGGGATGGAGGGGTCAACTGCCCCGCCCCCCCCCGGATGCCCATGATTCTCCTGTGTGGGTAGCAGTGTCCTTTTGCAATATTGAAGCACCTTTGCTGAACTATTTAGGGCATTCCCTGGTAATGCTGAGGAGGGGAAGCTTCAGCCATGACTTTGGTTCCTAGAAAGGAGACTGGCCAGAGGTGCATAGCCCTGGCAGAGCAGCACTTGAGTGTTGACTGAACCCTTTCCCCTCTACAACATTTTGAGGCATAAGAGGGATGAACCAACCCTAGGAAAGATAACCCCCATGTATGGAGGCAACAAACTGGGTGGCTCTCGTTATGAACCCTAGCCATGACAAACACATCCCATCCAAATTATATGCAGAGAATTTAGACTATTGTACTAAAATAAGTGGTTCCCAACATGGGGGCCTCCCTCTAGAGGTTGCTGAACTACAACTCCCATCATCTCCAGCTTTAGTGTGGCTGGGGGTGATGGGAGTTGTAGTTCAGCAGCTTCTGGAGGCCTCCAGATTGGGAACCACTGTACTTAATACTCAGTTTTTGTGACATGGAAATGTAAATCCTGAAAACATTTCAGTTTCAGAAAACCATAACAAATCCATTTAATTCTCATATGATGACCATATAATTATAGAATGTTAGCGTTGGAAGGAAGCTTGGGAGCTCTTCTAGTCCAACTCCATGCTCAGTGCAGGAAACTAATACATCATCCCTGCAAGATGGCCATTCAGCAAAGGAGAGCCTCAGCCTACCACTGCGTGAGGTAGACTGTTCTACTGTCAAAACAGCTCTTGCAGTTAGAAAATTCCTCATAAAATCTAGCCTAAATCTGTTTCCTTTCAAGGAGATGCTGAAACATTGAAAGGTGTTTCATTCAAACTTATCTCCCTCCCCCCAACCCCCACTGTCAGCATGTGCTAGATATAGTTCTAACAAGAAATGGAATAGTAGATACAGAAAAGAGGATTAAATCTATGGTGTGCTATGAGGTCTGGTGGCTGCTGCAAAGGGCTGTGGGGAACATAGGAAGCTGCCATATACTGAGTCAGACCATTGGTCTATCTAACTCAGTATTGTCTTCACAGACTGGCAGCAGCTTCTCCAAGGTTGCAGGCAGGAATCTCTCTCAGCCCTATCTTGGGAGATGCCAGGGTGGGAACTTGGAACCTTCTGATGCTCTTCCCAGAGTGGCTCCATCCCCTAAGGGGAATATCTTACGGTACTCACACTTCTAGTCTCCCATTCATATGCAACCAGGGCAGACCCTGCTTAGCTAAGGGGACAAGTCATGCTTGCTGCCACAAGACCAGCTCTGCTCCTTCCCCTTGCCTACCTTCCCCGGAAGACAAGTAGTGGCCACCCTCCACTCTGCCCCGCTGCGCGCCCACATAAGCGACAGCACGGTGGCAGCAGGAGCTGGGAGTAGAAGGACCCCGCCCCACATCCCAGGTGCCCCACGCTATGAGCGTTGAGGCTGCTCTAATTAAAGCAGCTGCTGCACCCCGCTCGGCTGCTCCTTTGCCCAGGATCTCTGCCAGAATTGGCAGTGGGCCGGAGCAAAGTCATTTAATCCGGCAGCGATTGCCCAGGTGATCGCCAGCCGGGGTTAAGCGAACCAACTTAGCCTGGCTAAACGCTGCATTACAAACTCGGGCTTCGCGAAGGAGCAGTGCCAGGACCAGGCTTGATCCTGGCGCTTCACACGTGCAGCCTAGTCCAGGCTGGGCTGCGCATGCGAACAGTCTCAATCAGTATGTGGGACTGGGGATTGGGGTTTGCAGGACAGAGTGGGAAGGCATGATATGCAGAATGAAGTCATTCCAAATCCCACCCAGTGGAAGTTCCACCCTGACCCCTTTAGGGATCAAGAAGGTTTTGGCAGAGATTAGTTACATATATGTCAGGGCTATTTATTTATTCTCCACAAGCAGTGGGGCTTGAAAATTACTTTTAAATGCTCTCTTTAAGAACCGAGATGCTTGGATTCTGTAGGCACTGCTATAATCTGTTGTAGGTTTGCAGTCATGCAGATGCTTAGACCTCTCCCTGACTACATGACCATCAGCCACTCTCAATTCTCTAGGGCTCAGGTTGGCATGGGAGCACTCAGCACCGGACAACGTGAGACCTTAAAAAAAAATAAAAATCTCCATGCTGAGTGGCGCCCTGATCTGATCCTGCTGGGCTGTGCCATGGCTCTGAATACCCCACTCACCAGTCTCCTCTGCTCCAGATCCATGGACGGTGCATGTGCAAGCACCACACCAAGGGCCTCAACTGTGAGCTCTGCAAGGACTTCTACCAGGAGTTGCCATGGAGACCGGCTGAGGCCCATCATCCACATGCCTGCAAAGGTGAGAGAGGTGGCGTATTTGTGTGCAGAATATGGAGAACGAAGCAGTGAGAGCTAAAGGGATTAGATCTACCTTGGGGCAGGACCCCTTATGTTTCTTCATCATGGCCTCTGTGCTTCAAACGGTTGAGTTTCTTCTGCATCTGCGCAGAGCCTTCAGGAATGTTTTGAAGCTTTTCCTCAGCAGTTTTGATAATAGCCCCTCCCCATTAGGATAGTAATCCGGCTTTGGGCAGATGGGTAGCAGAGACCGTTAATGCTAGAAAGGCTAAAAAAAAAAAAGTGAGAGAGCCATTTTATAGTGTTGGAGGAAATGCTCAAGAGCATGTGGAGGGATGCTCCTTCTGCCTCAGACTTGTACAGCCTCCTGAAGAAGGCTGCCACTATGCCTTTGCTTCTTCTCCTTCCTCTGGTTGCCCCCTCCCATTACCATGGCTCCTCCACCTTTCTCTGCTGCATGTGACAGCTAGTGATGTCCCAACTTAAGCTGCTTTATGATACTGTGTGTGTATGAGTGGATGTGGCATTTGTAGTGGCTGCTACCACATATACACATGGGGCAGGCCATGGCCTGAAGGAAGACAGGTCCGCTGGTAGACTGGTCCACCCCACAATTGGTTTGGGAAATTTGAGAAAGGCTGTTGTCTGAATGCAGATCAGGTCCCCAAGCCAACATCACAGGAGAAGGTCAGTTAGGTGGGCAGAACGAGGCAGTAGGGATGTGCACGGAACTGTTCGGTGCTCCATTCTAGGAGCGCCAAACCTGTTCCGTCAACCGGTGTTCGAGCCTGTTTGGTGTGTTTGTGTGTGGGTTATTTAAGTGGCAGGGGAAATGCTGCCTACCTGCCAGGCCCCGCCGTGCCACTTTCCCCCTGCCAGCGCTCTCACAAAAAGCGGGTGTGCGGGGCTGCAGTGGGTATCCCCGCAGCCCCGGTCAGCGTTGCCACACAAACATTTGCATGACGACGCTGACCGGGGCTGCAGGGAGGTACACTGCAGCCCCGCGCACCCACTTTTTGTACGAGCGCCGGCAGGGGGAAGAGCGCCGAGCGGGAGACTGCGAGGCAGGGGCCAGCAGTTAGGCAGCACGTCCCCAGCCCCTTAAAGAACCCCCCCACGCCCTCCCAGGAGTGTACGGAACCAGTTCTGTTCACATCCCTATTAGGCAGAGGGCTGCACATTTTGAAGCTCAACATTCATTAAACGGTGTACCTGGTTGCCCCCACAGAGTGCAACTGCAACGAGCACTCGCAGAGGTGCCACTTCGACATGGCAGTGTACCTGGCCACGGGCAACACCAGTGGAGGGGTCTGCGACGAGTGTCAACACAACACGATGGGCCGCCACTGCCAGCTCTGCAAGCCCTTCTACTACCGCAACCCACTGGCTGACATCCGTGCCAGCACTGCTTGCATCCGTGAGTGTCACTTTTTCATATTGACTATCCAGGTCACCCACTATCTGTCTGTGCATTATTTACATATTATGATTGTCTTCTGTTCCTCAGTCACAATATGTTGCTGTAACCATTTAAGTGATTAGGCCACTGTGCTTCTGAAGTGACCAAATATGTTTTCATTAATAAGCAATTTATATGTAGCTGAGAATTAGCTGCCTTCCCACTGTGTCTGGTCAAGAGAGCTGTAAAACTGAAAAGCTTACATGTTTTCCAACAAAAGTTGGTCCCTTTTCAAAACCTCCTTACGTAATTTGCAAATGTTTTCTCAACTGTTACATTTTAATACAACAAGGTTAACACACTCCTGCAAGCTGGTTGGTCTCCAGCATTTGTGTAGTGACCAGTCTCCCCTCCCTCTATAGAGTTAACCAGAAGTGACAGATAGTCTTGTCTTGTCTTGACAGATAGACTGGTGAGCTCCAGAGATCGCCCAATGAATCCAGTGGGGGTGGGGTGGGTCCTAGAGAGTGGTTGCTAGGAATTCTGGGAACAAGAAAGGAAGTTCTGTGCTGGAGGAGCAAGGGGACATGTGGCAATGGAGTTTGCTGCAGCAGGATGACTGCAGCTCTTGGAAGATAGATCTGCAGGAGGCTAGAGCCTCATCAGGAGTTTGGTGAGTTCAAGGAAAAAGGGGAAGCCAAGACTTTTGGTTTCGGGAACCCATAATAGGGAACAGATTGTTTAGTCAGACTGTGCATCAGGGATTTGTTTTGCTTTCTGTGTGCTTTGCATTTTCCTAAATCCCTGTTCTTTGCAACTAAGTAACTAAGATTTCATTACATGCTGCCCCAGTATCATTCGGGGTCCTGTTGAAGTCTTCTTATAACCAACCAAGTATTTTTAAGTTTATCTAACCAACCAAAAGCCTCAGACAGAACCAATATGTAGTAATTGAAAAGGACTCTGTAACCATTTAAGTGTTCTTAAATGCAACCTAAAACTGAAGCTTAAGACAACCTATTTTTGTAGCCTTTTGAATAAAGGTGTTTTTCTTCTTTGTTCTTTACCTTTTTCAAGCCTCCAAGGGTGGTTATTGACCAAGCAGGAGGAAGTGGGGGCTTTTCTCTGGTGCAAATGTATCTCAAGGAGAGCTTGGCCAAATTAAAATTTTAACTTCACATACAGGCAGCAGGTCTGAGAGAACAATTGGCTTTATTCTCGCCTATTAAAAAGGGGAGCAGATTTTTTTATTTGCCCAGTTACAGAGGGACATTGGATTAAAGCACCCAATCCACTAGTCCGGTTCTTTGCAAGTTATAGGGTGCTTGGTGGCAGCATTTATAATCTATCGGAAATACAGAGTAGTTTTATGAGAAGCCCACCCAGGCAGCTCAGCAGGGATGACTCGGCATTTTCTTTCCCTCACGTGAGCTAGCTCTGAGACAAAGGTTTTAATTCCCTACAATTTGTTAAACCATGAAGTGAGATTTTTCTTTGCTTCTTTGTTCAGTTTCCTATCCAACTTTTCCCCAAGTTCCCAAGCTGAGTTACAGCATACAAATAAAACAATATAATCATAATAAAAATTAACAGTATATAAAACAGCATAAGATTAATACACATTCGGTCCAGAGATGCAACTACTTTTTAATTATTTATATTTTATTTAAACAAGAACATGTTTTGTACATAGGGCATCCAAGAAGCCAAATGAATAAATGAAACTCAAAACATTGCTGTTTTTACCCTACTTTTAAAAAAATCATTTTTTTAAAAAAAAGGAACTTATATTTCCAGTCTCCTCTTAAAATAGATAGGCATGCTCTGCTACTCCTGTTAAATCTGTGTGTGTGTGTGTGTGTGTAAAATCTTTTAACAGATGTCTCTCTTTCTTCACCTTATAGCAATTGGCCCTCTTTCAACAATGTAGTTTTTGCTATCTTTGAAAATAGCCCATCTTCAGCAGTGCAAATGCTTTTCACTCACTTGACATCCCTGACCTTTTGGTTTCCTTTCCATTCTTCTCAATGAAATGTTCTTAGAAACTAGACACTTCTGTTGGTTTCAGTAAAATATATAATTTTATCTTTTTCCTATTTCCAGTCTCTTAACCTTTCAGGCCAGTACAGCAGACAGCATCTAGTGAACTGCCTGTTGTAGAAAAATGTCTGCCAAAATACTAATGTTTTATTGATAGTGAGGAAGATTTATAGAACCTTTTAGTTCCCTGGGCTAAAAGAGGAGAATATAAGAATTGCCCTGATGGATCAGGCCCAAGGTCTATCTTTCCAGAATCCTGTTCCCCACAGTGATCCACCAGATGCCTCCAGGAAGCCCACAAGCAGGAGATGAAGGGCATGCCCTCTCTCCTGCAGTTGATCACAGCATCTGGTATTCAGAGGCATCCTACCTCTGAACCTGGAGGTAGCCTATAAAGTAGCCATTGATAAACTTCCGTGACGGTTCTGGGGATACTTACTATGGCTCTATTGAATCCTATCTTTGTTAGCTCCCAATTCTGATTCAGCCCCATCTAGCTCTACAGGATTCTGGCTGACTGGATTCCTAATGTATTCCCCCCGCCCCACTTCTCTTTTGTCTTACAGCCTGTGACTGTGACCCAGTGGGCTCTTTGGATGGTGGTGTGTGTGACAGTCATACAGATGCAACACTGGGCATGATCGCTGGGCAGTGCCGCTGCAAGGAGAATGTCAAGGGTGTGCGTTGTGACAGCTGCAAAGAGGCCTTCTATGGACTGAGCCGCAATGACCCTCTGGGGTGCCAGCGTTAGTATTGGTGATTTGCGCGGAGTGACGTTATGGGTGCAGGTTTGCTAATAAGCAGAGCCAGCATAAATACAGGGGATGTGGACGTGAGTAGGGCTTGGGTGCTGCAGTGGGTGATGGCTACCTAACTGTGTCTTAGAATGTGCATGGAAGTGATTCCAATGCACAATCTTAGGATGACCAATATGTAAAATTTGTAGAGCAATGAGGCTGATTTGGAAGCACACACACACACACACACACACCGGTCCGCTATAAATGTGCCTTCCTTCCACTGCGTGTCAATGACTTATTTCCTCTGTTACAAAGTGCTTCCAGAACATGGGCAGAACTGGGAATTTTTGTCTTTTAGCACAATAGTGTGTGTAGAGGAGGGATGGGGGAGTTGCACACAGGCCCCCGTTGCATCCCCGCAGAGCCTCCTAATATGCATGCTGGTTTGTTGGGATGTCTGCACTGTTTCCTTTAACAGGGATTCCCAGATATTGTTCATTACAACTCCCAGCATCCCCAGCTGCAATGGCCTTTGGCTGGGGATTCTGGGAGTTGTAGTGAACAACATCTGGGAATCTCTGTTAGAGGGAACACTGGATGTCTGCCACTTAACTCAAGCAGTATTCTCTCAGTTTCAACTTCCTTTCCCTACATGAAACAATAGGAAGGAAAAATTCTAATTTCTTCAAAGATTATCCCTTTTAATAACATGACATGTGCATTTGGGAAACATGCCCAAATTGATTAATGTATTCCATTCAGGGTTTTGAAGTTTTTGGCTGCAGAAACTGGTAGAAGCAGAAGAAGGGATGGGAGGGGAGGCTGCACAGAATTCAAGACCTTTGATCCTGCTGGGCCAGGCCAAATGCTGCAGCATAGCTGGCTTACAAATCAAGGCTGGGCCCTCTGGAAAGTGCTGGTCTGTGTGTTTTCAGCCTGCAGGTGTGACCCTCGTGGGATCATTGCAGGTAGCAGCCCCTGTGACCACATCAGTGGTGACTGCTACTGCAAGCGTTTCGTTACTGGGCGATACTGCAACCAGTGTTTGGTGAGTGAGTGCTGCTGGACCACTAGAATGTGTTTGCGTGTGCTTTGGGCTAGTCACTCATTGCCTAATGGCCCTTCTTTTCCACAGCCTGAATATTGGGGGCTGAGCTATGACATGACTGGCTGCCGAAGCTGTGCTTGTGATTTTGGAGGAGCCTACAGCAACAGGTAGGAGTGGGACTGATATAGGCTCGGAGAAGTGGAGGATGGTGATGCTGTTCCCTTGGCTGGGGTTGTGTGGGGCATGAAGTACAGGGATAGAGAATATCTGTACTCTTGGGGACATCTTATTCTTGGAACAGTGGTGCAAGGCCTGGGGGTATATTTTGAAGCAGAAACTGACCTTTCAGTCAGTGGTCAGGGTCCAAAATAAAGCTGACCATGTAGTGGTAAGAGCTTTACAATTATGGATCACATGCTTCCAAGCATAGCATTGCCTACAAATATGAAATATTCTGTGGTGACAAAGTGTATTTCAACAGTTGTATCTGAAGAAAGTAAATAATGATAAAGCGCCATCAATGAGACGAGTTAGCTGTGATTAATGCAAATCACGTTCATTTCAATGGGACTTAGTCATCACTAACTTTTTTTTTAATGCAATCCATACTTATCAAGTGCAGATATGGTAGATGGTTTTCATGATAAGTGATTGTGTATTCATTTTTATGGCTTCTCAGGCCTCACGATATATTTGTACATTGTTGTGGTCTTCATTCTACACCAATAAACTTTTTCATTCATACATACCAATGTGTACAAAATTCAAAGAGGAGAGGTAACATTAACATGTGCAATACCTCAATTTATTCTAATTTGAAAACACTTCCTATTTTATAATGAGAGAAACTGTAGACAAGGGTGTTAGAAAACTGGGGAAATTTCAAAACCGCCCCACAAAAACCCGGTATGAGATGGAGCTCTGGGCCGGAAGTAGACTGTAGGGTGCAGGAAGCAAGTTTGCCCAGGAGTGGAATTGAAACGGGTGGCAGGCAGAATTCATTCATTCATTCATTCATTCATTCATTTATTACATTTATAAACTGCCCCATCTAGAGGCTCTGGGCGGTGTACAACAACTTTTTGAAAGACATTAAAACACACAGTGCTAAAAACAATATAAAAACAATTCAAAAACAATTAAAACCATTTAAAACCAATTAAAATACTTTTAAAAAACACTCCCCAAAGTCACTCCCATTCACCTCTCTCTGCCGTTCCCTGCCCAATGTTCCTTTGTTTTGAACTCCATGTTTCTTCGTGATAGTAACATAGAAAACTGCCTTATACTAAGTCAGATTCTTGGTTCATCCAGCTCAGTAATGTCAACACTGACTGGCAGCAGCTTTTCAAGGTTACAGACAAGAATCTCTCCTAGCCCTACCTGAGATGCATGAGAGTAAACCTGGGACTTTCTGCAAGCATGTAGATGCTCTTCCACTGAGCTATGGTGAATGTTGGGGGAAATCTGGTGTCAGGGCTGAATGGGAAGGGTGTTCCTGGTATGGTAAGTCAGTAGTGTGGTATGTCACACCAGAGTTCCTGGTGTGCTAGGTAGAGTTTAAGTTGCACCCCCTGATAATATAACAGAGTAAGACTGTCCTAGATAAATCCATCCAAAACAACTACCATTCCCCTTGTTCCTTCTAGTCACAATTTTTGATATGAAACCACATGCTAGTTCCTAAGCATGTAATGAAAAGTTTGTGGGGGGTAGTGCGGGTGGAATCTATACTTTAACTATGTTGATTGTGAGGTCAAACTGGAGCAAGAGGCAATTAAGGGATCCTGAGTGTGCCTTTCCCTTTTTGATCCCAACTACCATAGCTTAAGCATTTGGCTGCCATGGGTCTGCTTATCATACTTTCTGTCTCCAGGTGCTCCATGGATGATGGGCAATGCCCCTGCCAGCCCCACCTCATGGGACGCCAATGCAATGATGTGCAGCCTGGGTTCTTCTGTATACCCCTGGACTACTACATGTATGAAGCAGAGCATGCTACGGGTCTTGCCCCAACGCATCCGGGTCTGCCGGTGAGTGCACAAGAAGTAGACGACTTGGAAGAAGAGAACACAAGATCCCAGGCCATAGAGAGAAGGGACTGTATCTAGAAAGCCCTTGTGGTTTGCATAAGGGACACTTATCCAAAGGGAAAGGAGAGGGCACTTGCGTTTCTTATGGGGTTTGTCTAAGGCAGTGATTCTCAAACTTGGGTCCTCAGGTGTTATTGGACTTCAACTCCCATAATCCCCAACCAAAGGCCACTGAGGCTGGGGATTATGGGAGTTGAAGTCCAAGAACACCTGAGGACCCAAGTTTGAGAATCACTGGTCTAAGGGATTTGTGTACAGGGACTTCTTACTTGTTTATTTGTTTTATCTACCATTTTTCTATACTGCCTGATATATACATCTCTAGGTGGTGTACAAAATTTAAAACAATATAAAAGTCACAGATTAAAATCTACAAAACACAATAAAAACAATAGCATAAAACAGTTATTAAAACAAATTATTAAAATTAATTCTAATTAAAAGCTTGTGAGAACAGATGAGTCTTAAGCGTCTTCCTGAAAATAAACAGAGAAGAAGATGCTATTATTTCAGCAGGGAGCATAGTCCAAAGTCCTGGGGCAGCCACAGAGAAAGCCCGGTCCTGGGTAGCCATAACCAGACCTCTCCAGAAGATCGTAACAGGTGGCAGGGTTCATGACAAAGAAGGCGCTCTCTTAAAAACTCTGGGCCCAAACCGTTAAGGGCTTTATAGGTGATAACCAACACTTTGTATTTCTCCCAAAAACATATCAGCAGCCAGTGCAATTCTTTTAAAATTGGTGTTATGTGGTCCCTTCGTGTTGTTCCAGAGACCAATCTGGCTGCTGCATCCTGTACCAATTGTAATTTCTGGACTATGTACAAAGGCAGCCCTATGTAGAGTGCATTACAATAGTTGAGCCTGGAGGTTACCAGCATATGTACCACTGTTTTAAGGTCATTTAGCTCCAGAAATGGATATAGCTGATGTATTGGCCAAAGCTGATAAAAAGTGCTCTTGGTCACTGCCTCAACCTGAGAAACCAGAGAGAGCTTTGGATCCAGGAGCACTCCCAAGCTACATACCTGATCTTTCAGGAGGAGAACAGTCGATCAGAACAGAACAGAACAATCCAGAACAGGCAGATCTAAGCCATCTCTCAGGTCCTGACCCACCACAATCAGTACAGGTAAAGTGTGCCGTCGCATCGGTGTCGACTCCTGGCAACCACAGAGCCCTGAGGTTGTCTTTGGTAGAATATGGGAGGGGCTTACCATTGCCTCCTCTCACACAGTGTGAGATGATGCCTTTCAGCATCTTCCTATATTGCTGTTGCCCCAATATAGGCGTTTCCCATAGTCTGGGAAACATACCAGCAGGGATTCTAACCGGCAGCCTCTGGCTTGCTAGTCAAGTCATTTCCCCACTGCGCCATTAGGTGGCTCCACAGTCAGTACTTCCATCTTATTTGGATTCAACCTCAGTTTGTTATCCCTCATCCAGCCCATTACTGCCTCCAGGCAGATATGCCATTTCCTGATGAGGTTGACATGGAGAAATAGATCTGGGTGTCATCAGCTTATTGATAACACCCTGTACCAAACCTCCTGATGATCTCTCCCAGCGGTTTCATGTAGATGTTAAAGAGCATTGGAGACAGTATGGAGCTTGTGGAACTCCACACTTTAGTTCTTGCTTTGCAGAACAGTCTCTAAGCGACACCATCTGTAATCTACCAGAGAGGTAGGGATGGAACCACTGTAAAACAGTGCCACCCAATCCTACCTCCCTCAGGCGGTCCAGAAGGATACCATGGTCGATGGTATCAAAAGCCACAGAGCAATCCAAAAGGATCAGCAGAGTCACACTCCCTCCCTCCGATCTCCAACTGGCTATTATCATCCATCAGGCTGACCAAGGCAATCTCAACTTCATAGCCTACACAAAAGCCAGTTTGAAATGGGTCTAGATAATCTGCATCATCCAAAACTGCCTGGAGCTGAAAGGTCACCACCCACTCAATCACCTTGCCCAACCATGGAAGATTAGAAAAATGTCTGTAATTAGCTAACTCCGAGAGATCCAATGCAGGTTTCTTCAAAAGTGGTCTAATAATAGCCTCCTTAAGACAAGGAGGCATCCTGCCCTCCCTCGGAGAAACATTTATAATATTTATCAAACCTTCACTGATAATATGATTACCAGATGAGATAAGCCAAGTTGGGCAAGGGTCAAGAGA
Organism: Hemicordylus capensis; assembly: GCF_027244095.1. Lineage (NCBI taxonomy): Eukaryota > Metazoa > Chordata > Lepidosauria > Squamata > Cordylidae > Hemicordylus > Hemicordylus capensis. The sequence continues at coordinate 266,668,579 of NC_069658.1, forward strand.
ACAGGTTGTAGGACACATCGTCTGAAGAAATTTGTCCACTTCTTCAGGAGTCACAAATTGAAAATGATCCAATCTAATCCCATAAGAGGAATTGCTGGACACTTCCCCAGTAGATTCTGCAGTAACTGTGGAATCCAGCTAGGCCCAAATATGAGAGATTTTATACACAAAATAATCATTTAAAACCTCACAGCGAGTGACTGATGGTTCCAAGTTTAAATTCAAGGGGGAGGGGTACATACTAGCCCCCTCACAACCTTAGACAACTCAGCTGGATGTGAATTTGCAGAAGCAATGCGGGCAGAAAAGAACCACTTCTTTGCTGCCCGACCTGCCAGAGCATAGCTCTTCAAATGTGCTCTGTGTTGTGCCTGATCAGACTCGCACCGAGTCTTCCTCCACTTGTGCTACCTTGCCGCTTCAGCTCATGTAGTTCATCCGAATACCACAGGGCTGTCTTTAAAGCAGGGCTATTGGGGCTATCTTTATTCCTCCTGGGCAAAGTGTTATACGAACTATATAGTTGGGTAGAACCTAAAAGTTATCCAGTGCAGCTTAGACTCTTGCACTTTAACCCATCTGGACACCACACACGCACCCCTTCTGCAGATTAAAGCACACTATCCAAACCATAATTTTCATACATGGAAAGCTGGCATGAGAAGGAAAAGGCATTTTGCTGTCAACGGAAGGCACATCATTGGACACTAGCCTAGCTGGCTTTGAAAGCTATTAGACATATTTATGGAGGAGAAGGCTATCAGTGACTATTAGGCAAGATGGCCATGTGGAGCCTCAAGGTTCAGAGGTAGTATGCCTCTGAATACTAGTGGCAGGCTACTAGAATTCGGTGAGCATACGTATATGGGAGAGGACACTGCCCTCAACACCTGTGTGTGGATTCCCTGGAGGGATTTGGCTGTTGCTGGTGTCTCCTTTGTGTGTCTTTTTAGATTGTGAGCCTCTTTGGACAGGGAACGATGTTCTCCCTCCTTTTGCTGTGTCAACAGCTTTGAGAACTTTTTCTTGTTGACAAATGGTATATAAATATTTATATGTGATTGTTAGATTTATATTATATAATAATTTGGATGGCCACTAAGGAAAGCAGGATGCTGGACTCGATTGGCTTTTGGTCTGAACCAGCAGGGCTCTTCTTCTGTTATTACGTTCTGATCATTCTGATCTGCACGGCCCCTTCAGGAGTTAAATGGCCAGCGCTGCATTCGTGGCATGGCCAGGAGCGGTTCTTCCCTGCCTTAAAGGCAGGGAAGAGCCACTCCTGGCTGCGCTACGTGGTCCCAAAGGGGCCACGTGGGAGCTGGACCATGCCCCCCGCGTCTGACGTCAGACGTGGGGGCATGGCTAGCCCTCACGTCTGACATCAGACGCAGGGGGTGAGGTCAGTGGGGCCACCGCCACACACGGGCCACTGGCGGTCAGGCTCCATGCCTGACTACAACTCCAGCCACAGTCACCAATAAGCAGGGATGATGGGAGTGTTAGCCCAACATCTGTGAGAGGGCCAAAGTTGCGCAGCTCTGCTATAGGGGAATACTAGGGCATTTGCACTTGCAGCCTCAGCCATTCTGTAGTTGCCAGTCTTAGTGCCTAACAGAGCAGGCTGTTGGACAGCTGACAAAAGGCAAGGCTCAGCTGTCTGCAATAAGGAACAACTAATCATGCAGTAACGAAATAATGTTTCTCTGTGTCATAGGGTGCCTTGAGGCCTGAGGCTCCTGTTGACTGTGTGGAATATTATAATGGGGTCCAGAATGGCCGCAAAGTGAGGCTGAGGCGCCAACACAGCACAATCAGACTCTTACAGCAGCGAGCAGCGCTCAGACGAGCCCGGCAGCTTCAGCAAAAGGTGACTGCGAGAGTGCGGAGGAAGTGGTGTGGCAGAGAGGATGCTGGGAAGGAATATGTGAGGAGAGGCCATGTGAGGAGAGGGTGGGCTGTTGGCTGGATCGGGCCAGCGTCCCTGCCATGGGCTATTGTGGGCTCTCCCCCTTGGTGGTGTTGGTCCATGAAGCTGAGCTGTTTTGGGGATGTGGTGGCAGCCTTTGAATGTTATGTCTGAGTGAGTGATTTCCTCAGACTTTTATTAAGCCAAATAATAAAAGAAAAGCATAAGTGCATTAAGCTTTACTCTTGTGATTTAAAGGCAGTCATCAGATTTGCACACACAGTTTTTTATGCAAGGTGGCTTGCAATTGGTCAGAAGTGTTCTGCAGTGGTTCCACAGGCTGGGGGTGAGGGAGCCCCAAAAGCAGGCTGATTTCTTCTTCCAGCTCAGATTGCCATGAAAAGCACCTTGCCTGCTTCTATGCAGATGGGTGGGAGTGGGGAAGGCTGGAGGGAACATAAAGCCATTTGCTGACCCCATGTTTTCACCTACAGCCAGATGTGGAGGTTGTGCAGCGGGAGCACACAGGTCACATGATTACATGGACGGGCCCAGGCTTTGCCCGCGTACGGGATGGGGCTGGCTTATCCTTCCACATTGACAACATTCCCTACCCCATGGAATATGATATCTTGTTGCGCTATGAGCCTGAGGTATGTGAAAGGAGCTGGAAGGGACTTGGTGGATGTTTGTTGTGTGAGGAGGACATGACCATATCCTGAGGGTGTGTATGTGTAGGGGCAGGGAATCAGCAGTATTGGAATGGATGGCTTTGGGAAGCACAAGCAAGAGCAATAACACATTCATATTCATACTTTTGTGTTTATTATTATTATTATTATTATTATTATTTTATATTAAGCAGTTTGACTCATGCTCAAAGCCCTCTACATCAACTTATCTCAGTAATCCTTACAACAGCCACTCAAAGTAGGTCGACAGTATTGTCCTTGGAGTACATATTGGGGGTTGAGACTGTTGGGGGCAATTACTTATATAGCAGAGTATTACAGGAAATAACTCACTCTCATTACAGCACAAGTTAACATGGTCTCAGGGGCAACAGCTTGTAAATGATAAGCATGGAGATTCATGTAAGGTTAAGCTAATCTACTTTATTCAGAAGTACATGATGATGATAGAAAAGACCTATGTCTAACAGCGAGATATATGTTGATCAGAGAGAGACCTATAGAAGCATGGTGCTCAGAGAGAGAGCTAGAAGCATTCTGGGAAGAAGAAGGAGGAAGTCAGTCCCAGGAAGTTCCTGAGTACATTCTATCCATAGAGGGGTCATAGAGGCAGAGATAAACAGGAAAGAGAAGGGAGACCCTAACTATCTATCTCTACCCCCAATGCTCCTAGTGGTCATTAAGGTTACTGGTGCAAAAGGTCGATGCCATCTGGAGCTGGATCTCCAACAGAGACTAAGAACTTTGAAGTGGGGACTTTTCAGTTCCTGAACCTCTCTTCACTGGAGGTTTTCAAACAGAGGCTCAATGACCATTATCAGGGATCCTGTAGATTCCTGCATTGAGTAGGGTATTGAATTAGAAGACCTTCAAGGCACCCTCCAACTCTAAAATGCTATGATTCCATAGCTTCACTGCTGTTAGCTCTTCACCGCTGTTTTACACCATATCTTCCTGATATTGAAGATGGCGGTTGGTGTGGCAAAGGAAAAGGTGGCAGAAGATACTGGTTTTTAATTTAGTGTGGCTGGGGATAATGGGAATGGTAGTTCAACAACTTAGGAGAGCCCTTCTCTATCCTCTGGCTTTGTATAATATCTGATGATGACAACTATTCATTTAGGACATAATTAAATTTTGCAGCAAGTATTTATTCAGGCAGTTTATCTATCTATCTATCTATCTATCTATCTATCTATCTATCTATCTATCTATCTATCTATCTATCTATCATATAGGCCTGATGAGGACTATCTGCTCTGGTCCTGCTGCTCTAAACCCACTTTGTCTCTTTCTCAGTCTACAGAGGACTGGGAAGCTGTCGTCAGTGTCAGCTCACAGGCTTTACCAATGAGCCCACGCTGTGGCAATGTGCTACCCTCAGAGCAGATGTACCGGGAGAGCCTGCCGCATAGTTCCAGGTGAGATACGAATCTAATGCACCTTACAGACTGGCGTGCATGAGACAGAGGTTGCATGACCGCATGTGAGATTGAGAACGACCTACTTTGTTTGTTTGTTTGTTTGTTTATCACATTTTTATACTGCCCAAAATGCGAGTTCTCTGATGTCAGTGCACTGAGAAGGTTTTATGGAAACCAAGATCATGTAGATTGCATCCTTAAAAAAACTGGTAACAAATATGATGCATCACTGACAACCTAAAGCAGATTTGGTCAGTTTTCTGTATTTTCAGTAGTCACTTTGTTCTCAAAATAGTAGTCCAGGAGCCAGAAGTGTATTTTTCAGGAGACCTTGACCTTTTCCTGGAAGATGTAACTCGGAAGTATGGAATCTCTGTCACATATATAACTTTGTAGGGTGGGAGAAGACGCACATTGTCTTATGAGTGAAACTATAAAGGCAACCTTTTTACCACACCTTGATTAAAATTGTATAGGTCCATCATGGGAGGGGGAGGCAGGAGTGGCCCCCAAGCCACTAGTTGATCATCTGAGTGTAATCATTTAATATATATCTGCTATATCTATAGGCTTCTGAAGAGTTTTATCAGCAGAAGTTTTCTTTTCCTGCAGGTTCTTGAAAGAGACAGAGTCACATTGCCCTTTTGCACAGGGGTGAAATGTAAAAACCCAATTACAAAACATTTCTCAGTACAATGCCGGCAGTTTAAAAGGGGAGTATGAGACCACATGCAAGGAACACATTTCCATGTTCCAATTGTTACAGTCTGTCTTTTGATGCAGTTAACATTGACTTCCTTTGAGGAAACACAAGTGGTTTTCCTGTCATCGGACTATTTGCTGTTGGATTGACTGAGTATTTACCATAATTAAGTGGAGAGCTCAAGGTTTCTTGTGGTTAAGAAGCTGTAGGTATTTTGGTTTGGCTGAGGGCCCTCTACATGTGCTGGTGGAGTCTGGTACTGCAAGATGCAAAGGGAAATTGCATGATTTTGTTCTTCCATTCTCTCTAATTTCATTTCAAACTGCTTTCCATACTGGAGTTTTATTTGAGGGCCCCTGCTGTTATCAGTTTTTATTACATCACTCATGTCACTAATAACTAGTTTCATTCACATAAATATAGCATCTAGTATTTGGAGGGAGGGTGAGGATCTCACTCTTTTATGTAGCATATCCTCAAGCTTTTCAATTTCTCTTTTGTTTTTATTATTTAACCCTTTATCATTTAATCAGTTATTTCTTCTAACTCCAGTGCTGGTTTTTTGAGCATTATATATATTTGTCAGGAGCTGGGCCATGAGCTATAGTCACTAGGGGACACAAGTCCAAAGTCAGGACTAGGAGAGCCAAGAACACCCCAGGTGTCCAGCCAGGTAGATCGTCAGGAGCTGGAGGATCCACACTGAGAGCTAGGAATACATCAGAGGTCAAGCCAAGTAGCAGTCAAGTGCCAGAGCGGGTGAGAATAAGAGCCAGGGGTCAGTAACAAGTCAAGGATCACACTAAACACACCATCAGGAGACCTACCAGAACCAGCAAAAGAGGACCTTAATATTAAAATAAAGCCTGCTTCGGCCAGGAAGCCTTTTATACTTCCTGCTGCAGGATGAGCCAGTGGGTGATCCCACAGGGCGGGGCTTGCCTGGAGCCTAGAGAATAAAACCTCGCTTCTGTGCAGTAAGCTGCCACAAGTGGCAGTGTTGTACATTACTTGGATCAATCAAGACATGACAAAAATAGGTTTATTATGTGGTTTTATAAATTTTTCAAAGAGAAAAAAAGCATTTTCTTGTCTCTAAGGGTTTTGTGGAAAGCATTCCAGGTGTGGTTTTGTTGTGAGGCCAAAACTACATGTGATGCTTAAAGGGCAATTAGGTTGGGGGGTGGGGTTAAACCCTGCCATGGGCCTGATTCATGGGTGCTGAATCCAGCTGCTATTGACTAAAGCCCATCCAGGCTAATCGCTCTCTACAAGTCACAGGTATTTTGACCCTGCAAGACTGAATTATACAAATTTCGTATACAGCAAAAACCCACTTGGCTGCATACTAAATTCATATATGTTTAGTAATCCAGTAATGAGAGGCATTTCTGTTCCCGTTAATGGAGGGTCAAACTACATATGACATCAAATGCATCTTTGCATTCCATTTAAAAAATAAACAGCCAGCTGTGTGGGCCCTCAATCTTGAACCATAGCATGAGAGGAGGGGGTTAACTTTCCCCTACACTACTGTCCCAATAAAAATCCCCTCCACTGAAGCTATTTCACTTGGAAGGGAAGCTGCTATGGGTGCAAATAACCGCTTTCCTCCCAGGGCAAATAACAATCGGGGGATTATTTTTACTGGGGCCATGGTATGGGAAGAAAGGGTTAAACCCCTGCTAACTTGGCAAAGAGTCGCCTTTTAACGTGGTGATTCTCTTTATTTAGCAGGGGGAAATAACTGGCCCTATCCATCTACCCCCAGCACAGCATCCCTCCAGTGACCATTGCTGGTGTCTATATTATGTTTCTTTTTAGATTGTGAGCCCTTTGGGGACAGGGATCCATCTTATCTTATTTATTTATTATTTCTCTGTGTAAACCGCCCTGAGCCATTTTTGGAAGGGCAGTATAGCAATTGAATGAATGAATGAATAAACGCCCCTGCCCCCTTTAGCTGTGCCTCATTTTAAATCTAGATCAGGAATGCTGCAGCTGCTATTCTTTCTTTTTTTCTGTTTTAATAGACCAAAAGGCAAAGAGGTACATAACATCTTGTGTAGTTTATTAAAAAGTCCTTTACAGTCTAGCTGGTTGTTGGGTGTATACATTGAGCTCTTTCCCACGATCAGTGAGAAGGGCTTGAGGGTGTGTGGGAAGGAAGGCTGCTGAAGCTTACCTCCCTCTGCTGACAGTTGTTGGGTCTGGGCTAGGTGTGCAGATTGCCTGTCCAGATGGACATGGGCTGTCCCTGGCAGTGCAGAGGGTCGGGGGCCAAGAAGTGTCGTCCCGCCCCACAGAAGTCCTATAAGGCACCACACAAGTGTGTAGTGCATTGTGGGGGTCCCTGAAGTGATGGGCGTTGCCCATCCAAAAGCAGCTGTGGCACTGCACATGATTAAAAAAAACTGAGTGCTTGCTCCCTTAACTTCATCTAAGAAGCTGGCTCCACAGGCTGGTTTGCCGCCGAACCACCACCAGGATTGGGCGCGATTCCAGTGGTTTCTCACACGCAAACCAAGCCTGGACTTGGCTGCCTTAGCCCAGCCTTGGCTGTGTGTGAGAAAAAGTCTTATTCTTTCTTTAGAAGATGAATTGTTAACTTAACCAGCTGGTCATTTACAGGTGGAAAGGAGAGCTGGTGTGCTTACTAATGTATGTTTACTCATCATGGGTCATTTTTTAATGCAAGCTGCATACTTGTCTGCCCAGACTTATAAGAAATGCTCTAGAAAAAAATCAGAGACCTTTCTAATAAGAAACTGAAGAAACTAGAAGTGGCGTCCTAAGCAGGCACACTATCAGCACTACCCATCCAAAATGAGGTATAGATTGCATCTGCTGCTTAAGGTGCGCCTTGCAACATATCCTGGGAGAAACTGTTAGTGCTGACACAGGGCTTTAACACAGAATGGCTGGCACTCTGAGGAAAGTTACTCAAATTAGTCCCACTGAAATTAAAAGGACTCAGTATGTCAGCCAATATGTTTTTCGGCAGATCGTTGTACTCCTTGATGCTTGAGTTGCAGGTAATATAGACTCTTTCCCTTCAGGTTGTGCCCCCAACTCTGGGAAAACCAGTTTTACCAGCATTCAGTCCAGTCCTTGCACACACCCTCTACAGCTACTGCTGTGGCTCTTAATTGAGTGCTGATTGTCATGCAACAATTCCCATTACATCCCTTAGAACAGGGGTTCTCAACCTTGGGTCCCCAGATGTTGATGGACTTCAACTCCCATAATCCCCAGCCAAAGGCCATTGGGGCTGGAGATTATGGGAGTTGAAGTCCAGTAACATCTGGGGACCCAAGGTTGAGAATTCCTGCCTTAGAAGAATAAGAGACCTAGGAAACTAGTAATCCTAGGAAACTTCAGAAGGTGTTAAAGGGTGTTCTCCTTGGTTGCTGCTTCTTTCAAGGGCCACTGCTTCCCTCCTCTTCCACACGCGCATTCAAAGAATGCTTTAGAAGCAAAACAAAAGAATGCAGCCCAAAAACAGTGTAAGATTTCCCCTAATACTTCTCAGTTTAATCCTGCGTGAATTGGGGATGCTGGGAGTTCAAGGCTAGCTGAACCTTGAACTTCCAGCTTGTCTCTCAGTATTTAGGACCATGTGGAGTTCAGGCAGGTGATTCCCGAAGCCAGCAAGTTTCATTCAGTTAACCTGACTGAACCCCACTAGATTGACCTGGTGTGCCCTTGTACATTAAGGGCTGGGTTCCTCGTCTCCCCTGCACCAGCTCCCACTGCTACATGCTCTCTGACTTGGCTGTCAAGTGGGGCCCTCACTCTGCCTTCTCCTCACAGGTATGTGCTCCTGCCACGGCCTTTCTGCTTTGAGCCCAGGAACCAGTATGAGATCACTGTGCGGTTCCAGCGGGCAGGTGTGACCCAGCGCCACCCTGCAGCCTTCATCCTTGTTGACTCGGTGAGAAACGGCTTTGTGCTAAAGGGAGCTTTGTGTGTCAGATGGCCCCAGCACTCTTCTCTCAGTCTGGTATTCACACCCTTTCCTGTACTCACCTCTGGGAGGTCCAGTTCTCTAGCCAGGCCCGTAGCTGGGGGTGGGCATGGGGGCCCTTCCTTCCCCCAGTTTTTCTCTGCCCCCTTGTTTATACAGACAAACGTTATTTAAATAACTAAATGTTGCTTGCACTTAGGACTGGTGGGGGCAGTTCATCACCTGCTAAGCTGTAATGTAATGACGAGACTCTAGCCAGGACCAGCCTTTCCTGCTAGGTCACTGCCACCTTCCTCTGCATACTGCAAGGAGTGTTGTGCTTTCCTGCAGCGCAGATGGCATTTCTCTTACATGTGCAAGGAGCCTAGTGAATTCTGTGCATAACCACCCCCCCATCCAGCAATTTTGTTGCTCTTCCCTACTCTTCAGAGGGAAGACTAACTCACTCTTCCTCTCTCCTCAGTTCTGCTGTTTATTGTGCACTGTCTGAAATGTTGTGGCACACTGCTGTTTCCCCATCTGGTGCACAGAATGCGCCACTTGCTGTTCTTGCTTCCCCTGCCACTCTCCCCTGGTAGCACACAGAGCATGTTGCTCTTCCCTACACTCTCCCCCGCGGTGGTGCACACCCTTCCCCTTACCAAGAGTAGGAGAGGGTGAGAAGCGGTGGTGGGTGATGGTGGGCGAGAAGAGAGGCAGCAAGATGGAGGGCAGTGACCGCGGGTGGGGGGGAGGACCCACCACCAGAGGTGTCCACTTCACCTCACTTTGTGTAAGGGCCAGCCCTCTTCATAGGCATGCTTATGACAGTTCTATGGTAGTGACCGCCAATTTCCTCAACCGGGGTAGAGGGCAGACACTCCCTGGCAAAGCTGCTTGGGATGGAGCAAGGACCCTCCTTCATCAAGGACCTCACCCTATGCTGCAAGGCAGCTTGAATCCTGCAGGGGTCCTTACTCCATTGAGAGGATGCCCCAAATGCCTCTGAATTATTGCAAAAGAGTCTGCAGCATATCCCCATTCAGGCTGAAGTGCTACTGGCCCTGCTCACAGTGGTATATGAGCATTGCACTGGGCTTGGAGTGGGCTGTGAGCAGGTCCTGTTGGGAAGAAGCCCTCATCAGCAGCAGCGTGTCAGCTGCTGTTTCTGTGCTGGAGGGCTGGTTGGAGCCAGGTGTGGCCCTAGTCCTGTCCTGACATAACTTGAAGACGAAGAAGTTCTGCACAACTTGGAATGTTGTGTCCAAAACTTTTATTTTTAACAGAGACAGGAATAAACAGCTGTAGATGGAATCATAGTAACATCAGGCTGGAGGGCACATAGGAAGCTGCCATGTACAGAGTTGAACCATTGGTTCATCTAGCCCAATATTGTCTACACTGACTGATGGTTACAGGCAGCTCTCCCAGCTCTTCCTGGAGATGCCAGGGCAGGGTCTGAACCTGGGAACCTCCTGCATGCAAGAGGTTACATACAGAAGCTCTTCATAAGAACATAAGAACAGCCCTGCTGGATCAGGCCTAAGGCCCATCTAGTCCAGCATCCTGTTTCACACAGTGGCCCACCAGATGCCGCTGGAAGCCTGAGGGCAGGAGTTGAGGGCATGCTCTCTCTCCTGCTGCTCCTCCCCTGCAACTGGCACTCAGAGGCATCCTGCCTTTGAGGTTGGAGGTGGCCTTTAACCCTCCGACTAGTAGCCGATAACTTCTTCTCCATGAAGTTATTCAAACCCCTCTTAAAGCTATCCAGGTTTATCCACCACATCTCGTGACAGAATTCCACAAGTTGATTATGCGTTGTGTGAAGAAGTACTTCCATTTGTCGGTCCTAAATTTCCTGGCCATCAATTTCATGGGATGACCCCTGGTTCTAGTGTTATGTGTGAGAGAGAAGAATTTCTCTCTGTCCACTTTCTCCACTCCGTGCATGATTTTATAGACCTCTATCATGTCTCCCTGCAGTTGCCTTTTTTCTAAACTAGAAAGCCCCAGGTGTTATAGCCTTGCCTTCCCCTGAGCTATGGTCCCAATCCCTAAGGGGAATATCTTCCAGTGCTCACATGTAGTCACCCATCCAAATGCAAACCAAGGTGGACCTTGCTTAACAAATGAGGCAATTTGTGCTTGCTCCCACAAGACCAACTGGTCACCTAATCCTCATCCCAGCCAGGCTCACTCTTCCCTGATGTGCCCCTCTGCTTCCTACAGCTGGTTCTTTTGCCACGTGTGACAGAGCTGCCTGGTCTCCATGGTAATGATCCAGCGGCAGTGGAGCGCCAGGAAGAGCTGGAGCGCTACACATGCCTGGAGGCATTCCGCATGGCCACCATGCCCGACCTCGCTGAGACCTGTGCCAGCCTGCTGTGCAGCATCTCTGCCCTGATGCATGAAGGGGCTCTGCGTGAGTGAAGGGCTAAGCTTGGGGCAAGAGGGGAAATACATGAAAGGTTTATGGTGTTAGGAGGAAGAGAGAAGCAAGGAGATCAGGCCTTCTTCAGCTGGATAGTGGAGTGGGGGCAGGGGCAGCTCTTGGGGCTGGGGCGGTACATATTAAATGGGCCCAAGTGTTTGGCAAGAGACCTGTGTGGCATCAACAAGCAGAAAGTTGAGTGGAGGATTCTTCAAGCTGGACTCATTCAGAACTAAGGAGAAGACTGTGTGGAAGCATAAGAACAGTCTAGAATTCTTTCGTAAATAAGTCTGAATTCTCCACCCAGTAAACTAAAATCTGCAACTGGAATTGTGGAATTGTATTATTCCCAAACCTTTAGCATAAATGTCAGGTATTTTCAAGTTTCTGTCCCAGTAATCATGAGAGCTAGGAACTTGCTCATTTTTAAAGTAAAAAAAAACCTGAAGCTGAAGTTCTCCAGGGTTCTGGAGCATCTCCTAGATTCCACATTATAATCTGTATTCAGCACTCTTTTCACTATTTTGTTTCTACTTATGGTCAAAACAAATATAATGATTTACTGCATTTCCCTGCATGATTGCAAGCAGGCAGATTCCTAGACTTCCTTGCTCATGAGTTGACTCTATCTATCTATCTATCTATCTATCTATCTATCTATCTATCTATCTATCTATCTATCTATCTATCATTTATATATTGCTTGATCTCTCTCTCTCTCTCTAGAGCTGGGCTTCTATTCAATATGTTGGGGAGACATCTCTGTTTGTATCCCATAAGCTGGATCCCAGATTCTGTTCTTACGGTAGCTCTTTTGTGTCTTACTCTGATTGGATCAGAGTGAGTAAATGCACCTTGGACTTCCCGCTACATAGCCACTTTCCTAATCCTTGGCAATGCTGTCTCTTCTATCCCTAGCTTGCCAGTGTGACCCCCAAGGTTCCATCAGCAGCGTCTGCCATAAACTGGGAGGGCAGTGTCAGTGTAAACCTAATGTGATGGGTCGGCGCTGTGACCAGTGTGTTCCAGGAACCTATGGATTTGGACCATATGGCTGTAGTCGTAAGTAATCAAGGCACTGCCTGCCCCATGTTCATTCTTTTCCATAACTGTGTGAGAGATTGAGGCCTAGTTCTTAGAATCAGTAAATGAGGTGGTAAACTTGCATCAGGACTACACCACTTCAGGCTGTAAGAGGGAAGTCGCACATGATTGAATGCCTCTCATTAATTCTTCTAGAAATCTAGATGTCAGAGAGAAGGTTTCTAGTCTAGCCTTAGCTTTCCCCTGACATTCTGGCTTTCTGTGTGCTAGCATGATTGCAAAATTTATTTATTTATTTTGGGAACAGAGAAGCATCAAGTCATGCGAGTCCCCAGGTGAGTCTGATACACACAGGTTTAGCTCACACACAGGTATAGCTCACACACAGGTTTATATCCCAGTCTGTATGGACAGGAAGTAATAGTGCCAAGGATAGAGTTCCTGTGATTTTAGCAGTGATGTAGGAGAGAAAATTTGGGCATGTGTAGCTTGTGATGAAAGATACACCTATTGAGGCTCTCCTTCTTTCTACCAGAGCTGTGTCTAGATTTGCATCTGGTTACCCTACATCTGTGTATGACAAAGCATTAAATTGTCTTTTTTGTCTGATAATTCTGAATCATGTCTGCTAATTATCTTTTACCTTGCTAAGGCACTCTGCACAGATTCAGACATGCAATTCAGTGGCATGGAAGTTTTCAATTCAGGTTTTTCATTGCGTGTTAGAGTGTAGCCTGATTTATATCTGGGGATGGGGGGTCCACTTTTTGTTTTGGGTTTTTTGGGCAACTTCAAACTTGCAGTAAAGTCTCGCAGAAAACCCACGGTAAAACTTGCAATCTGGAAAAGCTCCTGGTGAGGGACTGGAGGTTCTGCATGGTAAGCCCATCACCGCTGGCTTACCTAAACTATGTGTGGACACAAGATACCAGTCATTTGTTGTGCCTTTCTCCTTGTTGCTGGCAAGTTAACCCATACTTAATCCACGGCCCTGGTTAGTTCTCTGCCTGAGACCTTGGAGAACTGCTGCCAGTCAGAGTAGATTGGGATAAATGGACACATATATAATATGTTCATATTTAAATCGGTACCTGAGGAATGTGACAATGTGACCCAAGACTTGTATGGGCTGATGGGTGACCAGTAGGTGATCTGTCCGTGCAGACAATCCATAAGTACCATGTACCCTGCCAGGATGTGGCGTGCTAGTTCAGCAAACTCATGGCTCATAAAACTCCTGTTTTGGACATGTGTCTTCACTCCAGATAAAGCCTGCAGCAGTGCAGTGCAGATAAAGGCTAAATCAGTGTGACTCAATTAAATTGATAGCTCTGCTCCTTGTCTCAACAGCATGTGCCTGTTCCCCCGAGGGCTCCGTCTCCAGGATCTGCGAGCCAGTTAGTGGGCAGTGCCGGTGCCAGCATGGCTCTGTGGGACGCCAGTGTGACCAATGTCCACCAGGCCAGTGGGGCTTCCCAAACTGCCAGCCTTGTCACTGCAATGGGCACTCGGAGGAATGTGACTTGCACACAGGAGTCTGCCAGCAGTGCCGTGATTACACAGCTGGCCGCCACTGCGAGAGGTGTGTATGTGGCATTCACGACACTTGGAAGGCACACAGGTGGTGCAATGAGTGTCTGGTCTGCGCATGGATCAAACAGTATGTTGTATAGTTCCAAGGCTTCCCATCATTTGCTGCTGTTTCCCTTTTTTTAAGTGCAAAAAATCCACAGGTGAATTTGAGGCTGAGTGAATGGACATTCAACATGGGGGTGGGGTCGGGGGCCTTTAATTCCTTCCATTCTTGCCATTTGTTTACTCAAAATTGCTGCCATAATGTGCAGTTTGATTCCAATCTTCCAGGAAAAGAGTGGGGATGGGATTGCAGGCTCATTTGGGGAGGACACATGGGAGACATTGGAAGGAAACTGTCTATGATGAGTGAGGGAGGAGGAAGGGTTGGGTAGGGCTTATGTTGTGGAACTAACACTGTGGCAAAACTGGCTGTGAAGAGTGACCAGAAAAGGTAGTAATACGTTTAGGCTTTTCTCACTCCCTGTGCTCTCTTTTTGCCCCCATACCAGGTGCTTGGATGGTTACTATGGAAATCCTGTTCTAGGCTCAGGGCAACAGTGTCGGCCCTGCCCATGTCCTGGGTATCCGGGGTCTCGGCATTATCATGGCCTTTCCTGTCATGCTGATAGGGAGACCAACCAAATTATTTGCCTGTGTGCTCCAGGCTATACAGGTAAGGTATATTGTGGGTCAAGGGGCAGTGATTGCAGGATGGGTCATACTGCAGTTATTTTAGTTCCAGTTATCCCTCATACAGTTTCATCTCTCTGACCCTTTCAGACTTCTGTCATACGTCTGCTATCAGGCTTGCACAGCTTATGACTCACCAAGCCAATTACAATCCACCAGCCATATATCCTACTTGGTTAGGTGTCTGACAGCCTCTGTGGTTTTGCAGACCTTAGATAGGTGGCAAAAACAGAAGCTTCCCTGATAGGCTGCCATATAGGCTGTGTTTGCTTTGGTGGGTCAAGTTTCTGTAGGACTGCTCTTCTATCTATCTACACACACACACACACACACACACACACACACACACACACACACACACACACACTTCTGAGACCCTGAACTGAATTACTATTATAATATAAGTTCTTGCTTTTAAATCTAGCATTCACACAGCCCTGCTCTTTCCCATCCTTTCCCCCTGCTAACTGAGCAAAGAGGCACCTTTTATAAGTGGTAATTGTTGAGCTGAGGGAGAGCAACTGGACCTATCCAGCCCTAGCTCAGCATTCCTCCAGTGGCTGTTGCTGGTGTCTCTCTTAGGTTTCTTTTTTAGATTGTGAGCCCTTTGGGAACAGGGAGCAATTTTATTTATTTTTATTCCTCTATGTAAACCACTTTGGGAACTTTTGTTGAAAAGCAGTATGTAAATATTCATTGTCCTTCTAGTTACCTCCCCCCAGAAACCTGATAGAGTGGACTGATGATTATGAAGTGGTTCCTGTTCTAGAAGACCCACTTACCTAAGTTGGTGATGTTTGCTGAATTGGCAGCATCTTTTCTGCCTTCTTGATGAGTGCTGGAGGGATACTTCAGTCAAGTTCCAGTTCCCACCAGGACATGGTGAGGTGGAAGGAAAAGCAATCAATGACTCATTGGGTTGCATATCCCACTAATATAATTCCATGTCTCTGACAGGGCCACGCTGTGACTGCTGCTCACCTGGCTATTTTGGAACCCCTGAGCAGGAAGGTGGCGCCTGCCGCCCCTGTCAGTGCAACAACAACATTGACACCAGTGACCCCGAGGCCTGTGACCCACATAGCGGTCAATGCCTGCGCTGCCTCTACAATACTGGGGGACCCCACTGTGCTGAATGCCAGCCTGGTTACTATGGCAACGCCCTCCAGCGTAATTGCCGACGTGAGTGAGATGGGCAGGCCTAACGTGTTATGGAGAAGGGGTGGGGTGCGGTGCGGTGGTAGGCTTACTTCATCATCATGACTGTGGGACTGTGAGGACTAAAGCTAGAGGTTAGCTTTTAGTATAAATTATGCATTATGACTAGGGTGGGGACTGAGGGGGAAGATCCCAGTACTCATAAAGAGCTGCCTCTTGTAGTGAAGACATGGCAGGCCTGGATATGGATATCCCAGACTGTCAAACTAACAACAACAAAAGCTCTCTGTGAATCTGCTCCTTCACACATGGCTTCATGCCGCAGGGTATCTGAAGAGCACATCTGCTGAACAGCAGATTTGCAGATGTTTAATTTGAGGGATTAAATGGACAGTTCACATAGGGTCTCCTCCTCTCCGCAATCCCTGTAGATCTTTTTCCTGTGTACTTTACCACCACTTGCTCCGGGTTTTTTATCCAACCAATCCCATCAAGAGGAGGCGAGAGAGCTTTTTTTGTTTGTTAGTTTGACAGTCACGGAAGACCACAAGACCAAGTAACTGGGGATCAAACAACAGAATGCAAGGGCTCAGGTTACATCTTGTGTTTAACTTAGGAATTTCTCCCTCCCCTTCCCCTTCTGGACTTTCTCATTCTCCCTGTGGCCCCTCTTCCTTCCTCAGCCAGCCATTCTACTTCTTTCCCCCATGGATGGTGTGAAATGCTACTTATCATTAGCAAGCCTTCCTGGCAGCATTCTGAAGGCAGGGACACGTGCACCACAGCTGGGTCCACACCAGAGTGCAGAAATGCTTCTGTGATTCAGGAGAGTTGAAGGTGCCTTTTTGCTTAAAAGCATCTCCTGTGGGGAACCGTGGCCAATGTCTCACTTGTTCCCAGTTTGTGACCTCAGCACAGCACCCCTACAAGGGCTGGAGAGGGCTTTCTCCACTGAGAGTGGTTTGTGAGGAATAGTCTCCACCCGAGGGGACATCTGTGTGTGTATTATGTAGGCTGCCTGGCAGAGGCGTATCTAGGGAAAATAGCATCTAGGGCAAGCACTGACATTGCGCCCACTGTCCAAACGTCTGACACCCAACTTTCAGATAACTTTATCACAATATAAGCTGAAAAATACAATTCAAGCTCGTTAATCTTTTAATATTTCAAGAACTATTTAGCAGTGGATGTAGCCGGACAAAAAAATGCTGGAAAACTACAAATTTCAGTATGCTGGGGCTCATGAAATACCCAAATACTATGTGGAGGTGTACTTGGAAAACTAAACAGAAGTGCCTGTCTAATTCTCTACTATGCATTGTAGCATCACTATTACATAAGTTTTAAAAATCAATAGAGAATTTGACTTTTCCCAGATACTCTGAAAATAATTAAAGGATATGCAGAATAAACTGTGTCACTGCTTGGAATATATTCTAGTATTCCAGAAAGACAGTTAAAATGAGAGAAAGAGAGCAAGAAACTCCCAGTGAGCCTTAATACTAAGGATTTCACACTGATTCAAAGACAAACTCACCATTAATAGCCATATTATTAAGACATCACATTTAACTCACTTATCACAAGAAGCAAAGTAAGAGCAAATGAATACAATCCTAGCTCATAAACTTCAGCTCAGTATTCACAAGCCCTGATTCTCTGTATATAGTGCCAAACTGAATATGTGTACAGTGACTTATATTATATTAAATTAAAATTAAAAAATATTTGTTACCTGTAGCACCTTCGAGGGGCTTCCTAAATGCTGTGGGGGGGTTCTGTAAAGGTTCCCCCTCCCCCGATGGCCTCTAGGGCCTCACAGGGACCATTTGAGCATGTGTGGTGGCCATTTTAAAAATATTTTCTTTAAAAGAAATGTCAGCTGAAAACAAAATGGACACCGTGCATGCTCAAATGGCCTCTGCAAGGCCTGGCATGGCCTAGGGCCTCATAGAGGCCATTTGAGCATGTGCGGTGGCCATTTTGTTTCCGGCAGCCTTTTAAAGAAAAAAAAAATTTTTTTAATGGTGCCCCCCTTCAAGTGGTGCCCAGGGCACGTGCCCTGCCTGCCTGACCCTAAATACGCCCCTGCTGCCTGGCTCTAATGTAACTTGACAGAAATTAGCAGACAAGACCCTTCACATAATTCAAGTCAGTTGTTCTCAAGATTTGGATTCTGCAGCTTCAGAGGATTCCCACAAATGAGTGAAGCTGGTTCCTAGCAGGGAGGTCTTGGTGCATCCCCAGGGTTAGGAAACATAGGAAACTGCCATATACTGAGTCAGACCATTGGTCTACCTAGCTCAGTATTGTCTTCACAGACTGGCAGTGGCTTCTCCAAGGTTGCAGGCAGGAATCTCTCTCAGCCCTATCTTGGAGAAGCCAGGGAGGGAACTTGAAACCTTCTGCTCTTCCCAGAGCGGCTCCATCCCCTGAGGGGAATATCTTGCAGTGCTCACACATCAAGTCTCCCATTCATATGCAACCAGGGCAGACCCTGCTTAGCTATGAGGACAAGTCATGCTTGCTACCACCAGACCAGCTTTCCTCTCCCAGGGAGGGCTGGGTTGGGTTGGGCCAGACAGATGTATCTTGTCAACTATAATTGAACAAATGGGTTCAAAGAACCCGGGCCCCCCACCTCTTGAGGGCCCCCGTCTCCAGCCTTCCCTCTTTTCTTCATGATCTCCCTCACTCCGAGGGGCCGCCGGGGAGAGGGGCGAACACAGGCGCCCTCTCCCCTAGCTACACCCCTCCTCCTCCTCTCTCCTAGCCAATGCCTTGCTCTTTTTCCCCAGGCTGTACCTGTAATGAGCAGGGCACTCTGCTCTCACTCTGCTCCAAAGGCATCTGCTACTGTGATCGAACGACAGGCAATTGCCCCTGCCGTGCCAATGTGGTAGACAAGAACTGTGACAAATGTGCCCCCAACTTCTGGGGCTTTGGCAGTGATTTGGGGTGTCAGCCATGTGGTTGTGATCCTGCCCACTCATTACGGCCAGACTGCAACATGGTAAGTGTTGAGCACGGAGAAAGGTCAACCAAAGAGGGGAAAGGGCTGGGCAGCACCTGAGATCTTGCTCTTTGCCCTCAGATTTGGTACAAGCTTGAGCCCTGGCATGCTGGCTGTACCACTGCCCTTGGCCTAAGTTTGACCTTCCACTCCATTTAGTTCACAGGGCAATGCCACTGCCAGCCAGGCTTTGGAGGACAAGTTTGCTCTCACTGCCAAGAAGATCACTGGGGAGACCCGGAACGGGAATGCCTAGGTGAGTTGATGAGCACATAGCACAAGTAAGCATCTTACACGCACCTCACATATTGTGCATGTTCTGGCATGTATAGATGTGCACTGAGCTTGCATGTAAGCATAGGCCAGTGTGCACACCCCTGCAAAAATCAGAGGAGGGTGGGGACCTGCTCTTTTTGTGTAGAGACCTGTGTGTGTCCCTGACTCTTAACCCTAGTTCCTACTTATTATGACATATACCTTGACCCACCCTACTATACGCTATTTTAAAAGCCTAGATATTGGACCGTTAGAGACCTCAACCCAGCCCTGAGGGTCAAGAGACCCTGGTCCAATTGGGAGAGTGAAGACTTCCTCAATTTAGAAAGGCAATTCTCCCCCCCACCCCATCCCTTCTCTGTATATGCCACTTTTTTACTCTAACAAGGGCCTCCAAGGGAGCTTCCAGCCAATTAAAAATGACAATAAAACCATTTCACAATCAAGTCACATAATCAAAATAGCACAATCAATAATTAAAATGACTGAATACAAAAAGCATCAGTCAACACTAAAACCAAAATAAGAACGACAAATCTTCTATTATATTAATTCTCCTGGGTGTGCCTTGGAATGTGCATCCCAGAGCCCAGCTGATTGGCTGGGCAGTGAACGCATCTGATTGGCTGAGGTGCACCCAGGAGGATTGGTTGCCGCAGCGGCAGCCTGGCCGTGGAGGCCAGAGGTGGCAGACCCAGCCGCGGAAGCAAGGCCTGGGTGGGGGGGGGGAGAAAGCGGGGAGGGGGGCAGAAGTGGCAGTGGGGAGGAGAGGTGGCTGGGCCCAGAAGCAGAGACTGGGGCAGAAGGCGGGGGAGAGGTAACCGCCGGCCCCAAAGAGCACACAGATGCTCTGTGCGGGGTCGGCTAATTTTTATTGTTTGTTTGTTTGTTACATTTATATACTGCCCTATCCAAATGGCTCTGGGCAGTGCACAATAAAAATAAAACCCACAAATCATTAAAACAATCATTACAGAACAATTTAAAAACAGCATAAAACCATAACAATTAAAACATTTAAAACAGTTTTAAAACTCTGGAAGGCCAGGCCAAACAGATAGTTTTTGAGGGCTTTCCTGAAGGCCAATAATGAATTCAGATCACAGATTTTTGCTGGGAATGCATTCCACAGCCCAGGAGCAGCTACAGAGAAGGCCTGCCTCTGAGTTGCCACCAGACGTATCAGTGGTAACTGGAGACAGACCTCTTCAGATGATCTTAACATGCGGTGGGGATCATGCAGAAGAAGGTGCTCTCGTAAGTTAACCCAGACCTAAGCCATTCAGGGTTTTAAAGGTACTAACCAGCACTTTGTATTTTGCCTGGAAACATATCGGCAGCCAGTGCAACTATTTTAAAACGAGCATAATATGGTCAGGTTACCCCAGAGACCAGTCTGGCTGCCGCATTTTGAACCTACTGAAGTTTCTGAACTACGTACAAAGGCAGCCCCATGTAGAGCACATTGCAATAGTCAAGCCTGGAGGTTACCAGCTGATGCACCACTGTTTTGAGGCTGTCCTCTTCAAAGAATGGACGCAGCTATCAAATCAGCCGAAGCTGATAGAAAGCACCCCTGGCCATAGACTCCACCTGAAATACTAGGGTGAGGCCTGGGTCCAGGAGTTCCCCCAAGCTGCATACCTGTTCCTTCTGCTTAGGGTTAACCCTAGGTTTAACCCTTCATGTTAAATTAAGGAGGAAAGAGGCAATAAGAGCAGTCTCCTACTTGTTCAAACTGACAAGTCTGACTTGGAAACTTCTTAGAGAGGTCAGGGAGTACCACCTGACCAGCTGTGGCCTATTGGCATAAAAAAGGGTCCTCTCTTTGGTCAGAGCTGAGTGGTAGTGCACAGACTTATTCCCATCCGGTCACTAGTTCAAGACTCACTATGACTTCCAAGTGCTGGAGTTTAGCTCTTGCCCAGGCACCCATCATTTATCTCTGATGGTAGTGTTTGGTCCAAGGGAGAGTCCTCCAAAATCTATGGGCTCAGAGAGCAACATAACAACTTGGGACACAAAAGCATCTGAAGGACTGCCTCCTCCCACACAGGTTTACCTGGTTAAGTTCCACCGAGTCTCTCATCTAGAACCAGGGGCGTAGAAAGCTCACTGGTGGCCAGAGGACAAAGTCCTGCCAGCAGCTCCCACCCCATTGCAAATTGGTAGGCGCATACCAGTGTGCACATCCTAACCACACTCCCTGTGTCAACATCGGATGCAGGGTGTGTGGCCTGCATTGGAAGCAGGGCCCCTCAGCCCCACTCCTGATTCCCCTCAGTCACTGCTTCGTTCAAGCGCTGGCTGGGAGCTTGGGAAGAAGCCACCAATCAGGCAGCACTTGAGCAAAGGACCAACTGGGCAGGAGGGGGACATGCCTTGCGCACCCAGCCAGCCAGCACTTTGTTCACTGGTTAGATGCAGGAGAAGGCAAGGGGGGCCCTGGAGGAGGAGCAAGGGGCTGCCTTCGCCCCCCCAGACCCCAACGTCTAGGGGTGCTCATCCCTCCTTGCTCCATAGTCCGTATGCCCCTGGCTAGATCCCCTCCCCGACCTTCTGAGGGTGGTGATTGGGAAGAGGGCCACTTTTCCCCTCTAAGGCATGCACATGTGTGCACACACACACAAGTGTGGTTTTTTTATGTCCGCTCAGTTAATTTTAGATCCCGCTCAGGTTGAATCAGGAAGGCCCCACTCTGAATGCACATGCGCTCACACATTGCCTTGATACTGCCGCCCAGAACAAAACTCATTCTGTACACAGCTGAGAAAAATCAGAGGGAATACTGCCGTCTTCAGTTGTAGCACCATGTAACTGGAATTCCCTGCCCAGGGAAACTTGCCTGGCACCGGCACTCTATTGCCAGGCAAAGACTTTTTATTTCTTCCAGCAGCCTTCCAGCATGTCATTGAAGCTAGTTTTAATATTGTGGACAAGTTATACTGACTCCTGGTGTTTATTGTTTGAAATGCGTTTATTTTCTTCTGTTTTTATCTGCTGTCATTCTTGTTGTCCTGCTGTAATCGTGGCTTTTTAAAATGAGTTTTTAAACTGAAGAGTAAATAAATGAAAGTTTGCAAGGAAATCCATCTGTCCAAGTAACTTTAAGGAGGACCAGTGCTCTTTCACAGCCCTTTCCCCCTGAAATGAGCTGGACCTTTCTCATACTAAAGCCTTGCCATGGTGTGGTTTCTGCCCCTTGCAGCTTGTGAGTGTGACCCAAGAGGGTCGGAGAGCCTGCAGTGTGACCGCCTCACTGGAGACTGTCGGTGCCAGGCTGGCTTCATGGGGAGACGCTGCGACCAGTGCCAGCGTGGCTTCCGGCAGAACTTTCCCCGCTGCTCTCCCTGCCACCCTTGCTTCGGCCAGTGGGACGTGGTGCTGGGGCAGCTCTGGGAACAGCTGCAGCAACTGCAGGACACCGTACGGGCCTTGAAGGAAGTTGGCCCCATAACTGATCCCATCAACAGCCGCATGCGCAAGATCGAGAGCAAACTCGATGATCTAGAGCAGCAGCTTGGGGATGGTAGTAGTCCAAGCATCCCTCTGCTGCACCAACTTAACACAGTCCTCGAGCAAATCAGGTAGGGAGAGATGGAATGTGCTGGTTATCTGGGCAGGATAAGGCTGGGGGTAACGGGGGGCAGAAGCAGGGAAAAGGTCTGCTTTTACTCTATATGCATGTCCATAACTGTTTGCTATTTCTGTATGTGTGTCCATAACTGATTGCTCTAGCCACGGTATAGACTTAAACTAATTTAACAGTCATTCCCTCCTGATCGTTTTAGGGTTGGGATCAGGGAGGGAAATTCTCAGCCCCTTTTCCAATTACAATGCCTAGAATTCTTTGGGGAAAGTCCTGGCAATTAGTGATATAAGCCAATATATACTTGCATGGAATTGTAATGTAAATCGTGCTAGTCATTGTTGATGAGGTTCCTGTCCAAGAACCAGTTATGTATGTCCTAAAATTCAGGCATTTTGTCAAAAAGCTACTCAGATTGTGAAGGACACTGAAGATTATGAGCTGCCAATGATTCCTCATTTTTCAGTGTTAAAAGGTAAAATAAAGATTGTGATAAACCTATTTTGTGCTGGGAGTTAAGGTTAGTTGCTAATTGCTCACGGTTATGGTTGCCTGTTAGATAACGTATGGAAGAGACCAGAAATGATTAAGCTTAAACATAATCACAGTCAATGGATGTTAACAAAAGATTGACCCATGTATTTAAAACTGGGCAGTGTTTGTACAGTTTTTGGATGATTAACATTCAACCCCATGCCTTCTAATGCTTTTTCAGTTGGATTTACATACTTCTTAAATTATGTTTTACTTATTTTTTTAATATGGTGAAAATACTATATTCAATTGAGCTTGCATTTAAAAAAATAAAAAGAAACGGGAGTGCTCCTTCGTGATGTGGATGTGTTTCACAGAATTATTTTATCTGCCTATTTCCCTTGTATCCCACTACTTTTGTAAGGAGCTCTGGAAAGTGTATATGTATATCTCCCTACTCCCATTTTCTCCTCTCAACAACCCTGTGAGGTAGAGAGGTAGTGACTTAATGGCTGAATGGAGATTTAAATTTTTATGGTATATTTCCTCAATAGGGCAGAGATGGATGACCTGTGGAAACAACTGCAGGCCACTGATTCACATCTGGATGGCACTGAGAAAGATGCTGAAGGACAGAGGGCCCGCTTGAATGTGCTGAGTCGAGAGCTATTGGCGCTAAACTACACTGTCAACAACCTAAGCAGCAAGTTGGAGGGGATAACAAATGGCAGCTTCAGTGGTAATAAACATAAAGATGATGGTATCCATGCCAAAGAAGTGTCCAGCACACAAGTTGTAGGCAGCGAACATCCCTTCCCTGAAACATGTCTATTTCTCCTGTGCTGACAGAGTTATTCCTGAGCATTCTGGGGTCCTTCCAGCAGTCAGAGCAGACCCAGCAGCGAGCAGATGCCTCTGTTCAAGGGCCGCAAAGTCCGGTGGGCCAGTCCAAGCACACCCGTAAGACCACGGTGGAATTGCTGACACGCAAGGGAGACGCCTTTCTTAATAGTGCAGCAGCTCACCAAAAATCACTGCGTGACCTCCAGAGAAAGGTCAACAGCCTCAGCCTTAGCAGGATCAGCCAGAAAGTGAGTTCTGTGGTGGGGATGGAGTGGAGCAAAAGAACTGAGGGCAGCAGGGAGCAGTTTGCTAGAGATCAGAGTGGTGGCGAGACCACCTCACTGGCTCCAGATCTCAGTACCTGCCCTCCTTCCTTTCATCTGCCTACCCAGGAGACGTTGGTCTTGTCAGAGACCTGTCTCCTTGGGCTGATTTTGGACTGCTGTCTTGCTCCAGATTTGTGGTGCTTCTGGAGGTGAGGACTGCCAGCAATCCCCCTGCGGAGGGGCCTCCTGTAAGGACAGCCTGGGCCAACGGCACTGTGGAGGCCCTGGCTGCACTGGAGCACTGCCTGTGTCCATGA
The DNA here is from genome assembly GCF_027244095.1 of Hemicordylus capensis. Taxonomy (NCBI): domain Eukaryota; kingdom Metazoa; phylum Chordata; class Lepidosauria; order Squamata; family Cordylidae; genus Hemicordylus; species Hemicordylus capensis. The sequence goes on from NC_069658.1 coordinate 266,692,929, forward strand.
GAGCACTGCATACAGCCCAGAACATCTCCCGCCAGTTGGAGGCCACAGCCACGCAGCTGGGCATCCTTGCTGTCAAGGTACAATTCCGGCATATGTCTATTGAGTATGTTGGGCGGAGGTGTAACTAATGTGGAGGAGAGGACTTCCCCACAATGTTAGGTTGTTGATTTCTATATAATGGCTTCCATGTACAATGAACTTTAAAAAACAAATATAAGTGGAATTAGATCCCTGTCCCAAGGAGCTTGCACAATATAAATTTCTGCAGGGGTTGGAGAGAAAGACAAGAAGTAAGTTTAATAGGGGAGGAATACTTTTTAAAATATCATTTTCATCACTTTGATTCGGTTGCATAGCCTTAAATGTGCAGTGCAATCCCATTCATGTTTATTCAGAAGCAAGTTTCTGACTTCATCCCAGTGCCTGCCTGTCATAAGGCTGTTGGGGGCAGAGTACAAAATGTCTCAAACTGTGCTCCTTGGAAGCTTATTGGAGGCTCCTCTGTGAGAAACCAGTAACGGGCAAGGAGGTTGTGGTCACTTCACAAATAATTGAAAACCCACTGCCAGGTGGAATTCAATCTGCTCAGATCTTGGATGGTGGAGGAGAAGGCACTGCCTGCCATAGGATCGTGTCCCTCTCTGAAACTTCATAATCCCCCCACTAGTTAGTTTTGACATTGGCCAAGAACAATTCTCGAAAAACTGGAGGAACTAAATATGGTGGGAACTAAGTATTTAGTGGGAGTTAGTTGAGTACTGGAAAGGAAACGGTCTTCATCCTCGCAGGGTCTGCCTGTCATAGGGTTGGTGAGGGCAGATACTGTCACTTAGTACAACTGTTGTCAAACTTTGTTCCTTAAAAGATTATCAGAGGCTCTTCTATGAGAAACTAGTAATGGCTGGCTGACGAGCTTCTCTGAGAGACAGCTTGTCTGCTGCTCCTGTGCATCACTCAACTGCAGGAGAAACACACTGGGGTGTGTGTGTGTGTCCACTGGTAGGTCTGGCAGAATCCCTAACTCCCTTTCTTATCCCTTCAGCCAGATGTGCTTGGCACCAAAAGCATACAGATTTCGCATCAAACAGGCCTTAATTATGTTCCCAAAATAGATGTTGCAAATCAAGTCAGTTTGCATATATGTTCTCATTTTCATCATCATTCTTCTTTCAAGATTTTGGGTTTTCAAAGCATTTGGGATATTTTGGCAAGCATTAGATGGCATCTGACACAGAACATGGTGATTCGGATATAAGATTTGTGAGGGGCAGGGGGCAGGACAGGTCATAGAATACATGGAAGGAGCTAAAATGTTCCATCTTTAACAGAGGAAGCCTTGTTGGGACTTGTGGTTTTGAGCCTTCGTTAGTTATTACTTCTAGGCTTTTCTCTGCAGCACTGAAAGTTTTAAACTTGCTTTAAAAAGAACCAGAGATTGTCTTAGGCCATTTAAAAACTGCTCTAACTATGAAATTCTATACCTACACAGTGGAATGTGGATTCATGCAAAACACTTGGAATATTAACAATAACTAGCTGATCCAGTGCAGAGCATCTGCACCCCTAGTTTGCCACCACCACTTTCTCCCCCCACCTTCTGCCGCCGCTTTTTTGCTTGCCCGTCCCCACTGAATTCTTTCCCCCGCCCGTCTTCTTCTCCCCCCACCCGCAGCTGCCTTCTTCTTCCCCGCCCGCCCACCCCCATCTTATTTTGTGCAACCCATCCACCACCACTGTTTCCTGGCGGCCGGCCGGCCGGCCAACTACTGGTCGCAGCCGCTCTGGCCGCCTGCCTGCCAGCCTACTTACTGGTCATGGCTGCTCACCTGTCCGCCGGTTGCAGCTGGCCAGCCGCCCACCACCTTCTTCATCTGCTGCCCAGCCGCCGCCACCATATTTTTCCTCTAGCCCGTCCTGAGGTTATCTGGCAGCTCTTTGAACTCTCACAAGAGCTGCCATGCATGGGATTAGCCACGGGTACGTCTAAATATAATAAAATAAGTATAAATATATATAAATATAAAGTGAACAAGTGTCAATAGTGTTTTTTAGTATTGAGGGCCTAGTAGTAACATTTCATTTCTCTTTGGTAACACCCGAGAGAAGTCCATTGTTCATATTCCCATTCTGAAGACAGGAATGATGAGTCCAAGGTGCCACCCAGTGAGTTCATGATGCTACAGGTAGGCCAGGAAGGGCCATCACCTTTATGGCCTGCTTGTGGGCTTCTCAGAGGCATCTCACTGCCTGGGCGCTTTCCAGATTAGACCCTGCAGCGAGGTCAAGTTGTCTCTCGGAAGTGTGGTTCCACACTTCCTGCGTGTGACATCGCAGTCCCTACTTGGACAGCAGAGTGCCATTCACATTTCCAATGCCTTGTTTCAAATTTAATCGCTGTGATATAGAGCTAGGATGTCGTATATCCAGCGTAAAATGGTTGCTGTGTTTTCGGGTTGTTAGTTTCCGCAAGACTACTCCCCCTGCTCTTTACATTTCAAATGCGACTTGCCTAAAGGGAGACATTTTGCTGCTGTTGAGCAGCTAGACTAGAAAGCACCCTGCTCTTGAGAACAGAATGGTGGATTAAACAGACCTTGGTCTCACCCAGCACAAAGTTCTTATGGGTCTTTCTGTTCAGTCCTAAATGCTCACATTGCTGGTACCCTTTTTTCTCCTATGTGGCTTGGAGAAGCCTGCACATAGAGCACAAGGTCCTGTGTGCTCACTCAGTACTCAGGGCTTGGTTGAACTAGCTCTGCTTCCTGGAGCTTGCCAGAGGGAGAGCTCATACCGCCATGTGTCAGAATTGTCGGGCCCACATGTATTCACTCCCATACCCCTTATATTGTGCAAGAACTGTCCTGTCATGTTGGGTACCCCTCCCATTTCATGCCAGTCTGGGGTACTAAGCTGTGGCAGCTTCTCTTCTAGGTACAGGAAATCCAGGACCTGGCACAGGGTGCCCGGAGCCTTGCCCAGGAGACCCTGGGCCGTGCTCAAGGAGCCCGGAGCCGCATGGAGAATTCAACAGCCATGCTGAGGGAATTCATCCAGAAGATAAAGGACTTCCTAGCAGGTACCAGGCACTGTTTAGGGGGAAGCAACACATAGTGTGACATGAGATGAATGTACTTCAGTGTTACCTCAACAAAATTTCACTCCTGCACTCGGCTGGAGGGGATGTGGATGTTAGTCGTGCAAATAAATGTATGCCAAGTTTTATGCTGGGCATTTAGAAACTCCTTTGTTTTTTTAAAGCAAGGATTGAATTGTTGGGTGGGAAGCGGGGATAGGTACTTGCAAGCTAAGGCACACATGTCCAGCAATGAGGGTCTGTTCTTGTCTCCCAGAGGAAGGTGCTGACCCCGAGAGCATTGAGCTTGTGGCCCAGCAAGTACTGACCATCTCTCTGCCCAGCAGCCCTAGTCAGATCAGCAGCCTGCTTCAGGAGATCTGGGACAGAATTGGCCAACTGGATGGAGTGGATGATGTTCTGAACAGCACGGTGCACAACCTGACTCGTGCCAGGGAACTACTGGCAAAAGCAGAACAGGCGAAGTAAGTCGATCTCTGAGTAAAACACCACTGTTTGGGTTTTGTTTCAGTCAAACGTTTCTGACAATCAGAGTGCTAACATCACATTTTTTACATGTCCATGATTTGTTCAAGGCCTAATATAATGTGGATAATGGTGCTCCAGGTCTGACCCATCCAGGAGGGCTCCTGTTTCCATCCCCTGCTTGTGGGCTTTCCAGAGGCATCTGAGGGAAATGCTAGACTTGATGGACTCTTGGTCTGATATAGCAGGGTTCTTCTTCTCTGCATTGATTAAAGCCCGGTCCTTTATTTAGTGACTCCCCTCTACTTTAGCTAGGATTTGGGGCAGTTTGGTGTAGAGGGGAAGCCAGTATGGTATAGTGGTTAGAGTGTTGGACTAGGACCAGGAAGACTCGAGTTCAATTCCCCATTCAGCCATGAAACTCACTGGGTGCCTCTGGGCCAGACACATATCTCTCTGCCTAACCTACCTCACAAGGTTATTTTGGGGATAAACATAACTATGTCCACTGCTCTGGGCTCCTTGGAGGAAAAGCAGGATAAGAAGAAGAAGCTTTATTTGCTATCAATGATCAGATACCCAAAACCCAAAACACCATGCAATAGCATTATACAATACCTTTAATACAATAAATCAAACTAAATATAATGAGACCTCTCACAAAATAGTTACATGTCATTGGCAGTCCTTTGTCAAAGAGAAGGGATAAATAAAATGTGGAAAGATACCATCATGGTCTTCCATAGTGTTTCTCAGCACACAGAGTCCTTCTATGATTTGGTGTCTGATATATCTTCCCAATAAACCCAGTCATGCTGAGAGAAAGAGAGACCTGCTCAAGACTAATGAGCTTCACGGCTGAATGGTGATTTTAATTTGGCTCTCGCACTACCAAACTTGATGCCCTCACCAGACAGTGCTTGCTGCCAACCAGCATTGACTGTGGGGTACCTAGAATTCTGAACTTAAAATATAATTCTGTGGCTGGAACAAGCTGTGCACAGTTCTAACTGCATTGTGTAGGATACAGTCTTGAGAAAACTGGATGTTCCACTGAAATCTGCAAAAGTACACTGTTAAACACTTAAAAACCCCATCAGAATCCATGGGGAAAGGAGCAGTTCACACAACTTATGAGGATGTGGTGGCTGCTCAGAATCCATTTGAAATTGCTGTCTATATTGGTCCCCTAATTATGGTGAGTTGGATGTGCACAGAGCCTGTCCAGTGAGGACCAGGACCTTTTGCACGTCTGTGCAAACCACCCTGGGTTAGAGGTGACATGGAAAAACGTAATGATCCTGTATGCAGTCATGCCTCTGTGCAACTGGCTTACCACAGGCAGGGCCCCAATCCATGTAATAATTTCAGACCCGTGTGCTTCAGTCCCACATGCTCGATGGCCATGCATATTAGCACTATAGCACCTCAGCTGCATCCATGCTTTATTCCAATATTAATTTGTATGGATGGAAAGCAAGAAGGATTTTGGGCTATGTACGGAAATAACTTTTCAAAGACTTGGCGGTGGCATTGTAGAGCTGCCATGGCCATCAGTAGACACACTCCTCTTTGTTCTCTGGTAATAGCATGCGTGTTGGGCGGAGTGGGGAGGGGAGACTGGTAGTGTGAGTACTACTTGGCTGCTGCAGAGACTCCCCCAGCCTGCACTCTCTGTTTCTGCCACTGCCTAGCAGCACCTTCCATTAATCAAATGAGCTCCCCCCACTCCCTGCCACTTCATCTATTGCTCCACTGTAGTGGGTGAAACCCCCTTCAATACATAGTCAATAGACTCTGATGAAACTGGCTCTGCAGGTTTTCATAGTACTTCAGCTGCATCTTGAAGAGTTTAAACAAGCTTCCAGAAACATGGTCAGCTGCAATTATTATTATTAGTATTAGTATATGGATATTGCTTTCCAATAAATAGAACTCAAAGCAATTTACATAGCAAAAGAAAGTAGATGTGTATATGTTTTTGGCATGGTTGTCAGTGGTTTCGATTGGCTTAGTACCGATGATGTGCAAGACACTTCACTGGAGTGCTCAGAGCAATTTTGGAACTTCTAAAGGTGTTTTAATTTAGTGTGTGAAACACTGGGTGCTTTTTCAGTATTCAATAAATAAAATAAATAAAAATAAATCTTTTTCATAGGCTACATGTATGAGCATTCATGTAGCCTATTAAAAAGAATTATTTATTTTATTTATTGTTAAATTTATATACCGCCTTTCATTAAAATAATCACAAGGCGGTTGACATAAAAAAAGTTAAAACAAGATTACAAAGATTACACAATTAAAATAATCTAAAATATAAAAGCAGATCTAATTAAATTTTTAAAAAATACATACATAAAAATACCATACAATATACAAAGAAGCAGCAATGAAGACAATCACATAAAAGCCTGAGTAAAAAGCCAAGTCTTCACATGTTTTCTAAAAGCCATGATGGATTGGAAACTGAGGAACGAATAGTCCCTGGGAGAGCATTCCGAAGTCTGGGGGCAGCAACAGAGAAGGCCCTGTCCCGCGTGCACAACAACCAAGCCTCCCTCATTGTCGGCACCCAGAGCAGAGCCCCCTCAGATGACCTCGTCAAGCGGGCAGCAACCCTTGGGAGCAGGCGCTCCCTCAGGTATCCCGGGCCCAAACCATTAAGGGCTTTAAAGGTCAAAACCAGTACCTTGAATTGGACCTGGAAACAAACTGGTAGCCAGTGCAACTCTTTCAAAAGGGGAGTGATATGCTCCCACCAGGCAGCTCCAGACGAAACCCTGGCTGCCACATTTTGCACTAGCTGCAGTTTCTAGATAGTCTTCAAGGGAACCCCTACAGAGGGCAGGGGAGCAGTCAAACTAAACCCCACCAGATGATGATCTGTCCATGACAGGGGAGTTATCTCAAACTCCCCCACCTCCAGATCATGAGCCTAAGTCTATGTCTCCTTCTTTGAAGTATCTGCCCCACCTCCAGGAATGTTGTCTTCTTATTTTATTTTGTTTTTAATTGGTTTGAAATTGACTAAACCAGAAGTTTTTTTGCATCTGGTCCAGTACATTTCACCACTCAATTGACTTGTTACAAGTCTGTATTAGGGGAAGTAGCCACAATAAGGAAAATGAAGCAAGAAAGCATTTCCCCCACAATGAGGCTGCCCTTCTTTCATTACGTTTGTACCAGAGCTGGATCAGGGCAAGTGCTGTGGTAACAGCAAAGGGGAAGTTGATCCCTTTGCTGTGCGGAAACAACAATCTACCCACAGCCCAGGTTCCAAAGAGAGGGTAAAATGGAAACGTCCTCCTGGAAAATGGAAGGTAATAGGTCTGATGGGAGTAACTCGCTTCCATTGGAGGATATGGAAGTGAAGAACTTGATTCCATGGCAGCTAGAAGCTCTATTCAAATGACCCATGGTCTCTGTCCCTTTGAAAGATTGCATACCAAGATTGTCGCTAAGAAGACTAGATGTTTACTTATGAGAAAGTCAAGATGATGGAACTCAGTGTACTCCATGATTTGTTATGTGGATGCAGTTGGGCAGTTTCCCAAATTGCTGCATGAATAACACAGTGTTTGGAAGTCTTGCATATGTGGCATGTATGCCTCTTGCTCTTTCTTCATTGCACCTGGCTAAAATAGTTTTAGCCATGAAAGCTTGAGCTACAGTAACTTTGTTAACCTTTAAGATGTTATAAGACTGTTTGTGATGTTGCTTTATCTTCTCACCAGAGAGCGAGCACAAGGTGTACAGGGAACCATTGCAGACACAGTTGCAGCGTTACGTGTTGCAAAGGACAAAGTGAGGGCTGCTGAGAAAGCAATGAAGAGCTCTAAAGAGGCCATCCGGAATGTGGAAAGCAAAGTCAGACAGGTAAGGCCACCTAACAGCCAAACTATCAGCATTTCTGGAAGAGTCAGAAGCCTTGTCCTCTTTCAGTGGGCTGCTCCAAAGTGTGTTCTGGACCTGAGTATTTGTTTTGCCCTGAATCCCAGATATACCAATTCAACTTCCTAGGCTAATGAGCTCGTCGTATCAGAGATGACTTGTCCCCCACCCTCCATCACTCTTGAATCACACAGCTTTAAGCTTTCTTATATGCCATCTAGCCAGTGTTATAAGGGATTCACTGCTTCATGTGTTATTTTCCTAAAAATATCTTATTAGCAGTAGAAGGCAAAGAAGCGTTGCAGTACCTGAGTTACTAGTTCAGATCAGATCTTGAGAGTGGGGCTTGCAAGAAGATCACTGCTTCCTATTAACAGTAAGCAGTATAAGTTTTGAACATAAGAACAGCTCTGCTGGTCCAGGCCCAAGGCCTATCTATTCCAGCATCCTGACACAGTGGTCCACCAGATGCCTCTGAGAAGCCCACAGGCAAGAGGTGAGGGCATGCCCCCTCTCCTGCTATTGCTCCCCTGCAATTACAGGCATCCTGCCTCTGAGGCTGGAGGTGGCCTATAGCCACCAGACTCCTAGCCATTGATAGATCTGTCCTCCATGAATTTATTTAGAACCCTCTTTAAGCCATCCAAGTTAATGGCCATCACTGCTAAGACCTTGTTGGGATCTGGACATGGCTGGGTTCTGACAATTAGCAGATTTCTCTGGGATCAGTGCTTTACCATGGCTTGTGGCTTTCCTTTCTCTCAGGCTGATCGTCGGCTCCAGGCACTAGTTGACAAGGAATCGCAACTGGAAAGTCGTCTTGGAGAGCTGGCACGGGAGGTGGCCAATTTACGAGAAAAGTCTCAGGCCAATCAGCAACTGGCCCAGAAGGCCAAGGGGAAAGCAGAGCGTGCTACTGCCACTGCAGGAGAGCTGCAAAATGTGAGTCCCTTTCCCCTGAGATCAACTCTACTAGAATAATAATAAATGCTTTTCCAAAGCAATAACACTGCTTTTCAACAAAAAACTTTCCAAAGTGGTTTACACAACAAAATAAATGGGGGGTGGGGTGGGGGGGAATCTGCAGCAACTGTGTCAGCTAACCCACTAGTCCAGTGGCCTACTTTCTTTCCATGGGCATAGATGCCAACTTCTCATGCTGTAGCAGTTTCATGCTCTGAGCAAGGGTTTAGATTACAAAGCCTCCAAAGCCCCTTCCTACTCCAACATTCTGTGGACCTAAGTTGTCATCTCTTCCTCTTATCCCTACCAAGGATTGAATCAGCACTAACGCCTTCCATCTGCCTCCATAAAGTATGGCAGCAACTCTTCAAAAGAGCCCTGTTGGATCAGACCAAAGGTCCATAAACACTAGCATCCTTTTCCCTGCAATGGCCAATCAGATATCTCCAGGAACACTGGCAGAGGAAGCCGCGTGGCCCTATTTGGGAGCAAAGCCAGACCCCTGCATCTGACATCAGACACAGGGTGTGTGGCTGGAGTGCAGGTGTGGCCCCTGATTGGCGGCAGCCCGGGTTCTTTGAACCCATCCGCTCAATGGTTGCTCCGCCTCTGCCCAGGAAGCCCAAATGCAGGGCATGAAGCCAATAGCCTTCTCTTGCTATTGGTCCCTAGCAACTGTCCCTGAGCATGGAGGTTCCACATAATTTCCCTTATTCCCAGTGTTTTAGTATCCAAAGAAACTCAATTTTTGTAATGCTACATTAAAAAATGCCATGGGTACTAAAGGCATGCAGCTAAAATCTGTCTGATTAATTCAGCACATCTTTAGCCTCATGGCTCCCTTGGCTCCTGGACTCGCATCCCCCAGCCAAGCTCCAAAGTGTTTTTTTCCTGCCAACAACATGGCCCCACCAGCCACTGATTTGGAAAAGTGGGGCTAAGCAGATACGTTCCCACACTTTCTCTGACCCTTGCCTACTCAGGTGATTGATTTCTCCACCCATTCCTCCCTCAGGCCCTTAATTCTCAGCCTACAAACATCACACAACCCCTACTGTCCCCAGGCCTTTAATTTTCATTACAGAAACTGCACTGTTACCTTTCCGCTGCTGACATCCTCTCCTGAGTAGAAGGAATGTTTGGGACATTCAGTGATATCTCAGCAGCTTAGCCAATGCCTGGGGGAGAAATCTTGCACATGACAGGCAACCAGTTAACAACCAGTGTTCAGCCTCTCTCAGCATGTATATATTTGCTTATCTTGCATTGCGTAGTTTGTATGCTTTATACTGAAAACTAGTTATTTTAGGACTGTTAAATTAACGGGCGCTAGGAGAGTTGTGCGCTCCGGGCCCCCCGCAGCCATTTTCCCTCCCGCTGCCGCCAGCCTCCATGCCCCGGCCGGTCTCCCCCAGCCCGCCGGCCTCCCCTTTCCGGCTTCCCCCGCCGCCTCCTTACTCCGTCCGTCGGCGGCGGCCACTCTGCCGCCGCCTCGCCCGACTTCTTCCTCTGCCTCTGCCTCTTCCTCTTCCTCTGGTGGGGGGGTCCTCTTCCCCCCACCCGGCTTCGGCGGCGCCGCTGCGGCCAGCTTCCCCCGCCGCCTCTTCCCCCTGCCAGGCTTCGCGGCGGCTGCTTCTCCTCGGCCACCGCTTCTCCTCCTCCAACATGGCCGCCGTCTCTCTGTGGCCGTATCTTTCTCGGACGTTCTGGGCATGCACTCCGCGCATGCCCAGAACGGCTGAGAAAGACACGGGTGCAGAGACACGGGATCACACCCAAGGCTTTTATTATAGAGGATGCTTTACTAAAACATTTAGAATTTTGTCATTACTGCAAGAACCAGTATAGTTACAAGAGAAAATTTTAATTAATTAATTAATTAATTAATTAAAACTATTTATACCCCACCCCTCCAGTGCACTACTGATCGGGGTGGCTCACAACAATAAGACAGACACAGATACAATAAAAGTAATAAAATTCACTTAAAAAAAAAAAGTCAGATTAAAAACCACAATCATTATTAGGTTCAAATTAAAACAGAAAATTATAAAAAGCTAAAGAACCTACCAGATATAACAAAATAATAATGGAACATTAAAAAGCCTCATTTAAAAAGGTGTGTTTTAAGATGTTTTTTAAAAACAGTAAGGGAGGGAGTTCCAAAGCCGAGAGGCCACAACTGAAAAGGCCCTGTCTCTAGTCCCCACTAACCGGATCTCTGTTAGTGGCGGGGTCATGAGCAGGGCTTGAGATGATGAGCGGAGTGCTCTGGCAGATTCATATGGGTGGATGCGGTCCGACAGGTACCCTGGCCCCAAGTGATGTAGGGCTTTAAAGGTCAATACCAGCACCTTGAATCTAGCCTGGAAGTGGACCGGTAGCCAATAAAGCTGACGCAGGATGGGTGTAATACTCGTGAATCGACTTGCACCCACAAGCATCCTTGCAGCAGCATTCTGAACCAGCTGAAGCATCCGAACAGTCTTCAAGGGCAGCCCCACATAGAGTGCATTGCAGTAGTCCAATCTGGATGTTACTAATGCATGAGTGACTGAGCTCAGGTGTGACTTCTCCAAGTAGGGTCGTAGCTGGTGTACCAGCCATAGTTGTAAAAGGTGCTTCTGCACACCGCCACTACCTGCGCCTCCAAGGACAGTGTTGGGTCCAGAAGCACCCCCAAGCTGTGGACTTTGGCTTTCAGAGTAGGGATGTGCACAAAACTGGTTTGCCCAGTTCGGTTCGAATTCGAACCAGGTTCAAACCAGGAGGGGGTGGTTCAGTTTTGGTTTTGCTCAAACCTCCCCCTGGTTCGGTTCAAATTCGAACTGTTTTGAACCGGTTCGAACTGGTTCAGACATCCAAAAATGGGTAGGGTAGTAGCTGGCACCCAGGGGTACCTGCCACCGAAACCCCAAAGCAATCAGACACTCATACGATTTTTTAATGAATTTTTGAAATATATATTAATTTTTTTCTCATAGGGTATAATGGGATTCGAACCAGCCCATTATTCCCTATTGTGGAGCACCCATGGGTGCCCACAACCATGCAAACCCCAAATCAATCGGACACCCCTATGATTTTTAATGAATATTTGAAATATTTTTAATTATTTTTCTCATAGGGTATAATGGGACCCAAACCAGCCCATATCCCCTCTTGTGGAGCACCTAGGGGCACAAAAGTGGGGCGGGTGGTAGACAGACAGGGGTGCCTACCACCCACTATGTTCCAAGGCAATTGGACACTCCTCTGATTATTGGTGAATTTTAAAATTATTTTTGAATTCCTCATAGAGAATAATGAGAATTGCAGCAAATGTATAGCTTCACGTCGGGGAGAAAGGGGTGTCCTAGAGTGGAGTGTGGTGGGTGATAGTTCCCAAGGGGGGCAAGGAAGCTATCAGAATTATTTGAAAGGAATTGGGCAAAGGGCTGATTTTTAAGTGATTTTTGAAGTTTACGCGACTTTAAGGTTTTTCTCCATAATTTTTTCTCACTCTGGGCCACCTCAGCACCCCCCAAGTGCAGTTATGGGGCTGCTGAAACCTCCATTCTTCCCTATGGAGAAAAACCTTAAAGCCACTTGTGGGGTGCTGGGGTGGCCCAGAGTGAGTGGTGGTTTAGGGCAAAGAGGGTGCCAACCACCCCCATGAGTTCCTAAACCATGGGGTACTGGATTTTGTTGTTTCTGAAGTCTTTGAGTGTAGATTCTTTGGTAGCATATTAGATTTTCAATGACAAACTATGAATCCACTCTCATCTGCTAACCTTAAAGACACATAAACTTCAAAAATCACTTTAAAAACCAGCCCTTTGCCCAATTCCTTTAAAATAATTCTGATAGCTTCCTTGCCCACCCTGGGAACTACCACCCACCACACTCCGCTCTAGGACACCCCTTTCCCCCCGACGTGAAGCTATACATTTGCTGCAATCCTAATTATTCCCTATGAGGAATTCAAAAATACTTTTAAAATTCACCAATAATCAGAGGAGTGTCCAATTGCCTTGGGGTTTTGTGGGTGGTAGGCACCCCTGTCTGTCTATCACCCACCCCACTTTTGTGCCCCTAGGTGCTCTACAATAGGGGATATGGGCTGGTTCGGGTCCCATTATACTCTATGAGAAAAATAATTAAAAATATTTCAATTATTCATAAAAAAATAGTAGGAGTGTCCGATTGCTTCAGGGTTTGGGTTGTTGTTGGTACCCATGGGTGCTCCACAATAAGGAATAATGGGCTGGTTCGAGTCCCATTATACCCTATGAGAAAAAAATAAAAATAAAAATAAAAAATTCATTAAAAATCGTACGAGTGTCCGATTGCTTTGGGGTTTGGGTGGTGGGTAGCCATTGGTGCCAGCTACCACCCCACTCACTTTTGGAGGTCCGAACCAGTTCAAACCGGTTTGAATCGAACCACCCCCTGGTTTGGTTCGAATTCGAACCTGCAGTTCGAACCTGATGGCTGGTTTGGTTCGAATTCGAACCTTCAAACCAACCTGGTTTGAATTTGAACCAGTTCGACCCGGTCTGCTCATCCCTATTTCAGAGGGAGCATGACCCCTTCCAAGACCAGATTTACCTCATTACTTGGATGATCAGTTCTACCAACCCAGAGCACATCTGTCTTATCTGGATTGAGTTTCAGCTTGTTTGCCCTGGTTCAGAAGATCCACTGCCTCCCTGGTGTCTGCTGACTTAAAAGATAGGTAGAGCAGGGTGTCATCAGCATATTGATGGCACCGCAGCCCACACCTATGAATGACCTCTCCCAGGGGGTTCATGTAAATGTTAAACAGCATGGGGGACAGAATAGATCCTTGTGGCACCCCATAGGCCAAAGACCAAGGGGTGGAGCAGGAATCCCTCAGCACCACCTTCTGAGTACAACCCCATAGGTAGGAGTGGAAAATATAAGTATAAGGTATAGGTAGGAGGTGTAAAATGTAGGCAGACAGAAATTCTTCTCCCTCTCACATAACACTAGAACCAGGGGTCATCCTATGAAACTGATTGCCAGGAAATTTAGGACCAGCAAATGGAGGTACTTTTTCACACAATGCATAATCAATAGCATTATGGAAGAGAATTATTGTGGAATTCTCTGCCACAATGTGGTAATAGCCAACAACCTGGATGGCTTTAAGAGGGGTTTGGATAACTTCATGGAGGAGAGGTCTGTCAACGGCTACTAGTCGGAGGGCTATAGGCCACCTCCAGCCTCCAAGGCAGGATGCCTCTGAGTACCAGTTGCAGGGGAATAACAGCAGGAGAGAGGGCACGCCCTCAACTCCTGCCTGTAGGCTTCCAGCGGCATCTCGTGGGCCACTGTGAAACAAGATACTGGACTAGCTGGGCTTTGGGCCTGATCCAGCAGGGCTGTTCTTATGTCCTTATGAAGGGTATAAGGTACTGGAGCACAAGCCAAAGTTATGGGGGAGGGATCATGTTGATCCACCTTCATAGAGGTTTTCTCGGCCTTAATATCACAGCCCAAAGCATCTGGAGTCTGAGACTTGACAGTATATAAACTATCTATATAATATGCTAAGGTCATATATGGCAAGCCCTGCCCACCAGGGGCAGATTAACCTCCCCACCCCCCGTAGGCAAGCAAGGATTGACCGCCTCTGCCAGCGCCAACTTCATGTTATGTCTCAAGTGTGCATAATAATAAAACATACTTTCGTGCTAAAAAGATATTGGGCCAGGCAATGCCAACACTACCTCTTCTCAGCCTCCTCTTTCTTCTCCTCCTCTCTCACACCGCCCCCCCCCCACATACACCCCCACGGGAGAGGGCCAAGTAGGCTGCTGGGCTGGGGATGCCTGGCTGGCTCGTCATCTTTCCCTACCTGCCTCGCTCCTAGCTGCTCTCCTGGTGTTGTGTGTGAGACACCTGATGGTCCCCTCCTCAGTGACAGCAGTGTAGTGCAGGCTAGCGGTAGGTAGCACCTCCTAGAGCCCCGGGTGGCCAGGCCGGGACTCGGAGTGGAGGGAGAAGCCAGGGCTTAGCCTGCAAAGGAAGGAAGTTTCTTCCGCAGGCAGCTGGTCTGTCCTCCCTAGCAGCCAGAGGCATGTTTACTCAGTAGTAAGGCCCATAAGGGACAGCCCCGACACACTCCAGCTCCTCTTTTAGCGGGCTGGAGCTCCTTCTTCTTCTCCTCATCCTGGAAATCAGTTTCTTTCTACCATCAGGAACTTGCTGGGAACTTTGGTGTTGGGGGGGAAATGCAAAACTTTAGAAGAGGGGGGGAAATTGACACCCCCGATAGGGCTCCCTCCCCTCCCCTGCCCTCCCCAAAGCCACATCTGCGAAGACACAGCTGGCAGGAAGGTCATTCCACATCCGGGGGGGGGGCACGCAGAGCGCGTGGCTGCGGCTGGCCAAGGTGCAGACCTGCTGGTGCTCCCGAAGCTGCCGGGGCGGCCCCTGCTGATACGAGGGGACCCCTCCCACTTTGTCCAGGAGGAGGGCTGCTGCTGCTGCTTGCCTGAGTGGGGGTCACACCTCCCTGGCAGCCCCTCCTCCCCCTCCCCTGTGGGGTTGGCAGCCTGCCTGCCATGATGTTGGCTATGGTGGAGGCGAGGAGGAGGGCCGCTGCGGTCACACACTGGGGGTCAGATTGCTAGCAGGGATGTGCATGGTCCGGACTAGTCCGGACCAGCACCGAGGGGGGGTCTCCCTTTAAGGATTGGGGGGGTAGAACTTAACCCTCCCACCACTTTTCCCCCTCCGGCGCTGCAGTTTAAAGTGAAGATTTTGGGGCGGCAGCGTTCTTCACTGCCGCCCCTGCCCCCGTCAACGCCCGGCAGTCTTCCTCTGAGTAGCACGCATGTGTGTGCGCCGGCGCGTGCGCACCGCTGTGACATAGGCAGCGCGCACGTGCACGGTGGCGACAGGTGCGCACGCGCTGCCGCGCGCACATGCGTGCTACTCAGAGGAAGACTGCCGGGCGACGATGGGGGCAGGGGCAGCAGCGAAGAACGCTGCCGCCCCAAAATCTTCACTTTAAACTGCAGCGCCGGAGGGGGAAAAGCGGCGGGAGGGGTAAGTTCTACCCCCCCGCCCTTAAAGGGAGACCCCCCCCCTCGGTGCCAGACTGCTGGACCGGTCCGGTCCGGATCCGAACCAGTCTGGAGGCCTCCAACATGGCCTCTGGACTGGTTAGTGCCCCAGAGACCTGGCAGGCAGCTTCAGCGCCGGAGGGGGAAAAGCGGCGGGAGGGGTAAGTTCTACCCCTCCGCCCTTAAAGGGAGACCCCCCCCTTGGTGCTGGTCTGGACCGGTCCGGACCTTGCACATCCCTAATTGCTAGGCACATCATAGTAAACAATTTTGAATGCCAGCCTGAGGTTTAAAATTAAACATCCTAGAGAAGTAATTGATCCTTGAGAAGCTACCCGAGTGGTAGAGGATGGTGAGGTCCACAGGAAAGCTCTGAAATGGGCTGAAAACAGCCCAACCTGCCATTTGGGAGGCAGACGAACCCAGAGAAGGAGCTTTTGCTGCTGCGGCCGCCTCCCCCTCCACTGCTTCAGTCTCGGCTGCGAGTGCCACTGGAGCTCCGCCACTCTGCAGCGACTCCCGCCGCACGCAGCGGCAGTTTAAAAAGGTTTAATGAAATATTTAACTTCTCTCCAACCACCAAAAATGTATCACCTCTCAGAATTTGCTGCCATAGGCAAGCGCATATATTGCCTATGCGTTAATCCGCCTATGCGGCCCACACAGTGCTTTACCAGTCGGAGGTAGCAGAGCAGAAGCACCATGGTGATTGGGCAGTGGTGAGAGGAGTGGGTAGGGAGCGAGCAAGCAGCGGAGAGGGGGCAAGCAAGTGTGGGTGGCTGACACTGAGCAATAAAGCAGGGGCTGTGGTGGGGGAGAGGGAGGGGCAAGGAGAGCAACAAAGGCCTAGTGCACGGAAGCTCTGTGCAGGTTCAGCTACTTTACAGTGAAAGCTTATGGATGTTTACTCAAAAATAAGTCTCATTCATGATGCATAGGGATGCAGCCTTATTGTACTGGAGTCGACGCCAGGAATAAGATTCTGCACAAGATAGTGGATTCTGCTTGACAAAAGGCAAGCACCTTGCTCATACCCCCACTTTTGGCACCCTTCAGTTGTGGATGAACAGACCAATTTTCTCCAGCCATGTTCACTGTAGCAAGGATTGCCAGTTTCCCTCTAGTCCTTTGCCATGACTCTTCATCTCTGTGTCCCCAGGAGATGCAGAAAGTGGTGCAGAGATACCAGAAGCTGCAGGAGGAATTGGAAAAGCAGCCTGATGATGTACTGCTCAAGCTGAGAAACCTGAGGACTGAAGCTGAGAATCTCCTAGTCAAGGCCAATAGCAGCAAGAGAAAATTAGAAGGTAGGGATGCTACAGGGATTATTGGGCAAAATCATGCAGTGAGGGATGGAGGTAAGTTGTGTCACATGTCAAAAGAAAACAATCTGTCGCACACCTTGATAGGGTAACGTATTTATTTATTTATTTGATTTATATACCACTTTTCATTAAAATAATCTCAAAGTGGATTACAATATAATTAAAACAATGCATAATTAAAATACAAAGGTTCAGATGATCTCAAAAATTAAAATTATGTGGAGAAGCCAGGGATCCTGCAGGATAAGGTCTATGTCAGGAAAGGAACAGTGTAATACTACAGCAGATTACTTAGGTGTTTGCAAGGTGGGAGTTGGGATCTGCATAATGGAGTGCTTTGAGGTTTGCAGGAAGTGGCTCCTGAGGAAAATGGGAGCAGGTCTGACATCAAAGGAGAATTATAACCCCACCACTTAGGATGTACACTTTAGAGTTTTCAAAGCCCTTCCCCTCTCTGTAATCCTTACATCGGTTAAGTTAAGGGAACTTAGCATTATTCTCATGCCTACCATGTTGTGGATGGAGATTGAGAGATGGTGGCTGGCACTTGTCTAGGGTCCATGGCAATGGCAAAACTTGAACTTGGTTAATTGCTCATTTTTGAGGCATTCTGCTGTATTACATCTCCAAGACCAACACCACCCTTTATTGTAAGACTGTTGTTACTCCAGTCGGTGTGTTTCTCTGGCTTCTGAGGCCCTTGCTTGTTCTTTTCAGAATTGGAGGGGCTCTTTGAGACCAACGAGGAGGAAATGAAAAAAAAAGCAGTGCATCTGCAACAACTGGAGAAGCAGGTGATGGAACTACTGCAATATATCCGGGATAAAGCCACTGCCTATGCCATCTGCTAGGGCCAAGATTTCGCTCAACAGCCCCCTTGGACCTGATTCCTGCCAGCTCTTGATCCACCATGGGGAGATCCTTCCATACATATTAGTGACTGGCTCCTGGCTCCTCAGGCTCTGGCTCTAGTTCCATGGCTGTAATGTAACCGGCCATTTTGTCCTCAACTGCATGGTACCAGCTAGGTCTACTTGAGGCCAGGCATATCAGGGGGATTCTAATGCCAACATCCCATAGACACCCAGTTATTTTGTGCCTAGTTCATGTTTTGCCTCCGGTCTCTGGAAAAATGAGAGAGGCATATCCTAAGAGTATGTGCCAGAGAGATGTCAACCCTAGCTTCATTCACGGAATAATTCCCCTCTGGACAGCTTCTTCCTGCCTTTTGCTGTTGTCATGGAAACGAAGCACTTCCTGAGACACCCAGGGCCTTCAGCCTCTGACCTCCAGCTTCAAAAGGGCTGAGTGGATGCCATGGAAACAGCATTCCACCAGCTGCTCAAGGGTACTGACAAGTTGCCTATGACTTTCAGTTGCCTTCTGCCTTGTCTCTTTAACCCCTGGAAAGGAGGGTGTTGCTTCTCTTCAGGGCCTGACCACCATAGCCAATGGCTGGCAAATAGATGAAGGTACACCCTTCACCCCCACTCCAAGCCAAAAAAGGAGAAGAAGAAGAAGTAGTGAATGAGGTTCTAGTCAAAAGTCATGACACTCAGCTTCTCCTCAACCCCCACCCCCACCCAAAAAGGTACTTATTGATGTATCCAAGATGTGGAAGCTCCTCCTATCCCACTTTTCTTCTCCCTCCTATTCCCCAGAGCAGTCAGTGGACAAGGTAGCAGAAGGAAGAACAGAGAGGAAAGGATCTAGGGATGTGCAAATTGATTTGGGTACAAATTGATTTTAGCTGATTCGGGTGACTTGGAGACAAAACAAATCACCCCTGTGGTCCTAGATTGGCTAGATTTGGATCCAAATCGAATCATGACTGATTCGATTCAAATCGATTTGAGATTTGGACCCCTCCTATTTATTTCCCCAGATTCACAGCTTTCATTTGGGGGCGGGGGGAAGCTACACTCTAGCCTTTGTAGAAGTGGAGTTATGGAGCAAAATGTGTGGTCAGTATTTTTCAAGTGTTTGGATTTTTTGGTGTATAATAACTTTCCCTCAGTGAATCCCTATGAGGATTTATTATACACCTTCATTTCTTCTATTCATTTTGACTGTCTTTTGGATAGTGAAACATAGGAAGCTGCCATATACTGAGTCAGACCATTGGTCTATCTAGTTCAATATTGACTTCACAGACTGGCAGCGGCTTCTCCAAGGTTGCTGACAGGAACTTCTCTCAGCCTCCCTGATCTTGGAGATACCAGGGAGGGAACTTGGAACCTTCTGATGCTCTTCCCAGAGTGGCTCCATCCCCTGAGGGGAATATCTTACAGTGCTCACACTTCTAGTCTCCCATTCATTTGTAACCAGGGAGGACCCTGATTAGCTAAGGGGACAAGTCATGCTGGCTGCCACAAGACCAGCTCTCCTCCCATGACAGTGCCAACTGCCATGTGCCAACTACACCCTCCTCCCACCCGCAAGGCAGTGGGGTACTACTCAGTTTATGTTCTAGGGATTTCCCCCCAAGTGCTTAGGCTCTTTGGTGTCTAATAACCTTTCCTCATAATGAATCTCTATGAGGATTTATTACACACCAAAGAGTCTAAACACCTCAAAAATTCCTAAAATATAAACTGAGTACCCAGTGGCTTGTGGGTTATGGGGTAGTGGGATGCCACTAATTCCCCATCCCCACCTGCAAAGTAGTGGGGTCAAATGAACAGAAGAAATGAAGGTGTGTAATGAAGACACAAAATAATCTAAACACTTCAAAAACACCTAAAAAATAAATTGAGTACCCCAGTGTGTGAGGGTGGGTGGGGTGGGGAGTGTAGTTGACACATGGCAGTTGACATTTGGCACTGTCCAGTGACAGTCAAAATGAACAGAAGAAACAAAGGTATATAATGGATCTTCATGGGGATTTATTATGAAGAAAAGTTATTAGACACCAAAGAATCTAAACATTTCAATATTCCTAAAAATTAAAATGAGTAGGTGTAGTAGGCACATGGCAGTTGACAGTTGGTACTGTCCAGTGGCAGTCAATATGAACAGAAGAAATGAAGGTGTACAATGAATCCTCATAGGGATTCATTATGAGGAAAGGTTATTATACACCAAAGAATCTGAACACTTGAAAAATGACTGCATATTTTGCTCCATAACTCCACTTCTACAAGAGCTGGAGCTTAGCTCTTTTTTTAAAAAAATGAAAGCTGGAGATCCGTGTTAGGGTTAGGATATGTCGATGTCGAATCCCCATTATTTCCTGTGGCAGAAATTTCAAAATCAGTAAAAACTTTAAAATTCATTAAAAATCAACCAAGTGTCTCACTGCCTTGAAATTTGGGTGGTAGATGACACCCATGGGGACCTACCTACTACCCAAATTTGGTGCCCCTGTGACCTTGTTAAGTGGTCAGAATCGATCCAAATCGAGTCAAAGCAAATACAAATCGAATCTGGGGTGATTTGTTTGGGGCCCAAATCGAATTTAAAAAAAATTGATTTGTGCACATCCCTAAAGGGATCCATGGATGGAGCTGTGGTGGCCTTCCCTCACTGCCTTAGGATGCTGGTGATAGCTATAGGCACAGATGGCTTGAAAAACAAAAGGATGAGGAAAATTCAACATGCCTGTCAATGTCTATTGCTCATATTGGCTTAGAATGGAACCACTATGTGTAGAGGCTTTTCTCATCATCAGATGCTAGAGACAATGAGCAGCATCCAAGTTAGTGCTGCCCCTGCATAAGAACACTGCCTGTGCACAATTTTTCCTGATCTTCCACTCCCTCTGCTGCCTGCAGCTTTCAGGGGTTGCCTTAAAAGACTATTAAGGGCAGCAGAAGGAAATAGAGTGGGACCAGGCCTAACCTGTTCTTTTAATTTTAATGGGACTGCTTTGGTAATGTTCCTCATAACATCAGCTTCTAAGACTAATAGCCATTGATAAACTTTATCTTATCCATGCATTTGGTCCTCTTTTAAGCTGTCTGCACTGATGATTTTCTCCATCATGCTCTGTTAGTGAATCTCCTAGAGGCATGTGACTGGCCCCTGTTGGAGAAGAGAATTGGGCTGCTTGGGTCCTTTGTCTCATCCAGCAAGGCAGTCGGAGACAGCACAAGATATGTTGGCATCCAAAGCAGAAAATTTACGCCACTGCTTGTGACAAAAATATAACAAATTAAATAACTGACAATTTGCTTTCCTTTCACAAGTCCCCAGTACCTGAAATGGCTGGCTTACCTCATTGAATGGTAGGGCTGGCCCTGATGGTAACGACTAGAATCCATAATGCCTTTGCTTTATCCTCTACACCAGCTTCATCCTCTATTTCACCTTCATCCATAGAATATTTCCTCTCTGCTTCTCCTCTTCCTCCTGCCTTGTTCACTGGCTTACTGTAGAAGGACTACAAACTGATTGGCTTATCAGAGCCAGCCCTCCACATGGACCTCACAAAGCTCTTTATCCCAACCTGGCAGAACTCCATCATACTTTCTCCCATTTACAGGCAATATAATTTCTTAGAGACAAACAAGTGCATCTGTGCCCACGAACTGTACATCTTGAGCAGACAGGATTATGTGCTGTGCATCCTTCCCTTTCTACCTAGATGTGCACCTCTTATCCCACTGGCCCAGTGGGTGTGTGGACAGTGCTACTGCACTAAGGGGAAGATGGTGATGCCCACTCCCAATCATTCCCTCCTGACTGATGTCTCTCAGGGTGGAATCTGTAGTATTCCTTCTTTGTAGCAATAAAGCCTTTGACCCTCTTCATCTTCTGACGTGTCTCTGTGTCTTTTGAAGCAGAGGTAGTGGTATTATCCTTGCAGATTAAGGAATTATCATGTCTCCAGAACTCTAAAAAGCTGACAACTGTGCCTTTTGGACCTACTTTTATCTGGGGCATTTAGGAGTGAAGCTGGTTCCTAGAGCTGCCATCTCCTAGCCTGAAAAGAACTCCTGTGTCTTTCATAGTTGTGTTGTGTAACAGGAAGAAACTCGGCATATATATATATATGGATTCTCTTCACATTGATGTAAGAAACAGTATCAAACTTCTGCCTACTAATATTATCAAAGTCATAGAAGAGTGAATTAATAATAGAAATGAAATTCTGTTCCACTGTGTTCTTGTGACAGTTCACAAGACTTCCTGTCCCAAGTAGGTTCTAGAGTTAAGGGGGGGAGAAAGGTGCAGTGTCCTGAAGTCATGTGGAAATTCTGCTGCTTCCCCCATTTTTGTTAGTGCTTCCTCCCCATTCCGCCAGCACAGGCTAGCAAAGATGGTCACCCACACTATTTGCAAAGCCTGATGGCTGGAATCACAGCCATCTGCACACATTTTGGAACCTTGGTAAGTTTCATCACAAGCACTTTGCTCTTATCAAAGCACTGCAGCTTGAATTGGGCAAATAAATGTGTACAATCAACTGGACATTACAGGTTGTTGCTTCAGTTTTCTCCAAGGTCACACACTTAGTGCATGGCAAATGTAGCAGGCTTAGGAGAGCTATGTCTCCCTAACCTGTCTCCAGTGGGATATCTCCAGGGCCACACTGGAAATAGGGTGAGGCTATTGCATTCCATGGAAATAAGATGAGAGAACCCTTTTAAAACAAGCCATCCCTTTAAAACAGAGACACAAAGGGAAAGCTTGAAATATTAGGAACATAATTCATAGTCTAGGAGAACAGCCTTTTGAACTGGGTGGGAGATCTTTGGCTTCCTGCCCCTCCCAATTGTGTAGCAGCAGCATAACCGGTGCATGAGCAGTTTTGATCATTCTTGCCCTTCCTGCAGCTACAGAAAACAATCTCCCTCTGCCAGTGGAGTGATGGTTTGGTCTCTCAAAGGGAGCCAGCCCTACGTAAAGAGGGAATGTTCTGTGAAGGGAATGCCAGGGGTGCGTAGCAGCATTGGAGGGAATCCAGAGCGGTGTGTGTTTGGGCTCTCTGTGCACGGAGGGGAGCAAGCAAGGGAAGGCACATTCCAGCCCAGTTCCAGGGCCAGCCCACTCTGTAGTACATGAGAAAAGCTGGAGCATGCTCACTCCTGTGCAGGAATGGGAGCTTTTGTCCACCCACTACAGGGAAAAGAAAAGCTGACATGATGAAACTGACAGATCAAAATGTCCAAAACAAGGCACCATCCAGCACTGCGGTTTTTATGCTTACTTCAAAATAAACTTTTTAAAAGCTATTACTGTACTGTGGAGCAATTACATAAAGCTGGGCTGGTGTTCCCTGAGTCTCTGTAAATGTTGGAGATAAAACTGGCTGTGAGTAATAATGGGAAAACCTTGTCTTTTTAAAATGCCAAGTAACATCCACACAGTTTGGAAGGCATCTGCAATGTTCTGACTAGAACAAATGGAACAGACTGCCTGCCTACCCCAAGCCTTTGTATCTTGAGGGTTCTGGAAGTGGAATCAGGAGTGGATTTCTGTATTTCTTATAGTAACTTTGCTTTAAGAAATTGGAAATAAATAATCCTCCTCCCTGGACAATCTAGCTGGATTAACAAAACCCCACTCTCATGGAAAAGTTCGCATTCAGTTTACAGTTGTATAAAATCTAATTATGAAGCCATTTGTCTTACATAGAGGCTATACAAATACAAGCTGAGATGTAGAATCTGCTTGTCCCCTACCCCCACAAATTGGGTGTTGATAGATGAGAGAGAAACTATTTGACTAGGACTGTTCAAGATATCTGACTACAGTGTTGCATTGTATGTATTATACTTGTGCTTTTGTTGTACTCCCAAAATATGTACGTTGCTATGTCAATTTTTTGTTAATTAAAATATTTTGGGAGGACAAGAAACCTGGAAGAGTTGTGGAGTCTGGTATGTAATTGGTGGATGGGTTCAGGGACAATTGTTCTGTTCCAGACGAAGGTGAAATTCTGCATTACATCAAAGTCCCTTAAAACAATTCTTAAATTTATGTTGGCAAAGCCTGGCATTAGAGGTTTACAGCCATGGTGATCTTGTTTCTCCCCTGGAGAGGTCTCCCTACCTAACACATTACTGTCATCAGCAAGGATTTACAGAGGTCTGTTTTGGTACTGACTATCTTATGTATGTATGTATGCACATAAACACACACGCACACACATAGACAAATATATATGTGTGTGTAGTGGGTTTGTGCTGAATGATTTAGAGAAATCCTACATGAAAATGACCAATACCTTTCAATTCTAGTGCATATCACCTGCAGGACTCCAGACTCCCAAATGGGGGCTCCCTCCTATATACTCCAAAGCAGAGCATTGACCATAGCAACTAAATTCCCGCATATTCTTCTAAGAGCAATCCAGCCCCGCTGCACTGGTGCCAATGGCAGCTTCTCTTCTGGGGTAAATAGTGGTAGAGGGTAGGGAACAGAGCAGCACAGTCGTGGAGGCAAAAGGTTAAAGCTCCCAGTGTCCTCTCTATACTGCAATCCCAGTCTGGATTAGGGCCCTAGCTGCTATTTACAGGCGGGGGGTGGGGGGTGGGACCCAAGCGTACAAAGTCTAATGGCTTGCTTGAGAAAACCTACTGTACGGGCCAATAGGCCAGGGTGGGCTGGATCGCTTGGATTATTTGGGAACTCGGTTGCTATGGAGATTGCTTGGGAGTCCTGCATGTGGCTAAGTCATCATGATTACCTCAGTGCTGTGGAGCAGATATTTTGGGTTTTTGGTCAGTGCCAGGGAGCAGATATGTAAAGCTGTCAGCTCCTGTGTTTTGAAGAGAGAACACGGTCGTAGGAAAAAGCTTAAGTGCAACTCTGCAGTGATAGGGAAAGCAGCAGCTTCTATTAAAGGCCAAGAAGCACCCATTATGGTCAGATAATGGAAACTCAAATGGATTTAAATTGTTTTAGTTTAAAAATAGAGTGGCCATGTCCCCCGAAATTACAGTTTCACCGGATTTTAAGCATCTCACCCAGCTTGCTTAGCCCACCCAGATTTCATCTATCCTTCTTTCTTTCTTTTTTTTTAAAAAGCTAAGCTCTAGCCCTTGTAGAAGCAGTTATGGAGCAAAACGTGCAGTCACTATTCTGCTCAGAAATTAGTTTCCAGCCAGTTTACATAATATGCACATTAGGCTCCTGGATTTGGAAAGCCAGAATATGGCAACCCTATAAATTAAAAACAAAAGAGACAGTACGTTGCAGCTCCATGACTGGAAATCCCAACAGAATTTTCTTCTAACAGCATCTAGAGCCCCACCCCACATTTGGAATGGAGCCACTATATGGGGAGAAAGGGCAGTGAAACCCTTTCCACCTCCTATGCCATGATCCTCATCCAAATCTCACACATATCCTGAAGCTCAGGGGCAGCCCAAGGTACTGTGGCAATGAGGCACCAAATGCTGTCTTGCCCGATGTTCATGGTGGGGGCCAGCCCCCCTTCAGAAGGGATCCTTGCAAGCTTTGAAAGTGGTGTGGTGGGTGGGGAGGAGGGAAGTGGCCATCATCACATCTTGTGACAGTGAAGTATCTTCTTTATATATAATTTGCTAAGGCATACCCATGGCTAATCCCATGTGTGGCAGCTCTCGTGAGAGTTCAGAGAGCTGCTGGATAGGATAGCGGCGGGGATGGATGGGGGGAAGAAAATGGTGGTGGCAGCCAGCCAGCGGTGGGTGGCCAGGAAAACAGCAGCGCTGTAAACAGTGGCAGGCAGCCATGAAAACGACGGTGCTGCGGCCGGGCGGAGAAAGTAGGGGCAGCCAGCAGGCGGTGAAGAAACTGCAGCGGGCAGAAGGAAACAATGGTGGAGATGGGCGGGCGGGGAAACGATGGTGCCGGCGGCCGGCAGGCAGGAGGAGGTTGGGGCAGGTGGGACTGGAGAGGGGAGATGGCAGGGGCGAGCGGGAGAAAATGGCAGTGGTGGGCAGGGGTAGGAAGGAAATGGCGGCCGGGGGGGGGGTGTCAGGCAGCCAGGTGGGGAGAACTAGAGCCACAGATGCTCTGTGTCTGGCCCAGTTAGTATAAACTAATTATGCATTGTCACTCTGTGTCCTGAATCTACTGCCAGTGAAGATGCTTGCCATAGGCTGCAACCACCAGTCAATCTGAACCTTTCATGGCATTTCTCAAAGCGTGCCCTAAACAGGAAACATACTTTTGCATCAACGGACTGTATTCTTTAATGCTTAGCGAAAGCCAGAAATGCATTAAATTGGAATCAGTGGGTGTCATGCCCTGGTATGCAACACAAGGATTTCCCCCACCCCCACCCCCATTCCTGCAACAGCTGGGTATTGTGGGGTTTTAACACTTGCACAAAACAGAATGCACAAAATGCTCACAATTAGCAGATTGGGGGTCCTGATGTTGAGTTTCCCTTGGGCAATCACATATTCAGGTAAGCTTAGAGCTAAGCTTCATTTGACTTTGCGGGCTACATAAAAATCTAAGAGGCTGTTCTCATGAGCAGCCAAGACTGGGCTTGGCTGCCCATGAGAACCAGCAGGCGCCTTGGTGACAAACCTGCCTAGGGAGCCCACCTCTTAAACAAGGTCAAGAGAGCAAAGGCTCCCTTAACCCCGTTTACTAGATCATGTGCCAGCAGTTGGCACTGAAGCACTGGCAGGCACCTGCCCGTCACTGGGGGGGATCCTCACAATGCACCACACACTCACGTGGTACATTGTGGGATTTCTGGGAGTCAGGATGCCATGTCCCATCCCCTGCACTCCCTGGGGCAGTGGTGGACCGTCCAGGTATGCATGCTCAGAGATCATCAGTGGGGAAAGCGGGCTTTTGCAGCCTTCCCCACTGCCTGCCTGCCACCCCACTTGCCCGGTCATGAGAACAACCTCCAAGTTTGCAGTCCTAAGTGCATTCACTAGGGAGTAGGTCTTACTGAACTCAGTGAAATTTCTCAGTAATCATGCTTACGATTGTATTGTATGTGCATGGTTTTTTTAAAGAATGAGAAATCCCCAGAGGAGGAACAATTTCTGATATTCTTCCATAAGTTTCTGTAAACAAATGCATCTGAGTGATTAATCAGAGATACATACTTGTGGAAACAACAGTTTTCACTTCTTGACTTCTATGTGTTTGTATGGACTAATATGAAGGCGAAGTGAAGTTAAAAAATGGTCTCACACAGTACCATATAAAAACTCCTTGTGAGATTGTGGTTCACAGTTTAGCCAATGGGTGCTTCCCTCCCTGGGCCCATAGCTGCTTTGAGTGGGCAGTGGTGGCTGGTGGGAGGTATTTTTTGTCAGGATTGCCTTGCCAGGAAAAAGGGTTAAATATCCTCATCCACACAGCACTTGATTGGCGCTGCCCCATCTCCCTTTGAGTCTGCTATTTATATTGGGGAGGAGAGGGAAGAGATGGAGGGCCAAACTGTGCCCTTAACATCATGTATAGTTTCAACTCTGTCAAGAAAAGAGTGGATTGAACAAGTCACTTTCTCTTCCTAAGGTCTTCTTTGGCTCTGGCAGTTACTTGGTGGGCAGAAATTTAACAGGTGGTGCATGGGGGAGACACACTAGAAGAAGCTTCATCTATTGAATTCTGGCCTTGACAGGAAGGAAAGACAGAACTCTTACTCCCTCATGAGGCTGTTGTGTGAATGAAAGGAGGATATACAGTATAGGAGAGCTCAGTCTGAGTTTTTCGGGTAAAGTGGCAGATGATAAGCAAATTAATGTATGCAAATGACAGTGGCCTTTAAAGAAATCTGGGTGAGGAGGTAGCTCAGGATACAGAACAACTGGGATAGGATTGACAAGGGAAATCAATATGCACAAAAGCCTGAACTCAGATAAAAGGGTTTTGAGAGCCAGCGTGGTATAGTGGTTAGAGTGCTGGACTAGGACTGGGGAGACCCGAGTTCAAATCCCCATTCAGCCATAAAACTAACTGGGTGACTCTGGGCCAGTCACTTCTCTCTCAGCCTAACCTGCTTCACAGGGTTGTTGTGAAAGAGAAACTCAAGTATGTAGTACACCGCTCTGGGCTCCTTGGAGGAAGAGCGGGATATAAATGTAAAAATAAATAAATAAATAATTTTTGCTAATGCTGTTTCTCATATATAAATGCATGGCATGTCAGACAGTATTGAGCATGGAAGTGGGAACTCAGATACAAACTCCCACCTTTTATCCCTAGGCCTTTTATAGTAGCAAAACAAGCAGAACATAAGAACAGCCTCCTGGATCAGGCCCAAGGCCCATCTAGTCCAGCATCCTGCTTTACACAGTGACCCACCAGATGCCGCTGGAAACCCACTGGCAGGAGTTGAGGGCATGCCCTCTCTCCTGTTGTTGCTCCCCTGCAACTGGTACTCAGAGGCATCCTGCCTCTGAGGCAAGATGTGGCCTATAGCCCTCTGACTAGTAGCCGATGATAGACCTCTCCTCCATGAAGTTAACCAAACCCCTCCTAAAGCCATCCAGTTGTTGGCTGTCACCACATCTTGTGGCAGAGAATTCCACAAGTGGATTATGCGTTGTGTGAACAAGTACCTCCATTTGTTGGTCCTAAATTTCCTGGCAATCAATTTCATGGGATGACCCCTGTTTCTAGTGTTATGTGAGAGGGAGAAGAATTTCTCTCTATCCAGTAACTCAAAGAGTGAAGCATTCCTCATCACTGCAGCTCTCTACCAAGAAAAGCTAGACTGGTACTTGCATTCAGAGCCCTGTGAAGGGAGAAAAAAGTGCATTCATGACATTTTTGTCCTGTTCATCCAAGGAACCCAGGGCAACATCCATGCCCCTCCATTTTATAGCCATGACAACCCTGTGTGGTAGGTTAGGCTGAAGAAGAGTAAGGCTGTTCTCACGAGCAGCCTCGCCCAGGGTAGGGCAGCCCAGCCTGGGTTAGACTGCTCATGTGCTGCGCCAGGATTCACGTGGATCCCAGTGCTGCCTGCCAGCTTGACCCTACACCAAAGCTTGGCCTTTAGCTGAGGATAAGGGCACAAGCACACCCTTAACCCCAGTGATGGAATTGTGTGTGCGCTCGGGCTGCTGTTATCCCCCAATGCACTGCACTCATTGCACAGTGCGTTGAGGGATATCTGGAGGCCAGGGAAGCAAGTCCCAGCCTCAAACAATCCATGCTGCATGGAGCAGTGTGGATCATTTGGGTGCGTAGCGGCATGCTGAAGACTCTGCAATAGATTGTCTGGGGGAAAGGTAGGTGAAACCCTGCCTTGCCCCCCCCCACACCACCCACCCCAGTGGGGATCTTGTGAATGGCCTCAATGATTGGTGCAAGGCCACCAGTGAGTTTCATGGCTGAATGGGGATTTGAACCTGGATTCAACTAACCCAGTGGTGTCAAACTGTGGCCCTCCAGCTGTTGTTGGCCTACAGCGCCCATCTTCTGTGGCTACTGGACATTGTGATTGGGCACGGAGGGATGGGAATTGTAGGTGAACAACAGCTGGAGGGTCGCAGTTGATACCCCTGCTCTAACCACTATACCACATGGACTCTCCTAGGTTTACAACGTAACTTCTCAATTATGAAAGTCATTGAGACACTGTTGGGAAGTGACCTCCCTGTCAACTGAGCCTATCTCCCAAGGGTGCTGTTCCAAGGATAAAAAGAGATCAGCCTATTGCAGGAGACAGCAACCTATGGTGTGCATCCCCAAAGTGGCACATGAATGTCACACTGCTGGGGAAACCGGACACTACAATGCCCCCTGTGCTGCTTGCCTCTGCCTGGCATGTTCCCTGTTTCCCTGAAAGTAAGACCTACCCCGAAAGTAAGACCTAGCAGTAATTTCTGATGTACCGCTAATTGCCCTAGTGCATTTTGGGGGGCTAAAATTATTATAAGACACTGTCTTATTTTCGGGGAAACACGGTTGTTGCTTGTTGTTGCAAGCAGCAGACATTCGGGATCAGCAGGAGAGGTCTCTCTGGCTGTTGCAGCTGGTTCTCTCTCTCTCTCTCTCTCTCTCTCTCTCTCTCTCTCTCATGCAAGAGAGAACCAGAGAGCCAGCCAACCAGCACAATGAGAAAGACCACTGTCAATCCAAGATGTCCACTGCCTGCTACAGCAAGTAACAACCCAGTCAGCAGGCATTGTGGCAACCAGTCCCCCTCACAAATGTGCTCTCACTCCCATCCAGCAATTAACTCCTTCGCCTACTGCTGATATGCGGGAGGCAAAGCACAAAAGTTTGCTGAAGGACAGACTGATCAGCCAGTGATGCTTAATGCTGGCCGGAGAACAGTGCTGTATGCTGCCAGAAAGAAGAGAGGGGCTTCCAGCCTAGCGCTGAGTCCAGGGGCTGGCGGGGTGGCCAGTGACATGGGGGTTGGTGGGGCAGCAGCATCACAGCCCTTCCTCAAGCTGCCGCCCCGAAGACTTAGCACACCACTTCCGAAAGGTCGCCCTGCCCTGGTCTATTGTAGCGAACCTGCCTAAGACCTTTAGTCATGCAGCTCTACTTTCCTCAGCCAACCAAAAGGTCCCCTGTACCCCAAATGACTCTGCCCTTTCCTCCTCCTCCTTCTTATGCCTGGAACTGCCTCCCTGCAGGATGCCAGCTCTCTTCCTTCAAATCCTTTTTCAAAACCCATCATTTCTATGAACACTTGCATAATCTCTTCATCCTCAAAACACCACTGTAAGTAAACCAGAATACCTATCTCAGAAATAAATGCATATTTTTAATTATCATTATTTTACACAGTCAGACAGGTGTTATTGACTGGTTTGTTTTATCCAGACATTGAGTCCTTCCCAAGGACCTGGTATGGCTGAATTTTATTGTCAATGTTGTTGCTGTTATAGATATCGTCGCAGAATATAGGCTGTTCCCAGTAAAGCTGCTTTTTGTAACTGGCTGATGGTGATTTCTGTGGCCCCTATGGTGTTGAGGTGCTCTTCAAGGTCTTTTGGAACTGCACCCAGGGCGCCAATTACCACTGGGATTATTTTGGTCTTCTTCTGCCACAGCCTTTCAATTTCAGTTTGTAGATCTTTGTATTTGGTGATTTTTTCTATTTCTTTTTCTTCTATTCTGCTATCCCCTGGTATTGCTATGTTGATTATTTTAACTTGTTTTTCTTTCTTCTCAACTACAGTTATATCTGGCAGATGTTTGTCTGTTTGTAGTCGGAAGTCCCATAATATTTTTACATCTTCATTTTCTTCAACTTTTTCAATTTTATGGTCCCACCAATTTTTGGCTACAGGTAGCTTGTATTTTTTGCAGATGTTCCAGTGTATCATCCCTGCTACTTTGTCATGCCTTTGTTTGTAGTCAGTCTGTGCGATCTTTTTACAACAGCTGATTAGGTAGTCCACGGTTTCATCTGCTTCTTTACAAAGGCGGCACTTGCTGTTTGTGGTTGATTTTTCGACTTTTGCTCTTATTGCATTGGTTCTTAGTGCCTGTTCTTGTGCAGCCAGTATTAAACCCTCTGTTTCTTTCTTCAAGTTGCCATTCTTAAGCCATTGCCAGGTCTTGGTGATGTCTGATTTTCCACTTATATTGTGCAAATATTGACCATGCAGTGGCTTATTTTTCCATTTTTCTGCTCGGTTCCTGACTTGTTCTTTCTTGTAGGCCTGCTTTGTTTCATTGGTGTTGAATAGTTTCGCATTATTGACCATTTGAAGTGCATCTTCTTCACTGTCCTTGATATATTCTTCAAGGCCTCTTTTCTCCTCCTCTGCTGTTTGATGGACTTGCAGCATTCCTCTTCCACCTGAGCTGCGAGGGAGGTATAGCCTATCGACATCACTGCGGGGGTGCAGAGCATGATTGATGGTCATGATTTTCCTGGTCTTACGATCTAGCGTCTCTAGCTCTGCCTGGGTCCAGTCTATTATTCCTGCAGTGTATCTGATAACAGGTATAGCCCAGGTGTTTACGGCTTGTATGGTGTTCCCGCCATTGAGTTTGGACTTGAGGATTTTTCTAACTCTCCTGATGTATTCACTTCCAATTTTTCTTTTAACTTCAGTGTGTGCAATGTTATCAGCCTGGAGAATGCCCAAGTATTTGTAAGGTTCTTTCTCTTCCAGGTTCTTGATGTTGCTTCCATTGGGTCTCTGATTCGACTGGAATTAGAGATTCTGCCTGTGTTGTGTAATTCTGGCTTCGTATCTGCTAATCTTCTTTGACACTGCTGTTATTTGCTGCTTTATTATTTCCAGGACTTCTCTAATTTTCCTTGAATCTAGGTGGTATTTTTGGATCAGATACTGTTTGGTGTTTTCATTCTTCAGCTTCTTTTCTTTCATATCTTTCAATTTACTAGCATCTGATCTAAGCCTGGAGATATTATTTTCTAATCTAATCTTCCATTTAGGTGATGTACTGCTTTCCTTTTTTACAGGTCCACTGATCTTATATCCGAGCTCTTGTGTTGTTATTGTTGCTGCACTATACATTAGTTGGTTTGTTTCTTGCAAATTATTGGTTGTTATTTCTGTAAGTGCAGCATTGACATCTTTTAATACCTGAGCAAGTTGTTTTTTGGCAACTGTTTTTAGAGCTGGAAGTCGAACCCTGGTGGTTGTTTGGTTCATGTGCTCAATTATTTTTTGCTTTAGTTCTTGTTGCTTTTCTGTTAAATGGCATTTGGGTTTTTGAGGTGAAGGCAAAGGGGAGGTTGCCTGGTTTTGATTTTGGGTAATTTTGAAACAGTTCAGCAACAGTGGCATCCTCTATTTCCAACACCTCCTCCACCTGCGCCTGAGCAACTTCTTCAATTGGTGGTAATTCTTCTTCCATATCTTGAGCCTGTGTTGCTCTTTGCAGTTCTTCCAGCTCAACTCCTGTGAATACTTTATTTCTTATTATGAATCTTCTCTGGTCTGCTAGCCTTTGTTCTGTTATTTCTGTATCTGGATGCTTCTTTCCAAATTTGGTACATTCTTTTAAAATAACCTCTTCTAGTTGGACTAGACTTGTAATAGCAGATCATTATTTCCTTGTTGGCATTTTTCGTATATTTTTTTTCAGTTAAGCGACGTTTCTTCCAGTAACCTTGCAGTCTCCAGCCCTGGTTGCTCAACTGAAGATCCTGAGTCCCGTTGCCCACTTGCCACCAGATGTCCAGGGACTCCAGCACCTGGCGCAGTCCTTGTTGACCCGGGCGACGACCAATCCGGTATAGATTTATTAAAGTTACGTCCCACCCTATTGTTGATGGGAGAGGCACTCTTTGTCTGGCTCCTCTGGTGAGACCTGTCCAGTATGGTTGGACCTCTGGCATAGCTCTCACCTTCCTCAGAGCACACAAGCCCCACAACCACGCCAAGGTAGTGCCTCACTGGGGGTTTCGCTGTGATCTACTGAAAGTCAGCCCTCGACACAAGCTTTTGTGACTCCCAGTGCCGGGAGGGAGGCGGGCGCAGGCCCGCTCCTCCCTCCCCTGGGCGGGACAGGAGGTGCCCTCTGTCCCGTCGCGGGGACACTCCCCGCCGGCTGGGTAGACCGGGCCTCCGGACGGGCCAGAGAGGCCCGGTCTACCCGCTGCCGTGTCCGATCGATGCTATTGTTATTTTGTAACATTGACAGTTTTTAAAAATTGAACTTCTGAGACAAAAAAAAGTACAAATAGCATGAAAAAACCACAAGTACAAATAGCATTCCAGGTCAAATACAAGATATAAAACCCAAATACTAGATATAAAATAGCTGACTGGTGGGTAAGTTTCTTTTGAGGCAAGAAAAAAAAAGTACTAATAGCATTAAACAGCACAAGAACAAATAGAATTCCAGGCACAGGGATGATGGAAACCAGGAACAACAAAACCAGAATTTGGCATGACTATAACCTATGAACAAACTGGCTGGATATGGATAGATATAATAGGCAACGTTTTGAAAGGTTTGTAATGGGCACACAAAGAACTTCTGTGGAGACAAATCTGCTGTGTATAAAAGATGTGTGATCTTTAAGGGTGCTGCAAAGAACCCGACATAACTTTCTACAGACAATACCACAAGACCTGAAGAAGAACAAGCTCACCATGTAAGGTCTTGAAGAGCATTTTGTTGAAACCATCTGGCCTGAATGCATATTATTTTTCTCTGTTTATCCCTTGTTCTTCCCTGTGTCATATTAGATAGTTTGTAAGCCTCTTGGGGGCTGGGGCAGGGGCTTGTCCTCTTCTGCTTTGTAAAGCACCATGCACGCTGACACTGATGGCACTGTACAAAACACAAATAATAAAGGAATTGATACAAGGGTGCATGACTTAAAACAAAGAAAAAGAAAATCTGCCTAGCACTGACCCTGAGCTAAAAATGTCCCACTGTCCCACAGCAAATAGTTTTGTCGTTTAAAAATTCCAAAGCCAAGCAAAACATGGCTAGCTCTTTTTGTACAAACCAGGCCAGTTCCCAGCCAAGTTGTAAGCCGCTGAGCTGCGAACGCAGTGCGTGTGGGTCTGGCCGCTTCATTCAGCACCAGATCCCGGTGGAATCCGCCCCGCGCTTTTCCTTCGGCCTTGCTGCTAACTTTTCCCCAACTAACTAAGTTTAGCGTTGGATCATTTCAGGCGGTGCGAGACGAGCTGGCTGGCTTCTTTTGTGCTTGTGCGTGTGTGTGGAGCGCGGGGGCAGGGAGAGGTGTCGGTGCGTGCAAGGGGGTCAGGGGGGCTGATGGTGGGTCAAGGAGGGTTCGCGGAAGAGGAATACTGGGCTTGGGTTCGGAAGGGGGCTGATACTGAAGGGGGAGGGGGGGGTTCGAGGGGGCATAGATCAGAAAGGGGACCTCCCCGTCCAGAGTGATCGCAGGCCCAGTTCCCCCGCCCCGCCTTCTTCTTCTTCTTGATCATCATCAGTTTGGGTTTGCCTCCAGATCACAAGAGGAGTCTCCTGGTGCGGTGCCCACTGAGCCCCGAACCAAGGTGCCCCAATGAGACTGTGGGGTTTGCTGCTGGCAGGTGAGTCTTCCGCAAGTCCAGATCTGTCGGGGGGTCGGGACGTGGTACCTGCTTGTCAAAGGCTGCGTGATGCCCAGCTGGGAGGCAGGCAGGCTCTTCACAAGCAGTGGCTCAACACAGAGGCTCGGGATGAGCACCGAGGCTGGAGGGGGGCAGGAAGGGCGTAGCATTTGGGGTATTCTGTCGTCTAGGGTCAGGTCCCCAGAGAAGGAGCACTGCCCCCCTTCCACTTCTCTCGGAGCATGGGGCTAGGTACACTACACACCCTGACCCAGAAACCTCCCTGTCAACCCTAAACCTCCTGCCTACTCTGCACAGAGCAGCCACTCTGATGGCGGATGATCTGACAGAGCTCAGTTGTCTTCTGTGGTCCTGACAGGAGTGGTGCAGAGGACAGAGAGTTCGAGGAGCAACTCCTCACTTAAATGTTGTTGGTAGGGAGAAGAAAGACACACGAGGAGAGGACATTTGTTTTGGAGGGAAAGAAAAGCACTTTGCGAGGGATCTCCTCCAATGCTTACAGGGATCTGCACCCCTGGAGACTGGAAGGGTGTGAAAACTAAACCCAGCAGCCCCCTGTCCTCTGAACAAGAATCCCCTCTCTTCTTTTTCTCTAGAATGATATAAATAGTGTCTGGTGATCAAGTTCTCCCTCCTTGGTGAGGGATGTCGTCTTAGCTCCTATTCTCTGCTTGTAGTTTACAGTGACTTGAGGGTGTGTGTGTGTGTGTGTGTGTGTGTCTGTCTGTCTGTCTGTGTGAGTGATGTGAAGATCCCCACCTAAGGCAAGGGTGGGGTCCCTTCTGGATCTATTATTCAAATGCTGGCAAGATTAATGTCTGCCCCATTCTAGAATGTCGCACCACCAGTTTTGGGTTCCCACTTTTGCTGTGGACAGTGCTCTGTTGCTTTTAGTAGCTGTGTGAGAGGCAAACAATCAGCAGGTGCAAGCAGCTTTCCCCCCAAGCAAGGTGCAATGACAGGCAAAGCTGCACCTGCTGATTTTTCACCTAGCAACTTTACTCCACTTCTCTCAAACAAGCTGCCCCATTCCCAAGAAACATTCACAGAGTCAAGTGGGACTTCCTCAGAGGTAATTGTGTTTCTTAGATGTGCCTCATATTGAGGCTCAGGTGATGAATGATGGGGGAGTTGCATTATACTGGGTCCCTTTGGCACTAAACCTGACTTACTGCTGGATGCTAACAGTGGTTTTTGAGTGGTTTGATTATCTTTGAGTTGCAAGCTGCCTCGAACACCTCCACATTGGAGGTGGAAAGGTGGGATATAAATGATCTCAATCAGTCATTTAGCACCTACTGATGTCTTGTTCACAAGATCACAGTTTTGTACACTCTGTTAATTAATCCAGAATGCCCTCTCTCTTTTTATGCTCACAGTCACTAATGCAGATTAGAATCCCCACTCCACCCACGTCATTGTGAACTGCTCTGAGCTGTTTTTATTATTATTGGGCAGTGCACAAATGAAATTAAATAAGTCATCCAGAAATAGGTGCACATAGAATGTGAAATGTCTTCAAGGATATTGGGGTTGCTTTGCCAACTCTGACTGAAGCTATTCTTGGAGATCCCCCACCCCCATATTTTCCCCAGTATAAAGTCACTAATATCTCCAGGATTGCTTCCAATTGTCTCCTGACAGTGATGGCACCAGGAAAAACATTGGGGGGTGGGCACAGAAGGGGCAAAGTGCATTTATGGGTTGATGAGCTGTGTCCCACATATTAGTTTTCTGAAACAGAAATGGATGGGTGGGGGCAAGCCACTTGTCAGCTGAGGGGGATGTTTGCCTACCCATTGCCCCCCTCTGGAGCAGCCCTTGTTTCCTGGAGATGGAAGCCAATTCCTGGAGACTCCAGGCTAACACTGAAGGGTTGGCAAATGACAACCCTGTGTTAGTGAGAGGACTGCTCTCTAGTCTTGAGTAAGGTAGCAAATTACTAAGAAGCTGGGTTCTGATTGTAACCAACCATATGGCATCATGGCAGTGGCAGAGAGAGCAAGAATGGAAGCTCACTATGGCCTTGACTTGGTTTGGCAAACGTCTGGCTTCTGAGAAGTGGTTGGGTCAGGGTGTCTCTTTTCCTTGATTCTCAAACTGGGGTTATAACCACATAGTTTTATTCTGGACTAACTGTTTTGAAGTCATGATTGATCCCTGGCTTTGTGCAATCACCCAGGAGCCTTCCCAGACAGCAGATTTTACTGTGGGTTTTCTGTGAGGCTCTACTGCGAGTTCAAAGTTGCTCAAAAAAACTGACACAAAAAGTGGATTTTTTTTTTACCCTGCATAAAAACCGGGCTACACTCTAACGTGTAGTGAAAAACCCAATTTGTGTGTGAAGTGCTCCCTGATAGCTCGCAGGGACTTCCAGGTACCTTTGGCCGATATGTGAATGCACACCTCCATTCCAGAGGAGATGCGAACTAAAAGCCAGGTGTGAAAAACCTCCAGCTTCCGTTTCACAGCGATAGCCATGTAATAAAGTCCACCTTTTGTCCACGGAAGAGGTGTGTTAGAGAAGAGATGATCCACATGACGCAAGCACTTTAATAGACTAATTACTTCTTGGAACACTTTTACTACCCTGTCATACTCCCAGTTAGGATGGCAAAGAATATGTAAAGCGTGGCTTTTCCTACCTTTTCGGTGCCTGTTTATGGTTGGAGTCAGAATCCTAATCTGTTTTTGTGAATACTGTATTAAACTAGAAAGTGGCCATTTATTCCAGTTTGTTTAATCCAGTGTGGTTTGTTTGTGTCGTTTGAGTGATTTTAAAAGTGTGAATCCTTTAAGTATGGGTCTAGAACAGGCCTGCTCAACTTTGCCCCCCCAGCTCTTCTTGGACTACAACTCCCATAATCCCCAGCCACAGTGCCAATAGTTAAGGATTATGGGAGCTGTAGGCCAACATCTGCAGGAGGCCCGAAGTTGAGCAGCCCTGGTCTAGAAGGTGGCTGTTACTCCATTTTGTATAATCCAGAATAAAACAGTGTGGTAGCCTAGATGCTGTAGAAGTGATTTTAGGCATACACCTGTCACTTCCGTGTTTTTCCTTCACTTTGGGGAGCTGGATCTTGCTGTGTTTCTCTCCTGCCTTGGAGGGGGGGAGAGACTGTGTCTTCCCCCTATTTTGGGAAGCGACACACCCACCCACCTTGCCAGCTGGAGCCTTTGTCCCTGGCTCCCTTTGAAGAGCTGGCTCCAGGGGGATTTGTAGCAGAGGGAGCTGGCCTGGTGCCTGAGCAGCCTGCTATGCAAGAGGGGTGGGGGTGGGCAGGAAGGATCCCGCACCTTCCCCACCTCCACACGGCAGCTGCAGGATTCCTGGCTGCATGGTGTGGTGGGAACGTTTGGGCAAGAGTAGAAGGAAGGAACGGGCCTTGAAGTTTCCTTTGGTCATCATCCCCCAATGTCTAAACTCCTGCCAGCTTGCAGCTGTGTCAGGCAGGGAGGGGGCAAGGCCTGGGCCTCCAGAGGGACCCACATTTGCTCGGGATTGACAGCTGCTGCTGCTGCTGCTGTGAGGCCATCTCCTCTCCTCAGCAGGCTTCCAGAGGGACGGTGTCCTCTAAAGAACAGCCATCACCGCTCAGCCTCCTCGGCCAGCCCCCACGTCCCTGGCACAGGGCCAGCCTGGCTGAACAACAGAGCCAGTCCCCGGCAGGGTTATTTCTGGCAGGGCTGCAGCTTCCGCTCCCAGGCCCCATGGCGGCGGCGGGGGTGGTGGTGGGGTGGGGTGAGGGCAGAGGAGAAGCTAGCTGAGAGATGACTCCTTCCAGACCCACCCAAGCATGAGCAACAGAGGCAGGTGGGGGAATATGTCTGTGGGGAGGGGGTGGGATGTGTCTGAGGGAAGGAAACGCAGCTGTATGTGAAAGAAGAGAAGCGACCCTCAAACTTCCGGACTGTGATGATCTGGGCCAGGTTGGAATAGCTGAGCCATCAGGTCTTTGGGGATGGCAAGATTCAAGCAGCAAGCATCATAATGGTAGATAAAGCATACATGCGGAACACTTTTGATCTGCAGAGTATTTTGCAGTCTTGTGTATTTTTGTCCTCACAGTAGCCTAATGAGCTACGTCCTTTATAATCTTGATTTTATAATGAGCTGGTTACTTACCCAGGCACACAGTGAGTCCCTGGCAGAGGTGGGAGTGAAATTATAGACTCAAGACCAACTTGGGAATAATAATAAATTAATAGATTATCTTGTTCTTCCTTTGGATAACTGTGAGCAGCTTATATAGAGGTCCAGAGATTTGCCATCAAAGACAGTGATTTGATCTTTATTTTCTTAGTTCCACCATTTCTATAGAACTGCTGTCGCCTTATAGGATTGGATCACACTGACTGAGCTTTTCCAGTTGTGATTTTTTTGCAGGCTTTAAAAAGTTTCCACAGTAATTACTTATTGAGTTTCACACACAGCACACACACTTGCATCATCTTCTGTAGATTCTTGCGCTTCCTTGTAGTGTGTTTCCAAACTCTGGCCACATGCTGAGCGCAACCCTTCCTCGGTTGTAACCATGAACACTGCTGACAAGGGGGTGAATGATGGGCATGGAAGGAGAGCTGGTCTTGTGATAGCAAGCATTACTTGTCCTCTTTGCTAAGCAGGGTCCAACTTGGTTTGTATTTGAATGGGAGGCTACATGTGTGAGCACTGTAAGATACTCCCCTTAGGGGATGGGGCCGCTCTGGGAAAAGCATCTGCATGCTTGCATGCAGAAGGTTCCAAGTTCCCTCCCTGGCATCTCCAAGATAGGGCTGAGAGAGACTACTGCCTGTAACCTTGGAGAAGCCTCTGTCAGTCTGCGTAGACCATGGCTGCTCAACTTTGGCCCTCCTGTAGATGTTGACCTACAACTCCCATAATCCCTGGCTATTGGCCACTGGGGATTATGGGAGCTGTAGTCCAAAAACAGTTGGGTGGCCTAAGTTAAGCAGGCCTGGTGTAGACAATACTGAGCTAATGGACCAGTGGTCTGACCCAGTATATGGCAGCTTCATATGTTCCTATGGGCTGGGGCAGGACATTCAGCCCTGATTTAGACATATAAGTGTCTTTTCTATAAAAGTCCAGTTAGGACTATTCTGGGCCCCTTGAAGGTTCTGTTTGTCTCAAAGGGCCAAACATACAGGCATCTGTATCTTGATGGACCTGAGCTTGAGTTCTATATAAATCCACCGCCTTGTGGTGGGACTATTAGGAAAGCTGGGATAGAAGCCCGTGTTAATACATAAATAAATAGCTAATAGTGACTCATAAACTTAAGAACAAAAATAACCTTTCTGTGCCAAAGAAACTCAGATTCTCCTTGCAAAACTAATTGTGCTGAATAGAATTTGTATACAAATTTTGACAAACTGGCAAGCTTTGTTCTGGACATAATAGTTTAGGTTTGTTTCTCTACCCTCCCACCCTCCTGCATTCAAATTTGTTTCTTTTCAGCCTACTGTGGTGTGGTGTAGGTGGCGATTGTCTGTGGATGTGTAGGAGATGGGGTGTAAGAGTCAAGGCAGTTGACCAGCGGCCAAGTGGCAGGAACAAGGGCCATGGAATGCACGAGAGCATTGTGTGTTTGCCAGCCACTGCCTGCATATTGTGAAGAAAGAACAGAGGGTCAATAGCAGCCGCTCAAACGGAAACACCCATCAACTGTTCTTACAGGAAAACCTTTACTGTCGAAAACCATATGGAATAAATCTGATACATTTTGCTATAAACCTTTTCTTCGGGAATCTGACAAAAACCTTTGGGCGTTTTTCACACAGAGCTTTTAGCTCACATCTCCTCTGGAATGGAGGATGTGTGTTCACTTATCAGACAGATTTACCCCAAAGTCCCTGTGAGTAATCGGAGGGCACTTCACACACAATTCTGGTTTTCCATTGTGCATTAGAGTGTGGCCCGATTTATATCCAGGGTAAAAAAATCCACTTTTTGCATTGGGTTTTTTGGGCAACTTCAAACTCGCTGTAAAGCCTCACAGTAAACTCCTGGTAAAGCCTGCTGTGTGAAAAATGCCCAGAAGGGCTTTCAGCTACATGAATTGTTGGAGATGTCATGGGCCCCGGTGTGCTTCAGTATTCCTTGGTCAGTCACAGCCAGATCAGACTCCATGGATTAAGTCCCTGTTGGGAGGGTGGTGGAAGGGCAGCAACCATACCCCACCATGGTCCTGATGCAAACCCGGGAGGGGGCGCGCGGGGGGGGGCTTCAGATACTATTAGCCATGGAAAAAAGTTTCTGTTGGCATCAGTGGATGTTCTTTTGTTTCCCCTTGGCAAATGGCACAGAGGGGGCCGGCCTGGATAGGGACAGCAGGGGCTTTAGCCGCACTCCTGATCTGCAGGCTCTGACTGCTGCTTACCAAGGAAAATTGGTAAAACTGCCTTGAGACCTAGATAAAGGCAGTATAGAAATAAACAATGAGATTTTCCAGACAGGGAGCTCTATTTGTGGCAGGAAGTGTGATAAACACAAACTGGAGTGGAGTCCCTATAGGCTGTCTACACGGACTGCCTCTTTTTCCAGCCTCCTCCCCACCCCACCCCACTTTGTTCCATCCACACAGGCGACTTGCATATTGAAAAACTGTGGGTTTCATCTTCCCACCGTTTCCCTGCCTTCCTTTCCCCACACCCATCACTATCCATCCTCTCTTGAATGCACCAGAAATTTTCTGCACATCACCCCTTCATCTCGGCCCCCCAATAACACTTTGTGCAAACATTCATGTTACCTGTAGATCACTAGGACATGTGATTTTCATGCCAACAATATATATATATATATATTTACAATTTGCAGTTCTTTAGAATATTTGCGCTCTTGAGGTAGTACTTTGCACCCTGTATTGCTGTGGCAGTACAGTAAAGAATACACCACACATTTTGAGGGATGAGGGGTTGTTTTCTTGCTGTGCCCCAGCTCTAACTCTGGGTTTTTCTCTGGCACCTGTGCCTCCCCCCGCCCTTTATATATTTATATTTATATATATGTAACACAGAGTATTTGCACTAATGCACCTTTGCACAAGCCGGGAAACCCACTTCAGTTGCACAAATATCAATCCTAACTCCTTGGAGTGTGAACTTTCCCTGTCTTCCATTTCCTTTCTGTGGACGATAACTCCTCCACTCCACTGCAGTCTAGCTTGGAGCCTGGCTTAATGCCCCTTGAAGTTCCCTGAACACAATCCCTCTTACAGTCTTCCACACGGAAGACACCTCTCATATGCTTCTGTTCCTAGAACTCAGGCTTTGCCTGGGGCAAACTAAAGCACTGTTAAGCGGAGTTGTGGTCCGGCCATGGTAGGCTCTGACTGTGGGGGAACCAGCCACAGTGGTTGATGCTCTTTGTTTCTCTCCCAACTTTCCCTCCCTTCATAGTGCTGGGGGGAACTCTGGGCCAAAGGCCTGAGCCCCACCACGGCTGTTCCCAAGGCAGCTGCTACCCAGCCACAGGGGATCTGCTGATCGGCCGGGCCAATCGCCTCTCCACCACCTCCACCTGTGGCCTGCAACGTCCCCAGTCCTACTGCATCGTCAGCCATTTACAGGTGAGCAACGCGTAGCTGAGGTGGCTGGATATACTGGCTAAGGCTCCTGATGGCTGGGGCGTGGCAGTCTTGGACTTGTATCCACCAAGACGGGGCTGGGCATTCAGCCCTCATGCAGCGTTCCTGCTTGGGCTAGAGCTGAGTGTTCGCCAAGCGAAAGTATATTTGTATAGTGCTTTCAAGTGTTCAAAACGTGTCCTGTGACTCAAGGCCAAGATTTCTGAGAGTCCATAGCCTTCATGCTGTGCAAAATTGATTCTGTTAGCCATGGGACTCTGGAATGCGCTGAAATTCACTCCCTGCTGAAAGGAGAGCCTTCTCATCTCTGACAACTTTTATAACGTCTTTAAAGACACATCTATTCACCCAAGCTTTTCAACTAGACTTGTAGTTTTAAATTGTGTTAAGGTTTTAACGTTTTAATTTTTAAACTGTT
Organism: Hemicordylus capensis; assembly: GCF_027244095.1. Lineage (NCBI taxonomy): Eukaryota > Metazoa > Chordata > Lepidosauria > Squamata > Cordylidae > Hemicordylus > Hemicordylus capensis. The sequence continues at coordinate 266,735,644 of NC_069658.1, forward strand.
AAATTGTTTTTAGTTTTTGTATATATTTTAAACTTGTTTTATACTCTTGTTCACTGCCCAGAGATGAAAGTTGTGGGCAGTGTACAAATTTGATAGATAGACAAATAAATAAATAATTTGTTTTATGTTGCTGTAAACTGCCCAGAGATGAACATTTGGGGTTGTATACAAATGTAATAAACAAATAAGAACAAGGAGCTTTGCAAAGCAATCACTCTCTCTCTCTCTCTCTCTCTCTCTCTCTCTCTCACACACACACACACACACACACACACACACACACACACACACACACTCTCTTTCATTCACGCCTGTAGCTGGAATTTTTGCTTTCCACTTCCACCAGTTTGTCTCTGTTTCTCTTAATGTTTTGGCTTTGGTTTGCTCAGTGAAGTTGATTGGCAATAGATCCAGGACAGATTTTAAAAAGTACCTCTTCACACAGTGTGTAGTTAATTTATGGAATTGGATCACTGGTGTAGACAGACTTTAAATGAGGATTAGACAAATTTATGGAGAATAAGTCTATCAATGTTTATTAGTCATGGTGACTAAATGGAACGTCCATTCTCAGAGGCAGTATATCTTTGAATATCAGTTGCTAGGAGGCAACAGCAGGAATGGGCGATTGCCTTCATTCATGTCCTGCTTATGAGCTTTCCAGAAGCATCTGGTTGGCCATTATGGGAATCAGGATACTAGACTGAGTGGACATTTGGTCTGTTCCGATGGAGTCCTTCTTGTGTTCCGAAAAGAACACACATCCAGGAATTCCAGTTACTGGAGTGTATGTGTATTTTCATCCCTTGGCTTCTGCAGTTGCACCTGGCACTGCTCAACATCATCCCTAGGTTTATCTCTTCAGCCATGAGGACTAAAAATTAGATCATTTTGTTTTTCAATGAATGCTGAATTTCCCAGAAAGCTGAATCCTGTACCAAATCCCTTGCATGCAGAGTGTGATCACTGAAGCAGGCCCAACCTTAGAGACAGATGATTCTCTCTTTCTCTCTCTCACAGGATGAGAAAAAGTGCTTTGTGTGTGACTCACGTCGGCCCTATGAGCCCGTGAACAACCCCAAAAGCCACCGCATTGAGAATGTGATCACCACCTTTGCTCCCCAACGCAAGAAGGCCTGGTGGCAGGCAGAGAATGGTAAGACATGCTGGTCTTGTGGCAGCAAGCATGAATTGTCCACTTTGTTAAGCAGAGTCCACCCTGGTTTGCATTTGAATGGGAGACTACATGTGTGAACTCTCTAAGATATTCCCCTTAGGCAATGGATCAATTCTGGGAAGAGCATTTGTATGCTTGCATACAGAAGGTTCCAAGTTCCCTCCCTGGCATCTCCAAAATGAGGCTGAGAGAGACTGTCTCCTACCTGCAACATTGGAGAAGCCGCTGGCAGTCTGTGTAGACAATACTGAGCTAGATAGTCTGACTCAGTATAAGGCAGCTTCCTATGTTCCTATGGAGGCATCACCCATACAAGACTTACCGTTGTTTAAGTTTTACTTGGTGCAAATTGTGAGAAAGGTTTATTTGCAACATAGCTTCATTTGCTTACTTATTATATTTATTACATTTGGAATGATTGCCCGCTGCTTTTGTTCCTGTCACAGACCAGGCAGCTGTTAGGAAGCGACCATCCCTCTTTTTACCCTGGCACTCATACTCAGAACTGATCATTCGTATTAAAACAGGATTTAGTTACTGCTATTCTACTGCTGGTCCTCAAACTTGCTATAAATCAGTATTACTTATTATCATTATTACAAACTTGCTATAAATCACGGCCTGTAGAGGGAAAGGAGACACTGTATACAAAGGACATTGGTAAGCAATGGCAACTCTGCAGAAAAAAGTATTGCCATTACTATTTTATTATTAGAAAAATATGTGTATACCACTTTTCAACACACACACACACACACCCCCAAATCAAAAAATCCTCAAAGTAGTTTACATGGCAAAAAGAAAAATGAAGCAGGCCCCGTTCCTTTGTGTGTGTGTCAACATATAGCTCTCTAGGATAATGTGCTGCCCTGTGGAAAGCCTGACTCTCAACCCACCACGCCCTGGATACAGGAACAGGCAGTCTGTTGAGTGTGTTCCTCTACTTGGGACATGGTGTGGCCGAGGCAGCAGCATTGCAGAGGGTATCCCCAGAGCCCTGTTGCTTTCCTTTCTCTCCCACGCGGAGGAAATGCCGAGTCAGACCCAAATGAGTCCCTGCTTTCCTGGATCTTTGCCAGGCGGGGGTGGGGGACAAGAGCCCTGCTGACAAGAACACAACAGAGAAAGGGCCAGCTTGCAGGCAGTTCGTGTGCTGGCAGCCGTGAGAGACACAGCCCTGGGAGCCAGATCAGCCACTCTGCATCGCAGGACACCAGCATGGCACACGTGCAACCAAGACCCTTCCAGATGGCCAAATGCACACAGTTTTTCTGCACATTGTAAACTGCAAATTAAGAAAAACAAACCAACACCAAAAAACAAAAAACCACCCCGGTCAGCACCTGTCATGGCTGGCCTTATGCTAATTGCTTGATTCTCAGCCTCAGTGTTCCTTGTCTGTAAATTAGGAATATTACTTGTTTGCCTTTAACACAGTTGTTGTACAGCTCTGTCAGCTTCAGAGTTTTGCATTAGAATCCCTTCTCATCTGTAGTAACACAGAAATAGTTGTGTACTTTATGTGCAGGACACTCCCACCTACAGCTCATGTGATGCAGTAGGAAATTAACCCCACCTCAGAGTCACCATTTTGAATCTGACTTCTCCCAAGCCACTATTTTGCACTGGGCTCTGGTTGATGGGTCTTGGGGTTCCTTAGAGAAACAAAGGAGACCCCACGAGCCTAAATTCTGCCCATTCCTGTTCTAGGATGCACATTCAGTTCAAACAGGGTGTTGACCCAAGCCTGTTGGGTCTTTGAACCAAGATTCTCCATGAACCTATTTGAACCAAGATTGCTCCTAACATATATTTCAGGGGAAGATTGACACTAGTGGGCAAGCTGTCTATCTTCCAGGGAAGCTTGTCTCCCATGACAGATCTTCCCACTGAGGAACCCCTGATGAGCTTCCAAGGAACCCTAGGGTTTGCCTGAACACAATTTGAAAACCATTGCCCTATGGAATGGTGTTTTGCTAGGGCCTATCATCAATTTCTCAGTCTGTGTCTCTCTCTCTTTCTCTCCAGGTATGGAGCAGGTCAGTATCCGCTTGGACCTGGAGGCAGAATTTCACTTCACTCACCTCATCATGACTTTCAAGGTATTTCATGTGAAAATGAGTGGCTTCCTCCTGCACTGGGGGTCTCCAGGTTTTGCTGGGCACAAGTTCCCTCAGCATGGTAGCTCAGAGGAGAGCTGGTCCTAAGGGAGGAGAGCTGGTCTTCTGGTAGCAAGCATGAATTGTCTGGTTTGCTAAGCAGGGTTTCCCCTGGTTTGCATTTGAATGGGAGAATGCATGTGAGCACTGGAAGATATTGGCCACAGGGGATGGAGCTGTTCTGGGAAGAGCACCTGCATGCTTCCTGCAACCTTGGAGAAGCCGCTGCCAGTCTGTGTAGATAATATTGAGCTAGATGGACCAGTGCTCTGACTCAGTATATGTCAGCTTCCTATGTTCCTAACTCTTGCATGTTGCAGTAAGTACTGAGACGGGAAGAATGAGTGAGGCATACATAGGAGCGATTCTCACACTTGCCAAGAGCAGGTGGGCAGGGAGGCTCCAAAGAGCTTAGCTTCCCAGCAGATGATCCAAGGATTGGTGGTGGGAGCGAGCTCTGTGCTCCAACATGAGCAGCCCTGCTCCATGAAGCATGGAGTAAGGCAGAGGGATCTGGGGCTGAAACTTGTTCGTCTGGCTCCCGGGGATCCCACAATGCACTGCACTAGTGCACTGTATACTGGGGGATCACCCAGTGCGGGGCGGGCACCCATCAGTGCTTCAGCACCAGCACTGGCACATGATCAGGTAAAAGGGGTTAAGGGATTGCTTGCTCCCTTAACCTCGTTTAAGAGGTGGGCTCCTCCCTAGGTGGGTTGGCCATCAAGGCACTGCCAGGAGCTGCTCAGCTCCCTCCGGTTCTTATAGGCAGACAAGCCCAGGCCTTGGCTGCCCTAGCCCAGTCTTGGCAAGAGTTCATACTCCATAGAGAGAGGAGAGCTAGTTAAGGGAGGAGAGCTGGTCTCGTAGTAGCAAGCATGACTTGTCCGCTTAACTTAGCAGGGTCCGCCCTGGTTACAAATGAATGGGAGACTGGAAGTGTAAGCACTGTAAGGTATTCCCTTCAGGGGATGGAGCCACTCTGGGAAGAGCAGAAGGTTTCAAGTTCCCTCCCTGGCTTCTCCAAGATAGGGCTGAGAGAGATTCCTGCCTGCAACCTTGGAGAAGCTGCTGCCAGTCTGTGAAGACAATACTGAGCTAGAAGGACCTATGGTCTGACTCAGTATATGGCAGCTTCCTATGTTCCTATGTTGACTGCTCATGAGAACAGCCTCATAGTGTCCTTGGACTTCTTCTGTCACATTTTACAAAAGGCTTTGTGTATTTCCTCTCGGAATAGGAGATACTGTCCTCTTCACCATAGATAAAATCTACCCTTCATAGCACGCAAAATCTGCCCCTGTGGCAGTTTGCCTCATGGTAGCTGCCTCTGCACACAATTCCTTTTTTCAGGTGTTGGTGAAGGTCAGCAAAAACAGGAATAATTATTTGTTTGTGCTTCCTGTTTCAGTGTTTGTTTTTAATATGTTGACATCTCCTTAGGTCCAGGGTATGCCTGTCTGTTCATCACCAGTAGGATTAAAAAAGAAGAAGGTGGTGGTGGGGACTTAACAGGGTTGAAAGCAAATACTAGAAAAATCACCAAGGAACCCAAAAAGAACTTTGTAGAACACTGAAAAAACATTTATACAACCCTATTTCTAGACAGTATACAGATTCATTTAATAACATATTATAAAAGAATATTTCCTTTATTCGATATTAATGGGCCCATAGAAGCAGGTAAACTCAATAAGGTAATTGCATAAAATCTTAACCAACAAGTTCGTAGAGTATGTACATAGTTTGTGAATTTTAAGATTTTATGCAACTACTTTATTGAGTTTAGCTGCTTCTATGGGCCCATTAATACTGAATAACAGAAATATGTTTTTTTTAATATTTTATTAAATGAATCAGTATACTGTTGAGAAATAGTGTTTATATAAATATATATAATTTCAATATTCTATAAAGTTTATTCAATTTTCATTCTGGATTCCTTGTTTTTTCTAGTGTCTGTTCATCACAACAGAAGTGAGTTCATTTTTTAAATGGCCTCACATGCTTAGCTTTTCCATATTGTTGTGAATATCCCTCTTTTTATGGACATGATAAAAGAGAAAATCTAGGGAAACGCCCTTAAACTTGGCAGGTGTAAATGGGGCTAGAAGTTTTTTGTTCCCTGATGCCCTAAAATGGAAGAATAAAAAACTAAATGTTATGAAATATTTTCTGTTGGAATGAGCTGTATTTTAAACAAAACAAGGGAATTCTTATGAATCCCTTTCCCAAGAATATGTTAGTAAATTATGTAACATTGATTTGTGGGATGGCTATTTTTTATTTCAGCTTAGTGCACAGCTGCAGCTCCATATTGCATGTAATATTATACACACTTGTCAACACCAAATTGAAGATTAAAATATATAGTAGTATCTGGAGTTCTTCTTTTCTTTGTGCTACCCAAGTTAAATGTAAGACACTGCTGTGCCTTAAAAATAAAAATTTCATTTTAAACGCTATTAATTGTTGCACATGTTTCTTTTTAAAAAATTTCCAATACTTTTCTGGGGAACAAAAAGCAAAAGGTTTTATGTCAAATCATGTATACTTTTCTTCACTCATCCTGTCGCATACCTGCTCTAAACTTCTAAAGCCACTAGCCTTGGCTTCCTTTTTCCTTGAACTCACCAAATGCCTGTTGAGAATTCAAGCTTCCTGTCTTTCAAGGATCTGCAGAATTATTCTCCTGCAGCCAACCTCTATGGCCACATGTCCTCCTGTGCACCTCCAGTCTAGCTTCTTCTAACAAAGAACTCACCCTCTTCCTGGCAACAGCTCTCTAGGTCCTACCCACCTGGTGTGCTGATTGGCTGAGCCCTGGAGTTCACCAGCCTATCAGTCAAGACAGGGTTCACTTCCAGTTAACTCTTTGCGGGAGGGGAGGCTGGTCACTACAAGGTGCATGGGAAAATAGGGACATGTTGGCAGGTATGCTCTCTTCACTTCAAGCTTCTTGTACTGTATTTGCTTTTGAATGCTTGCAATTACTTTTGAATGCAAGGGTTCTGCAAATGAGGCAAAGTAAGAGTGGCAGATTGGTGGAAGTGGTGGATATGGGGCTTTTCTTGACCCAAAAACTCACACAGTTTTGTGAAGATGAGGTGCTAGTTACGGTATAAATTCACAAAAGACCAAGATCATGGTATTTGCTGAGACCAAAAGAACATAAATGGCAAATTAATGGGTGCAGGGTTGAGCAGGTTAGGACCTATAAGTACCTGGGTCTAGTTTTTCATGCAAAAGGTTTTTGGGGTCCACAATGTGAATACCCGGCAGCAAGTGTGCAGAGGAGTGCATCTGCTGTACTCAAATTCTTTCACACTAATGGGAGTCATAACATTCCTGCGGCAGTTAGAGTGTATCGGGCCAAAATACTGGCACAAACGTTGTACAGGGTTCAGATTTGTCCCACCTGTAATTTTAAGCCCTTAGTAGTGGTTCAATCTGGATTTCTTCGTGCCATTTTTCAAGTCGCCAGATGCATATCGAATGCTATCTTGCGTTTAGAAACAGGGTTGACCAGAGTTGAGGCACAGGTGTGGCTTCATACATTTAACTACTGGCTTGGAGAGGAGAGCTGGTCTTGTGGTAGCTAAGCAGGGTCTGCCCTGGTTGCATATGAATGGGAGACTTAATGTGTGAGCACTGCAAGATATTCTCTTCAGGGGATGGAGCCACCACTCTGGGAAGAGCAGAAGGTTTCAAGTTCCCTCCCTGGCTTCTCCAAGATAGGGCTGAGAGAGATTCCTGCCTGCAACCTTGGAGAAGCCGCTGCCAGTCTGTGAAGACAATACTGAGCTAGAAGGACCTATGGTCTGACTCAGTATATGGCAGTTTCCTATGTTTCCTATGTTTAAATTATGTGCCTGCTTCCAGGGCCTTGCCCTCTTCGTTCTGAAATATGAGTTTCACTCATCCTGGTGCAAGAGCCTCTCTGACAATTTGGGCAGATATGGCTTCTCGCCGCAGTATTTATTGGCTTTGGGTCATGATGCTGCCAAATAAATTATTAAACAGCGTGTGGCGTATATGGAGAAGCAATTGGATTTAAGTCTGGTTATCATGAGTAGTACTTTAGATGGTTTTTCAAACTACCCCCAACCAGCTGCATACCTCACGCACTTGACCACCTTAAATCAGAGGAGAGCCTTTTCACTGGCATGGTTTGATGCCTTGCCTTCTGCGTTTTGGATGGCAGATTTAAGGGGATACTGCTAAGGAACCGGTTATGTCCATGTGATTCGGGTGACATTGAGTCTGTCTTACATGTTATTTTACACTGTGCCTGTTATCGGGTCATTCGTACTATCTGGAACAAACCATTTTTTAAAAATAGCCCTGGTCAATCAGAAGAGTATTGCATCTCCGCTCTGGGCTTCTTGGAGGAAGAGCGGGATATAAATGTAAAATAATAATAATAATAATAATAATAATAATAATAAATAATCTCTTATCTTTTGGCGAATCAACATGCAGTTGTCACAGCGGGGATAGCAAGATTCTGTGCAGCAGCCTGTAAACTGAGACGGAAACAACTTGAGTAGTTGTAACTGAAATTTTTGCATAACCTGATGTGTTGTTATCTAGTTTTACTGTTTTGATTTTGTTTTGTTTTATGCTGATTTATACTTTGGTGTGTATGTTGACAGGTCCTTAACCATAATAAATTATTACTTACTTTCTGGACCCACTGCTGTCTCTTGGCTGCCTCACCTAGCCTAGATTCACTGCTCTCCCCCAAAACTATTTTTTGCTGTGCATCTCCTGCTATTTATCCTCCCCTCCCTCTCTCTCATGTCCTACCCTCTGTATGTTGAAAAGGTAACGGGCAGGGAAGTTGGAAGGTCAGGAAGTGATGGAACCAATTTTTAAAGGGTGCACAGGTCAGGAGCATAGGGAGGCTGGCGGCAGCCTGTGTGCAGCTGCCGCAGTGGCCCCTTGGCCCTACTCCCACATCTGATGTCAGATGTGGGGGCATGGTCTCCCTCTCAAGTGTGGCCGTGCAGCCCCGTTTGGAAGGGAGATCGGCCCGCACTGCATTGGGCAATGAGGGCTGGAGCAACTTTCCCTGCCTTAAAGGTAGGGAGAGCCATTCCGGCCGCTCTGCCAATGCAGCGTGGACCAATCTCCCTCCTAAACGGGGCCGCACAGCCCCGTTTGGGAGAAAGATCGATCGGCCCTGCTCTGTTGGCAGCGAGACCAGGCTTTTAAGGCAGGGAGAGTCACTCTGGCCGTCCTGCCAACGCAGCACGATCCTATTTCGGTTCTAAACAGGGCCATGTGGCCCCGTTTGGAACCCAAATAACGCCTCACCCCACGCCTGACGTCAGATGCAGGGGGCATGTCTGAGGCCACGCTTGCGGCCCCTGATTGGTGGCGGCCTGTGTTTTTGAACCCGTTCACCCAATGGTGTCTCTGCCTTGGCACAGGTTGAGGTCAGGAGGCTGCTTGCTGGCAGCTTCTTCTCATTGCTCCAGCCCCCTTGTGAAAGGCGACCAAGGCAAAAAGAGGCTGCCAGCAAGCAGCCTCCTCTGCTCAACCAGCCCCCTTTAAAAATGCTTCAGGAACGGCAAGCAGGCGGGCTGAGGTGAGATGAGATGACACACATTTTTTTGCCTCACTTCAGGCGCCCAAAATGCCTTGAGCCACACCTGTTCAAATGTCTCTTTAACCCTCTGTGCCTCTCTTCTCTTCTTTCTATGTATGCTCTTCCTTCATTTTACAGGCCCTAATCACCAATCTTCTAGTTGAACCAAGGATTACCCTCTCTATTCTATATAAACTCTCCACCACTTGAATGTCCACTCTCTCCCTTGGTTTTTACCTTCAATTGCCTCCTTTTCATCCTGGCTTTCCCCCAATTGATACCTCCTTCCCTTTTCTTTTACATTCTTTTTCTCTTAATGTGTCATGTCTTTAGGTTGTGACGCTCTGGACAGGAGTGGTGTATGTACATTCCCTAGCAATGTTAGGTGCTTTAGAAATAACGAATAATGGTAATAATTTTGGTGCCTTTCAGTGTTTTCAGAAATACTTCATTTCTACCCAGGCCTTGTGTATCTGCAGAGCTTAGAGAGATACCTTCTTGTCTGTCTAGAACAAACATTCCTTTATACAGATCACAATGAGACATTTTCTGTGATGGTGCTTAGAAAATTAATAGACCCCTATGAAACATAGAGGAGAAAGCCAAAGGCAAAGGAGAAAGGCAATTACTGAAGAAAGCCGAAGAATTAAGGGCTGCTTTGGATCTTACAGAATCAGTGTGTACTTGTCATATAACCCTTAATATTAGAGCCTAAAGACTGATTCATGCCATGGGCATCCATCACTTGATAAGTGCCACATCAAGTGAAGATGCATGTGCAAATGGGCTGCCACATATTTACCTTATCCCACCCCACTTACATTTACTTGGTAAATGTAACATTCTGGGCATATTTAAGGTTCCCTACTTCTCTTCTACCCACAGACCTTCCGGCCAGCCGCCATGTTGGTAGAGCGTTCAGCAGATTTTGGCCGCACTTGGCAGGTATACCGCTATTTTGCCTATGACTGTCCTGCGTCCTTCCCTGCTGCTCCCCGTGGACCATTGAGACGGGTGGATGATGTCGTCTGTGAGTCTCGTTACTCAGATATTGAGCCGTCTACTGATGGGGAGGTGAGTGCAAGGCAGGGCATCTAGAAGAATAGGAATAATCACAGTGGGTGTAGGAGATGCAGGTGGTCTCTCAGGCTTCAATGCTTTAATACAGGCATCTCCAAACTGCGGCCCTCCAGATGTTGCTGAACTACAACCTCCAGCATACCCAGCCACAAAAAATTGTGTCTAGGGATGCTGGGAGTTGTAGTTCAGCAACACCTGGAGGGCCGCAGTTTGGGGATGCCTGCTTTAATAGGTCATGTTGGTTATGCCTTTCGGGTTTACCTCCTTCTTAACATGGGTGTCTAGACAGAGGCTGCAGATTGGGTGTTCTGAGCTGGGTATTGTCATTAATCAGTACTCTGTAAAAGGAGGAATCCAGGTGAGTGAGCTCTTGTCCTTGGCCCCTGAAAAGACCAACAGCCTGAGACAATGTTTTATTAACCTTATGTAATTTCCTTGTTTTAATATTGTAAACTGCTTTTGGTGCCTTTGTCAAGGCAGAAAGGCAGTATAAAAATGCAACAAACAAACGAATAACAGTTTCTTTCTCCTTGTTCCAGGTCATCTATAGGGTGCTGGATCCTGCTATCCACATCCGAGACCCTTACAGTCCAAAAATCCAGAGTGAGTTTCTCTATGGGATGTGGGATGAAAAGAGGGGATAGTCAGAGGTTGGTTGAGGGGCAAAGAGAAGATACATACAGAGTATCCTGATTCCCCTTGGGAGATAGTTTATTCTTGATGCACAAGTGGAATTTTGGCACCTGAGAGACAGCAGAATCTTGGAACATGTATGTCCAGCATTCCCTGTAACAGGATTCCTGGATGTTGTTGGCTACAACTCCCATAATCCCAAGCTGCAGTGGCCTTTGGCCATTATAACTGGGGACTGTGGGAGTTGTAGTCAACAACATTTGGAAATCCCTATTTTAGGGAACACTGAACACGTCTGCACCATTTCTGTGGCTTGGCTTTGGCCATTTAGCACTGTGGAACCTGAGTCCCCAAAACATAGTATCAAGGTGGCACCACCTCTGCAAGGCTTTTTCTCCTGTATATACAAACACATGCAGGCCCTTTGGTAGACTCTCATAAACAGAGCCCTGCAGATATACCTGACTGTCTTGCACATGTGCGCATGCATCTAAATATTCATTTACAAATTGTTCTCTGAGAGAAAGTCTAGAAGCCTCATGTGTAAAATGGCAGCTTCTGAATGTGAGTGGTTTCCAAATACACATGATGACACCAATGGAGATTCAGAATATACATACAGAGGAGCATTTTGTTCCCCACAAAATCCAGTGGATGTATATAACCAGCACAAATATGAGATTCTCATCCTCAAGGAAGTAGATGCTAGAGTCAGACAAATACACCCACAGAAACTTCAAGCCCCTTAGAGGAACGAACACACACACACACACACACACACACACTCTCTTTATTTAGCTAGCTAGTTAATCAGCCCTGTCTGGTTCTATTTGAGGCTGGATAATTTTGGCCTTAGGCATGTGTCTGCTTTTGCAGAGGCTGGATTTAGCTATTCGCTCTGGGTGCGCCTAGGACATTGTTACCCTTTCTTCCCTCCCTGTTGTGAATGTTCTAAATGATCTTGGATACTTGTACTTGTATTCTTGGCCGAGAGCTTGTGGAAGCCGGCAACTCAGACGCTATAGTTCAGGTAGCCCAGACTTTCTACAGCTTGGACCAGAAAGTTGCTCCCATGGTGAAGCTTCTCTTTGTGTTCTTGTCCCACCTTGCCGTTCTTCTGCCTCCCAGATCTCCTAAAGGTCACCAACCTGCGGGTAAACTTGACAAAGCTGCACACTCTGGGAGACAACCTCCTAGATTCGCGGCGGGAAATCAAAGAGAAATACTACTATGCTGTGTATGAGATGGTGCTGCGTGGCAATTGCTTCTGCTATGGACATGCCTCAGAGTGTGCTCGACTTGCAGGCAGCCCCGCTGATGTTGAGGGCATGGTAAGGCCGTCTCAGTTACATGCATATACTGTGCTCCTTACTCCCATTAGCAGCGATGCCAGCTCCTGTCCAGTCCAGTGCTGGACTGCGGAGGCGTTGGCCGGCGTTGGCGGGGGTCTCCCTTTAAGGGTGAGTGGGTTGCACTTAGCCCTCCCGCCGCTTTCCCCCCACCAGTGCTCCGTTTTTTTGAAATGTTTTTGGGGCGGCAGCCTTCCTCCTTGCCGCCCCTGCCCCAGTTGTTGGCTGGAAATACAGGAAGTAGCAATCACACGTGTGCCTGCTGCCACTGCGCGTGCACCCACCCACTGCAACATGCGACATGTGCCACGGGTGCCCGTGTGGCGGCAACAGGTGCACGCATGATCCCTACTTCTGGTATTTCTGGCCAACAATGGGGGCAGGGGTGGCAGGGAGGAATGCTGCCACCCAAAAAACATTTCCAAAAAATGGAGCACTGGTGGGGGGAAAGCGGCGGGAGGGGTAAGTGCAATCCCCCCCCCTTAAAGAACCACCCATCTCCAGTGCTGGACCACTGGACCGGGCCACATTTGAACCGGTTCGGAGGCCTCTTTAATCGCCTCTGGACCGGTTCGTGCACATCCCTAGCTTCCATGCATTTAAAAATTGCTTGTGGTGGAACTATGCAACTGGTACAAGTTCTGCAGTCACTGCAAAACTATAATGGGAGAAGCTGCACTTGCTGAACTTCTCCCTGCCATACAGTTATTGCTGCAAGGATCCTTTTTGGGTCAGTCAGGAGTTGGAAAGAAGTATAGATGTTTTCAGGCTTATCTGTTACTAGAAGGACAAGAATCATGCTTTGGAAAACAATTTCTTGGGATACTGAATGTTGTACAAGATACCAAAAACCCTGTTTGTGTGGCACAATTGTGGATGTGCAGAAAGTACCCAGCCATGAGTTTTGTCCCTATATGTTCCAGCTAGGTGGAAGCATACACATGACTTGATTTGGGGTGAAAATACCTTGCACTTTGTATACCCGTAACCAGATGTTTTGTAGTTAGAGGCCTAAGGGGCTGGGGAATCCTTGCAGAACAGCCTGCATGTTTAAAGTTATGCAACTGTATTACTTCTTTGTGTGGCAATTAGAATCCTGCCTGTCTGCTTTTCCTTATATCTCCACCCATAGAAGGACTAGACGCTCTCCCTTCTTAATGAAAGCCCACAATTCAGAGAGGGGCCTGCAGTAGCCCAGAGGGAGCCAGGCCTCTACAGGGCCCCCCTATGGATATAGTGCTGCACCCTCACTCAGTGGCAGGGCTTATGTCCAGCTATTTCTCTTCATCTCAGGTGGGCTCCCCATTGTCCCCTCCCCCTTGTTTGCCACCAGGTACATGGCCGTTGTGTCTGTAAACACAACACCAAAGGCCTGAACTGTGAGCAGTGTGACAGCTTCTACAATGAGCTGCCCTGGCGCCCGGCTGAGGGGCGCCGCACCAATGCCTGCAAGAGTGAGTGTCAAAACGGGGCTCTGGGGGAGCAGAATGGGATGATGGTGGGCTCCAGAGGAGAAACTGGGCGGAAGGGCCCCCAAGCCGGAAGCAGGGGCGTAGCTATAATTGAACGAAAGGGTTCAAAGAACACGGGTCCCCAGCTCCTGAGGGCCCTCCAGATCCCTCCCTCCCTATTTTCTTCATTATCTCCCTCACTCTGGGGAGCCACCAGAGAGAGGGATGAACACGGGCCCCCTCTCCCCTAGCTACGCCCCTGGGGCCCGGAAGTATTCTGAAATGGGAAGTCTCCCCCACCAACAGAGGGGAGGCCACTGAAGAACACACTCTTCCTGTTAGAGGTTGTTGATTTTTACCCACAATAGGTAAAACAGCAGAGCACTAAGGAATGAGCACACACTTCAGTTACAGAGTAGGTAGCAGAGGATGGTTTGGATATTGCAGCTGTTTAGAGAAAAGACATGGAGATCCTTGTATGACTAAACACTAAACATTTATTGGTTAAATACACTTAGATAGGAAAGACCTATCTCTAATCTAAAGGACTACATAGTGGATAGGTAAGGAGAGAGAGATGTTTCCATCTGCTCTCTAGGAGGAAAGGAAGGATTGTGACTCAGCACAGGAAGTGCTGCAGAGTCAGTTCAGGGGTCATAGAGTAGGGACAGATAGGGAGACCCTGACTCACTGTCTCTACTCCCAATGCCCCTAGTGGTCATTAGGACAGTTGGTGCAAAAGGTCGATGCACTGGAAGTTCATCTCCAACAATTCCATATGCATGTACAGGGAAAGTAGTCCATCATATTAACTGAATTTGATGATGACATCTGTTGTAAGACTGCAGCCTCCATTTTTTAAAAAAAATGTAAATAGCTGTGCAGGGGCCCCGCAGTTTGGATAGGCTCCCCCTCCCCACTTAGGGTTGCCATATTCTGGCTTCTCGAATCCGGGTGCCTAATTTGCATATTATGTAAATGGGCTTGAAAATAATTTTTGAGCAGAAGAGTGACTGCACATTTTGCTCCATAATGTGCTCTATAGCTTTTTTTTTTTTAAGCTTTTTTTTTTTTTTTAGCTTTTTTTAAAATGAAAGCTGAAATCCAGGCAAATCTGGGTGGGCTGAGCAATGTGGGTGAGATGCTTAAAATCTGGGTGAAATCTGGAATTTTGGAGGGCATAGCAATTCTACCTCCATGGTAGGCCTGATCTGAATTGGTGCTCCACACAGCTGCTGTTTGTTTTCGTAAATGTGGCCACACAGGCCTTGATCGCACAATAGGTATATTGTCTAGTTTGGTCTTGGGACTGTTCTGGTGATCTAGTGGCGATGGGGATGGCCATTAGGCTGAGTGAAGAAGCTGCCTCGGTCAAAAGAAGAAGAAGAAAGCGATGGGTGGAGGAAGAAACAGCAGCAAATGCTACATTATGTATATCAAGGCAGCGGCCCACAGATCTGTTTCAGGAGGTTTCGGGTGGTGGCGTGATGGGTACAGTATCTGGACAGTGGGGCCGGGTCACAGGGTAGGTGGTCAAGGCTTTCGGCAGCCATCCCTGTCTCTCTGCAGAGTGCAACTGCAACGAGCACTCGCAGAGGTGCCACTTCGACATGGCCGTGTACCTGGCCACGGGCAACACCAGTGGAGGGGTCTGCGACGAGTGTCAACACAACACGATGGGCCGCCACTGCCAGCTCTGCAAGCCCTTCTACTACAAGGATCCCGCCAAGGACATCCGTGACCCCAGTGTGTGCCGTGGTGAGTATGTTGGGGGGCAAGGGAATGAGGTCCACATGGTTGCTGGGGATATGGAGGGAGTCTCTTCGGGGGCTCTCCATCTCATCTCAGGAGAGAGGGCTTAACCCTTTAGTGCTCCAAAGAGTTTCAGAGTGTGAGGCCTCTGGGTAGGACCAAGGCTCTGCTGCTTATCCCTGGAATGTGTAAATTTTCTACCCTTTAGAAGTTAGGTGAACTTTTGGAATGGCAAATTTCAAGCCATCCCCAAGAGGTAGCCATATTAATCTGTTTCAGCAAACACAAAGAAGTCTAGGATAAGTTGTGTGGCACATGTTTTCATGCACCTGATGAAGTGAGTCCATTAGAGCTTATGCCACGACAAGTCTTTAAGGTACCATACAACTCACTTTTTATTTTTATGCTGAACCAAAATCCCATGGCCCTCAATACCTCATCACTGTTTTTCTCAAGGTGGCAGAGTGTCTTTGAGTACCAAGCTGGAGCATGTTAAATTTTGCTGCAAGCTTCCTTCTGGAGCATGGGTTGACTTTGTCCTCCTAAGCGCCCAAAGAGTGTTGGGGACATAGGAAGTTGCTTCCTACTGAGTCAGACAATTGGCCCATCTAGTTCAGTATTATGTACACTGGCTAGCAGCAGCTCTCCAGGATATTTAGAGAGGGCCTGTCTTTCCCCACACTATCAGGAGATGCTGGTGATTGGTCCTGGGAACTTCTGCGTGCAATGCCTGTGCTCTGCCCCTGCTAGAGCTCTTCTCCCCAAGACAGGATTGTGAGCCCCCAGGCAGCGACCGCGTGAAGAGCCTTTGCATGTTCTCCTGCAAGCTCAGGCTGCCTTGTTCAACAATTGTACGGACTGTAAGTGAGGATCTGCAAATATTGGCTCGAGAATCTGATTTCAGAAGTTAATGTGAATAAGCCCAAATCTTCCTTATCTACTTTTGCTGGGACTTTGGCCTCTGCCTGCCCTGCAGGGGGATTGAAGAAGAACATTCCTCTGAACAGGGTGTTCGTTCTTCAGTGTTGACGCAGCACCGGCCGTCTCTGTGTGGAATTTAGCATAGGGTTCAGCAAAACATGTCAAGATGAAGGGGCACAGTATCCAAGCAGGCTTGAGGCCTAGCACTCCCCCTTATTAAAATAAAGGTCAAGTTATGACTAAGAACCTGAGCATGGAACATCAGGCCAGCCTGTCCAAGGAGTGAGCGGATCCCTCCATCAGCAGTGGTACGAACCTATCAGAAAGTGGCAGGCTTTTTTCTTCCTCGATTGGAAGGGAGCCGTGGGAAGGGGGCCATCTGCTCTATTTGCAGCTCTGATGACAGCCCTTTTCGACCTGCCTTGCAGCCTGTGACTGCGACCCAGATGGCACATTAGATGGCGGGGTGTGTGACACACATGACGACCCCATGCTGAGGCTGATTGCTGGGCAATGCAGCTGCAAGGAGCACGTGCAGGGACCACGCTGCGACAAGTGCAAAGCTGGCTTCTTTGGACTGAGCGCGGAAAACCCACAAGGCTGCAAGCGTAGGTACCCTTGCCCCTCTTGAGTATTGCTGAACTTTCCAGGTTCCTCTGAGCAGTAGAGGTTTGGACTTAGGTCCAGATCTCCACTCAGCCAGTTTAACCTACATCACAGGGTTGTTGTGAGATCAGACCAAACGTTAATCTAGTCCAGCATGCTGTTTGCCACAATGGCCACCTACATGCCTCTGGGAAGCCTACAGGTGGGGCATGTAGGCAAATAGCCCACTGGTGCCACTGCAACTCAGCAAGCAGCATGCAGAACTTAGCCTTTGAACTTAGCGTGAAATCTGAAGCATGCTGAGCATTTAACAAAGTTTTTCGAGGAATCCCTTCTTGTTTGTTTCCTTCCTTGATGATAAGGAGGCTAAGCCTGAGCAATAACTCACACCGAGACACCATGGGCAACCTCCCTTATGGATTGGGCTCATAGGAACCTTTGATTATTTAATGAATGAATCTCTTTTGGGCACACCAACAGGTTCTGCCCCAGTAAAGAGCTTGAAAATCACTGCGCTCACATTTTCACCCCTCTTGGTGTGTTTCTTTGGGGTTTTTTTTACCATGGGTTGCTCCTGGATATATATCAAGAAAGCACAGGGGGACTCTGTTGGATACGACTTGGCAGTGCCAGTCGTCAGGCATCTGTGATGAAGACAGGTCAGACAGGAATAGCCCTTTGTGGTTAGCACCAGTGAAGAAATGTGGCAGGGGATGGAGTCAATTGTGCCATGTTTATTTGAACGCCCCACTGTTCCCCCCACCCCAGGCTGCCATTGTGACCCACGAGGCACAGTGCAGGATGGGCCCCAATGTGATGCCGTCACGGGCGACTGCTTCTGCAAACGCCTGGTGACTGGGCGCAACTGTAACCAGTGTCTGGTGAGTACCAGGTGATCCTGCTGCTGTTGCTTCCAATTATTATTATTAAAAATATGGATATACTGCTTTTCAACAAAAACAGGTCTCCACGCAGTTTACATAGCAAGGCTGGTATGAAGAAAAAAAAGGGTTTCCTGACCCAAAAGGACCATGAACTTAAAACAATAACCACAACACACACACACACACACACGTGCGCGCGCACACCTCGAGGGAGACACAGCCACTGGAGAGATGCTGTTCTGGGATGACTATGGACAGTTGCTCTCCCCCGCTAAATATAAGTGATCTACCACATTAAAAGGTGGCTCTTGCCCAATTAGCAAGCCCTGTCTTCAGGGCTGGCCATACCATCATGGAACCGACTTTGGGGGCTACGTATTCTCTGCTTCCTGTTGCTTTAAGTCCTGCTCACTCCCTTGTGTGTGAGAAGAGATGAACCTGCTGCATTATTGAGTCAGACCATGAGACCTTCTAGGCCAGCATTGTGCCTGATGACAGTGGCTCTCCTGAGTGGCAGGCAGAAGCTTCCTTCAGCCCTGCAGAGGCCCTGCCAGTGTGCCCTCACTTTGGAGCACATGTTGCTTGAATGTCCCATGCTTTCTAAGTGCATCGTGCCAAGCTTTCCTGCAAACCCAGCCCCCTGACTACCTGCTATGTGGGTCCTGAGTTCTCTTAATCTGTGGGGCTTCTTCACAGCTATCACGACAACAACACTTGCTAACTGAGCAAAGAGGCCCCTTCTTAGGTGGCAGTCTCTTATTTTTAGCAGAGAGAGAGCAACTGTTCCGATTCATCCCAATATAGCATCTCTCCCAGGGCTGTGGCTGGTGTCTGCTTTGAGTTTCCTTTTAGTCTGGGAGACTTTTGGGGATAGGGAACCATTTCCCCCCATGTCTCTTGCTATGTAAACTACTTTGAGAACTTTTGTTGTTAGAACTTGAGAATCTTTTTGTATAGCAGTGTATTAAATGTCCTCAATAATAAGCTGGCTGACCTCGTTCCTAAGACGTTGGGAACTAATGGGACCTGACTGCTGACCAAAATCTGCTTTATGCATGAGCTAAATAGAAACTTAGAGGCAGCTGTTTAATCTGTGATCTAGTGAATGACGTGCTGTGGCCTAGAGGCCCTGCCCTGGGCCATAATAGCTCTGCTCCACCTGCTGCCTGTCTTCCCTCGATCTGCTTCTAGGGGCAGCGTCCTCCATGTACCAGCAGCCTACAGGTTAACCCACATAAGCAGACCACAGTAGGTTGGGTGCAGGAGCAAGCACTAGGGTGCCTGTGGACCAACTCTCGGTTGCTCAGGCCAGTGAGCCAAGTCACACACTGCTGGAAAAGTAGGGGTGCTCATACTCATCTCACTACCAGTCTGACCAGGGGTTGGGGGGGGTGGAATTTGTTTTCTGGTGCTAAATATAGTGATTGGCCAAGCCCTGAGGTTGAAGCAAGACCCATCTACCAAGTCTCCTCCACCCAAGCAAATTTTATTGGAGCACAAGTCCTCCTCACCCAACATCCTGCTGCATCCTAGAAAAAACAGGTCCTTAAAATAATGCTCTTTGTTTCTTCTCAGCCTGAACATTGGGCTCTGAGCCCGGACCTCCATGGCTGCCGGCCTTGTGACTGTGATGTTGGGGGTGCCCACGACAACCAGTAAGCAGATGGCAGAGGAAGTGTGTGTGTGTTTGAGACAGAGACAGAGACAGAGACAGAGAGATGAGGCCCAGCAAGAAAGAATCTGGAGTGGGAGCCCAACCAGGAAACATAGGAACATAGGAAACTGCCATATACTGAGTCAGACCATTGGTCTATCTAGCTCAGTATTGTCTTCACAGACTGGCAGTGGCTTCTCCAAGGTTGCAGGCAGGAATCTCTCTCAGCCCTATCTTGGAGAAGCCAGGGAGGGAACTTGAAACCTTCTGCTCTTCCCAGAGCAGCTTCATCCCCTGAAGGGAATATCTTGCAGTGCTCACACATCAAGTTTCCCATTCATATGCAACCAGGGCAGACCCTGCTTAGCTATGGGGACAAGTCATGCTTGCTACCACAAGACCAGCTCTCCTCTCCTAGGGAGAATATGGAGATTGTACAAATTTGCTTAAGAATGACTCAGGGTGCCTGTACCAAAAGAATGCAGAGGGCAATATCCATTATGGCAATGGAGCAGGTAGCTTTATTTGCTGAGATGGGGAGAGACAGAGCCCTGCCCTCCTCCCTTCTCTCTCTGTCTCCCTAATAAATAAAGATGCCACCTTTCTTCCAT
Source organism: Hemicordylus capensis (assembly GCF_027244095.1). Classification (NCBI taxonomy): domain Eukaryota; kingdom Metazoa; phylum Chordata; class Lepidosauria; order Squamata; family Cordylidae; genus Hemicordylus; species Hemicordylus capensis. Next base: position 266,755,514 of record NC_069658.1, read on the forward strand.
GGGTGGTGTCCATATGGTCCCCACGTGGTCTTTCATCCAGGTACCTACCACACTCAACCCTGCTTGGCTTCAGCACAACGGCTGCATCTTGTGTCTTCAGACCATAGTCTTTTGAGTGGCGGTGGAGGAAACGGGATAGGGCCAGCCTGATGTGCTCTGACCCATTTCCCTCCTTGAGTCCTTGCTCTTCCTTGATACAGATGCGCCACAGAAACAGGGCAGTGCCGCTGCCGCAGCCATATGGTGGGCAGGCAGTGTGGCCAAGTACAGACTGGCTACTACCACATTGCACTGGATCACTACACCTACGAGGCTGAAGAGGCACGGCTTCACCAGGTGAGGAAGGCGCCCCTGGACACCGAGGGTGGGGGTGGTACAGGGCATCATGAGCCTGAAGCTGGCGGTGGGCAGGCCACTGGACTCAAAAGATCTCATTTCCCAGCATGAGATCATTAGTATGGCTTAGAACCAGGGGCATTGCTAGGTATTTAAAAGATCCGGGGCCAGCTCCCTTGTGATAATTAAACTCAATCACGTCTCCACCTCCAGAATAATTATCTATGTTTTAAAAAAATATTCTAATGCAGCACGCATGAAGGTGGATGCAGCAGAGAACTGGGTGTGGCCGGGAGCTCCCTCCCAGACTCTGTGTGCCGGGGCTTCCACTGCTGCACTTCCTTTCTGGAAGAGGTCATGGAGGAGGGAGGGGGCAGATGAGATTCGGGGCTCTGAGCCATTCATTAGGATCCTGTGCCCCATGGCTCCTGCCATGACACCCCGCCTAGAACAGTGGAGGCTCAGGGCCTCAGTGTACCCCACGGCAGGGTGCCAAATGCTGCCCCCCTTGTATGCACCATTCTCCCCCCCTTAATAAAACAGGGGGGCAGGAGGGTGCCTTGCTACTTCTCTGGTGACTCAGTAATCTGCTGCCTGAGGCGATTGCCTCACCTTGCCTCATGGGAAGGCCGCCCTGGTCCAGAATCTAGTGAGGGCAAGATGTGGGGAAAGGGGAGAGAAGTCAAAGCTGGCCTGGAAGGGCCTGTTTATCAAAAGCATGCTCCCTGCTGCATGTACACACATATGCATGTGTGTATCCAATTCGCCTGTGAGGCGGTACACAGCAGATGTGCGCAAGTTTCCTGCCAGTCTGTCAGGTGTAGATCAGCCATGTAAGACTGATAGACACAAAACGTAGACCCCAAAGTAGATTTGATACTTTAGACTGGTGAGTGTCCCGTCAGTTTTATATTTGCATGCATTGGATTTCTGGCCTGCTCTTCTCAGGCAGGCATACATGAGGCTCCCAGGCAGTCTCCCAGTCAAGCACAGAGCAGGCCGAGACCTGCATAGCTTTGACAGTGTAGCAGGTTCATCAGCCCTCAGGCCATTCCCTAGATGCCTTTTCATTTTATTTTGGGATCCCCTTAGGGTGCAGTGGCCTACTTATCTGTGTGGACTGTGCAGACATGTAAAGAAGTACACATTTTTGCTAAATGAATGTGCTTTAGGTGCCTCCAGTTTACCTCCTGGCCCAGTTCAGATGATGCTGTAAATCAGACTCATATGCCTCCCCTCCCCTTGTCTCCTCTATGTGTGGAAGGAGGAGAATGGAAGTGTTGCTTTTTGCTTTGGAACAAGCCATAGTTTTGCATTGTGCATGGCTGCATATGGCCTTGGGGAATTGTGGTTTGTTAACTAGTCTGGGTTAGAACATACCAGGATGTCAAACTACAGTTTGATAACCTGGCTTGTTCTAACTCTGATTAGCCAACAAACTGCAGTTCCCCAAGTTTCTACATAACAGGGAACTGTAGATTATTCTTAAAGTGAAAACAAGTACTTTCACTCTTTTCTTCTTGTGTTCATAAGAGGAAGAGAGTGGAGGGAGAGAATGTGATCTTGAAGCTCTCCACAGCTTGTTCTCAATACCCTAAATCATGGTTTAGATCAGGCCTGCTCAGTTTGGGGCCCCCAGATATTTTTGGACTACAGCTCCCATAATCCCCAGCCCCAGCGGCCCATAGCCAGGGATTATGGGAGTTCTAGGCCAGCATCTGCAGGAGGGCTGGAACTGAGCAGCCCTGGTTTAGATGACCTTCTGCATCTGGCCTCTACATTATAAGTCTGGGCAGCTGATATTTGCGTCCAGAGTCACTAGCACATCATGAACACATCGCCCAGCAACAGGCTTAATTCCTACCTTAATTTAAAGTGCATTACAGCTCAGTGAAGAGCATCGAGGGGCATTGAAGTCCATCGTGTGGATATTTTCTGTAATTCTCAACAAGTGTAGTTATTGCTTAACTCTATTAAGGAGCTCCATGGGTTACACCTTCAGGCCTCAACAAGCTGAGAATGATGAGGACAGAATCCCGGGCAGTTAACAGATGTGTTACCAGGCTTGTCATGTGTTTTCCTGGTGGAAGGGCAATGTCTTATTGGACTTTCTTTTGGCAGGGAGCGGAAGTAGTGAAGCGAGTGCACCTTACAGGCCACCCAGCCACCTGGACAGGGCTGGGATTTGCACGGGTGTTGGAGGGCAGTGTGGTGGAGTTCCATATCAACAATGTGCCCTTCTCCATGGAGTACGACATCTTGCTGCGCTATGAACCTCAGGTGCCCACATTTTGGCTTATCCTCCCAATAGGTCTGTCCCCACCCTCCTACCCCCCACCCCATATAGCAACCAAAATAAACAAAAAGGTAACATAACATTTAAGCTCAAGTCTACAAATTCCATACTGTAATATGTGCATTCAGATTTCTTTTACATTAATGGTTCAGATTTTTATGTGAATCTGAGAATAATGTTAATACTAACATACCAGCTAATAGACTAAAATTCTGCAAGAAATACTATGTTTCCATTTCAAAAATTTAAACCCCACATTTTGGATGTTCAGGAATTTGAAAAATTGCGTTCTTCCTGCTTGTCACCATTCAGCGGTCCAGACGCCGAATCTCCCCTCTTTGGGCCACTAGGAGGTAGGCTCTCTTCTCAGAAGAAAGACTGGGCCAGGACTGTGTAGGAGGAAGGCACCTCCACTGCCTCTCTAGGGCCTGTCTTTCTCCTGCCTCCACAGTGAATGGGAGCCAGTATCTGGGTTTGCTCGGCTATTTCCTAGAAACCTTGAGTTTCGATTCAAGAAATTTTGATTTCAAAATTGTTTGGCATTTTGTTTCAACGATGCCTATGGTTCCATCTCGTCTAGGTCTCTGGGCCTCTCATGGTCCCTGGTTTCCTTCAATGCTTCATATTGTTTCCATTCTCTGCTCTGATGTGTACTAGAAGAAGCTAAAATGGCCAGCTTTTTACTGAGTCTGCTCTTCCAACTTTAACAGCAGGCAGATATTGAGCAGGTGAAGCTTTTCCCATCATTTTATTGCTATGTCAGGGGAAAAACCTTACTCTGTTTAATTTCTGCCTTGCAGATTACAACTTGTTATAGTTGTAAGAGCAGAGACCATCAAAAGCTGGCAGTATGATTCTCCTCAGCATCAAGACTTATACTAGATAATTGTATGTGATTCTTGATTAGGGAAGCAATCATTATACAGGCCAGTTCATCCTCACTAGTTGCCAGAGGCTTCCCATGTTTCCTTCTCCCATTAAGCCAGCGTGGTATAGTGGTTAGAGTGCTGGACTAGGGTCGGGGAGACCTGAGTTCAAATCCCCATTCAGCTATGATACTAGCTGGGTGACTCTGGGCCAATCACTTCTCTCTCAGCCTAGCCTACTAACACAGGGTTGTTGTGAGGAGAAACTTCAGTATGTAGTACACCTCTCTGGGCTCCTTGGAGGAAGAGCAGTATGTAAAATGTAAATAATAATATTTGTCCCCACTCCCTATCAACAAACCTTCTGGAATACCTGACTTTCTTAGGAAAATACAAAACTGCCTTATACTGAGTCAGACCATTGGCCCATCTAGCTCAGTATTGTCTGTGACTTTCCAGGGGTTCAGGCAGGGTTTTTTCTCAATTCTGCCTGGAGGTGCCAGGGATCAAACCTGGGACCCCCTGAATTCTAAGCAGATCCTCTACCACTGAGCTATGGCTCCATCCCTTCCCCACCCACCCCATCTTTTTCCCCTCCTGGTAAAAATCCTGGAACCCTGGAACATTTATGCAAATCAGAGCAATCCCTGGATAAAGAGGAACAAATCCTGGCAGTCCTATCCCTGCCTCTCTAGTGAAGCACTGAGGTGGTCCTTTACTGAAGGGGAAACCCTGTGGTCCAACATGTAGATTTGCATTGGAGAACTAAGGAAAAAGAAGTCTTCTGGGTGGCCACAAGCTCTTTATAAAAACTGTCCTTCTTTCCCTCCACCTGTGCCCTGCCCTGGCAGCTCCTTGGCCCCTCACTGTGCTGTACACCCTCCTGCCTGACACAGGGATGGTGGCAGCTGCTGAGGGCTCACTGCTAATCACTAAGACTCCCTTTGTCCATGGCCTTTGTATTGTAGTGTGACTTTCTCACGTAAGAGTGGGCCCATGGAGAGCAGTTTGCTGGCGGCCCTCTGGAACCTGGAGGTTGGCTCTGGTCTGGTGTACTGAATCTCTTCAGCCCTGTGCCTGAGGGCACATGACTGCGTCACCCACACACTGGCCTGGGAGATTTTGATCTTAAAAGCTTGCCCTTAAGAGCCATTGGCCTGACTCCTACAGGCATTTCCTGACCCAGCCTCCCATTCTGCCAAGCTGGCCCATGAGCACTGCCTGTAAATTCTCCTCTCCCCTCAGCTGCCAGGAAAATGGGAGGAGGTGAAAGTGTCTGTGGTACGGCCTGGGCCCATCCCCACCAGCAGCCCATGTGGAAACACCATCCCTGCTGATGACTTGATGTCCACAGCTCTGTCACCCACATCCCGGTGAGTCCTGAGAAACCTGGAATTAGTGGTGTCTTGAATGTATTAGTGAAAAATATATAGCTTGCCTTGGGAAGACAGGGAGTTATAGGGAGCGGTGTTCCCTCTAACAGGAATTCCCAGATGTTGTTGACAGCAACTCCCAGAATCTCCAGCTGCAATGGCTTTTGTTTGGGGATTATGGGAGTCGTAGTCAACAACACCTGGGAATCCTTGTTAGAGGGAACTCTGATAGGGAGCTGTGAATTTTGAGGAATACCCAGAGAGTGTTAGGACCAGTCAGAGTGACATCCTGGTCAATTTAAAGCAGGGCTGCACAACTACAGCTTCCAGTTGCTTCTGGACTACAACTCCCATCATCCTCAGCTACAATGGCTAATAGTTAGGTATGATGAGAGCTGTAGTTCAACATCTACAAGAGGGCCAAAGTTGTGGAACTGTGATTTAAAGCCATCTTGACCTGGTTTTGTTACTGAACAGCTAGTGTGTGTGTGTGTGTGTGTGTGTGTGTGTGTGTGTGTGTGTATAAGTAAAACACCCACTGCAAGGTAAGGACACCTTTTAAATGTGTATACATTTACAGGCAAACCTTGGCATTCGCAGACCCAGCACTCCGCGGTTTCACGTATCCACAGTTGGGTAATTGGCACCCAACGTCAATATACGTGTCCAAAAACCAGCACACAAAGGATGAAGACTCACATATCCACGGATTGGTGTGGAAGATGGCAGGAAACATTTGTGAAACTGAGCCATTTTGTGGCTCATTTACTTGTAAGCCCCCGTGAAAAATAACGGGAAAGTGCTTTAAAATGGACGATTTCCTACTTCTGGTGAGCATTGTTGGATCGCTGGAGGCCTGCAGAGCATAGTAGGGTACTTTATTTTGCCCCTTTAAACTCCCCCCCCCCATTTTGGGGGCAGTTTTCAGGCCTACGGGAACTTAACCTCCAGAATCCCATTGCCCCAATGACTCAGTATTTGGAGTTTCCTTATCCACGGTAATTGCAGAGAATGGAACCCACAGGAACACTGAGGTTCTCCTGTACATGAATTAACAATTACATAGAAGGGTGTATTCTGAATTTTTAAAAATCAGATTTTGTGCAAATGACTCTGAAGAACTGTGTCAGAAGAAATTATACAAATCAAATATTGTTTCCCTCTTGGCATAATTTATTCTGCTTCCAAGATTTAGGTTTCCTAAAGCCTTCTCCTTTATAGCATGTACAAGGAGTATTTAGAAAGGTGCCAGATTTCCACAGTAATTGGCTGGGGAGTGGGGGGTGGCACTGAAAAGAGAAAAGCATGGTGACTGGGGGTAATTGGCCAACAGTTTCCTGTGAGGCTTCAGTGACCAGTAAGGCTTCATTGACGCGTGTGCTGAAATCTTGATTGTGGGGTCTTGGTAGCACATGCTGTCTTTTACTGTGCAGAAGCCGGACTGCTTGAGCACCACGCAGCTGTGTGCTCAAATCCTTTCCCCTAAGCTAAATCACAGGGTTGCTGTGTCCCTAAGCTGGAACACTGAACTGTGGGGTTCAGAATTGCTGAGCTGAAATCACTATGCTTGAGCCTCCCTCGCTTCATCCCTCCCTCCCTCCCTCCCTCCCTGTTGTGGGGAGACCTGCAGCAGATTGCCTTGGACCCTCTTGGAACCAAGAGCCCTTGAGTTCCTCTCTGCTTGGGCCTGCCACGGACTAATCCCTAAACCTGATGGCCTGAGAGTGCCCTGGACTCTGCAGCAAAATCCCCAGGCCACTGAGGCTGGGCAGTTCCCTACATGGGCCTGCTGCGGACTAACCTTCTGCTTGACTTGCCTGGGAAATGCAGTGCTCCCCTTTAGCTAACTGTGGGCACACAGAAAGTTACAGACCTTGGAATCTGATGTCCAGCTGGCACCCTGCTGTTTCTCCTTGCCTGCTGCTTTGCGGCTGAGACCCACTAAATCTTCCCCAGTGAAAGTCACCCTTTGTTGGCATCCATGCACAAGGCAGTGGACTGAGGACAGGTATCAAAGGTGCTCTTGATTCTCTCTTTCCTGTACTGTATCTCTTTCCGCCCACATTCCAGTGCTTGCCAACTACCAGGCTGTTAGTGCTAGTGCCTTCACTTTGTCTCGCCCTCCTCCTCCTCATCTTCTCTTGGAGCTGCCTTCTCTCCCTGCACAACTGCAATTATACCAGGTTGCCAACTACCATATTATACATTGTTCCCCGGCTGTTTACAAATAGATGTTATCTCTTTGTTTTTGAAAATCTTGCCTCTGAGTCGGTTGCCCCCTTGGGGTACCCTGATGTTCTCTTGCCTCAGTCTAGTCTGCAGTTCATTTGTTATTCACTCTAGCAAGTTTCCTCAGAGCAAAGTTTGGTGCAGATTCTTGCCAAGTTGACCCAGAAGCATAGATATGTGTAGCATACAGGTGTGTGAGCAAGCAAGGTGACAGTTGCTTCCTAGAAGCCATGATAATCTGTGTTCTTGTTCCTAACCTTCTCTAAAGATAAAGTGTGCCGTCGAGTCAGTGTTGACTCCTGGCGACCACAGAGCCCTGTGGTTGTCTTTGGTAGAATACAGGAGGGGTTTACCATTGCCATCTCCTGCACATCTCTAGACCCTACATTTTCAAGTTCCTCTCTGTAACCATGAGGACTGGATTTTATTTTATTTTTTAACGTGTTGAGAATTAATGGTAGTGCCAGATTTTTGTGCAAAGAACCTATGGATGTGCAGGATGCCAACAACCCTGAAACATGCAAATGAGCAGTGGCAATTATTCTTTCCCATTTCCCACTCCTCCCCACCTCTCCCTGCCTGTGGGTGCCTAGACAGAGAGCTACTGAAATTGCCAGCCTCTTCCCACTGAGGCAAAGGAAAGTTGTCCAGATATGCCAATCAGTAAGTACTGTTAACATTTGAGACTGGGTAGGGGGCTACTTTGCATCCTTGGTGTTGAAGATGCTGTAAGAACCACACTTTGTCGAAATGCTGGGTGCTGTATTCTTAGTCGCTTTGTTTGGGGCCTTCTCTCATTCTGCAGGTATGTGGTGCTGCCCCAGCCAGTCTGTCTGGAGCAAGGGGTCAGCTACACCATCCGGGTGGAGTTCACTCGCTATGGAGGGCGTGAGCATTTGCAAGGGGCTTCTCTACTGCTGGACTCAGTAAGTACTGAGAGGTGGGCCCCTGGGCCCCAGCCCCTACTTCGTGGAGATCTGTGGCTTGAAACTACTGGGCAGTGACGCACTCTCCTCCCCTCTGTCTCCCACTCCCCTCTTTCTCAGCTGGTCCTGATGCCGCGCTACTCCTTCCTGGAGATGTTCATCTCTGGGGATGCTGCCTCCATTGCCCGCAAGGAGACCTTTGAGCGCTACCGCTGTGCCCAGCAGGCCCGGCCTGTGATTAAGGCCCCTGCTCCGGAGCCATGTTCCAGCTTGCTCACCAGCATGTCCGCCATCATTCACCAGGGGGCTCTGCGTGAGTGATAAACTGGGCTCCCCACAATTCACTGCCTGGGAGACCATCGCACTTAGCTCAGCAAACGTGGGGAAATCCAAATGCTGCCCTAGACTCCTAAGGGGATTGAAGTGCATGGACCCCTGTCCCGTTCTCAAGGGAGGGAGGTGAGGAGTTCCTCTCCTCTTCCCCCATGGGCCCTTTCAGGTGGCTCAGGAAGCCTGCGGGAGGAGCTGCTTGCTCATAGCAAAAGGGCAGGGTTTCCCTTCTTTCTGCTCCTCACGTTCTTCCTTTGCCGCCAGCCTGCCTGTGCAGCCCCCAGGGCTCGCTGAGCTCGGAATGCAACCCGGATGGTGGCCAGTGCCAGTGCAAGCCTCATGTCACGGGCCGCCGCTGCGAGCGCTGCTCCCCTGGCACCTTTGGCTTCGGGCCCAATGGCTGTAAAGGTGAGTGGAATGCAGGTCTGGCCCATCCTTCCTCTCGCGCCTTCTTTTGGGACTGGTCAGTTTCAGAGACTCAACACCAATGGGTACCGCAACAGAAGAGGACTCAGGTCAAATACTTGTCTGGTTCTTTTCACTCTTAAGAAGTTGTGGTCTTAAGCACAAGCACATATTTGAAACTCAGTTGTAAGCCGGTGGTGGGGAAGTTGCTGGGATTTAGAAAGATGGAGCAGTGGGAAGGGAAGGGAAGGGAAGGGAAGGGAAGGGAAGGGAAGGGAAGGGAAGGGAAGGGAAGAAACAGCATCCCGCCCGCCCACCCCACCCCGCTCCCTCTGAATCTACCCTTCTAAAACGAAAAACAGTGTAAGATCTCCAGTTCTTCTGTTTGCACAAATACTCAGTTAAGAGGCAAAACTTCCATAGCTTCCAGGTGGGTTGGTTGAGTAGCATGAGCATCCAGCCAGGCTGTCAGGCCTGTGTGCATCATGCCTGAGAAACAGCTGTGTGTTGGCAAAAACTGAGGCAGGAGGACAGGAAAGTGACCATGTGTTAGCCACAATCTGGGTAGGACCGTGCATGATGTGCTTTTCCTGCACCCTCGATAAAAAGCTGGGTAATCATTGTCAGTGGACTGCGCCATCCTATCCCAATCTCAGCCAGCACATGATCCCTTAGCCCTCCTCCCCCCTCGATTTTTGCTGACATGTGACCAGTTCTTGGGAGCAGACACGAGTCTAAACACCTTGCTGAATGCTCTTCCTACCCAGCTTTTGGCCGTTAAAACCAGCCTGACATTATCTTATGGTATTTGGGAATGTTTAAAAAAAGTTGTTTGAGCCCTCTGAGCACTTTCCAGATTACCCACTACTACATTGACATTACGTGTTCATTGAGTGTGCTTCTGTACTGCCTGTGTTTCGACATCGCAGTCCTTGCCCATTTCCAATGCCGCCTTTTGGGTTTTATCTTCTCAATACAGTGCTACAACGTTGCAAAAAAAAAAAAAAAAAGCTGCATTTTCCGGTTGTAGGAGGTTTGTGCAAGCTAAAAAAAGACTGCTCCCCTTGCTGGTGGCTTAGCGCAACATCCTTTATTTATGTTTTCAATTCGATCCTGCCAAGCCAAAGCATTTTACTGCTGTTGTAGCCAATAATTTATTTATTTATTTATTACATTTCACATTTATTTATTACATAAATAAATAATCTGGAAAGCGCCCTGGGTTATTTTTCTAGGCTCTCTTTGAGCACAGAGCCTGTGGAGTTATGCAAAGTGTTCTACTAATCATTTATGCAAACAGTTGTGGATTTCCTCCCTCTCTTTTTTATTGTGGTGTATCTTGATATCTTTCTTCAGCTGCTATCTTTCTGTTGGCCGATATAATAGCATTATCCAAGTACTCATGCCACAGTTTATTGAATAGAAGTGCGTATTTGAACATGGCTTTGATTTATCTTGCTGCCCCCCACCATCCCTTTTGCCCTGCTCTTTGCCCCAAAATCTGACAGATTCTATAAAAATCCAAATATCAGGCTCATGAAAAAGGATGCAAATGAATTAATGTTGTGCAAAATAAGTACCCTTCCATTCCTGATATGGCTAACAGAGTGGGCACATAATTTGAATCTTCTAGGCACAGGCTACGAACAGCTCTAGACCTGGGTGAAATTGGGCCCATGCAAGGAGCGGTACATCACAAGTGGGTTTGCGGTGTGAAGCATACAGGAGCACAGAGCATTGCGTTTGTATTGTGAGGACGGAGAAGAGTATGCATGAAATCTCTTCCCTTGCCTTGCAGCATGCCAGTGCAGCAGTGAAGGGGCCTTGAGTGGCTTCTGTGACAGCTTCAATGGACAGTGCCCATGCCGACCGGGTGCCTTTGGACCTCGCTGTGACCACTGCCAGCCTGGCCACTGGGGTTTCCCAAACTGCCGGCCATGCCAGTGCAACGGCCGCTCAGAGGAATGTGATCCACGGACAGGTAGCTGTCTGCATTGTAGAGGCCACACAGAAGGAGAACGATGCCAGAGGTGAGGGAAAGCACTAGGGCGTTCGGGTGCGGCCACCAGCTACCCCTGCCTCCTTCCCAAAGCAGCCTTTGTTCACCTACAGTTCTGAAGTTCCAGGCTTGTGGTACAAAAGTGAAGGCCTTGGGGTTATGTTTGGCCATGGACTTAACTTCCAGAGGACCAGACCGTGGTCTGCAACTTCTTGGTATAAAGTCCAACACTGGCCCCTGTTTCCAAGCACAATTTAAGGTGCTGGCTGTTGCCTTTAAAGCCCTACAGAGTTTAAGGGCAGGGTACATTAAGGGCCACCTTCTCTAATATGAGCCATATCTGAGCATTAAGATCCTCAAAGGGGTACCTGCTGTGAGTATCACTGCCCTCCAAACTGCCCTGTCTGGTGAAAGGACAAGGCCTTTCTAGGTTGCAGAATGCCTTTCCCCCGGAGGCCTATCTAGCCCTCTCATTAGCTGCCTTCTGCTAGAATGTGAAGACTTTCCTTGTTAGACAATCCTTTGGTGCTTGAATGGTTTAGTGGGGATGGCTGCTGCTATGAGTTTGATCTCGGTTGCTTCTGTTCCATTGTATTTTTAAAATGTATTTAAATTGTTTTTACAATATTGTATTTGTATGCCACTTTGAGCGCAAATCCGCAGAAAAGCTGGATATAAATTCAATGCATAATGATGATGATGATGAATTAATGTACATAAGGAAAGGCCATCGAGACTGGGGTAAGATGACAGTTGAGTCTGGGCACAAGCTTTATGGAAGATAATTTTGAACAGTGTGTCCTTCTTATCAGTAGAATCCCTTTTTAGAATCCCTTTTTGGTCTTCAGCAGGCTCCAGCCTGTTTTCCACAGCCATGAGAACTAGAAACTCAAAGATCTGAAAAATCACAAAACTTAAAATTCTTAGGCATATGTATTCTGAGCCAGAATGTTTAAGGTAAAAAAACCCCCAGATAAGCAGAATGCACAATCACAGTCCTTCGTTGGTTTATACCACTCTTTCTCCAAGAAGTTCAAGGTGACATACATGTTTCTCTCCCTCATTTATCCTCACAACAATCCTGCAAGGTAGGTTAGACTGAGAAATGGTAACCAGTCCAAGGTTACCCATTGAGATCCATGGTGCAATAGGGATTTGACAAGTTGGATCTGAATTTCTCAGATCTCTGACTCTCCTGTCAGTCAGTCAGTCAATTTTATTACAGCCGTTGGCCAGCAAAGAGATAAAAATCAGAATAACAAATATAGCTAATAAACACAAATGGTAACTGATAATAACACACAATAAAAGAGTATACAAGCATCCGAAATAGATTACTTTAAAAACAGTAAAATGGCTCCTAAAATTGGGACCTTAATTGAGACCTTAATCTCATAGCAATATTAAAAAAAAAAAAAGCTACTACTTTTGTAACCTCACAGCTTGTATCCGCTAGGCAATATTGTGTATAAAAAAGCTCACACCTTCCGGGAAATCTAACTAACAGCAGGGAAATAAGTTCTTCTCTGACATCACGATACAGAGAACAATATAAGAGAACATGGATAACAGTTTCCAGGAGGCCAGAGCCACAAGGGCAGAGAACTGTAGTTGAAGGATCCTTAGCAAACCTCCTTTCCAAAAGAGAGGAGGGCAGCGCATTTAAACGGGCCCAAGCAAATGCAACCCGAAACTTAGAAAAGTGAAGTGTTGTTAAATAATTAGCACCTCTATCTCCCATAGCGGGGGAAAATCCCAAAATGTAGGGGAGAGCAGGTCCTATTAGCTGAGGACATAAGTTCCTGATGTTCAATATCATGCAACCGCAGGATTAGTATTTCCTTCACCTTATTATTATCCAGGGTAAGTAGTTCAGAAGGAGAAAGCCCCAATTGCATTATTTTGTTATTTACATAAGATAGCCAGGGGGTTGGATGAGTCCAACCATAAATATCGGAAGAAAGAAAATTCCCGGATCTCTAAACAGAGATCCGGGAATCCATCCGGGAATCCATCTAGCAAAAGTAAGTTCCCAAGCTTTACAGGCTATAGAGAAGGACCCAGATTCCAGGCAAAGAGCAGAATATGGCACACACCTAGGCACTGCAAAGATTGCTCTTCGGAATATAGACTGTACTCTCTCCAAATCAGATGTTACTCCCTGTATCCATAGTGAGGCTCCAAAAAGTAATTGAGCCACAATCTTAGCCCAAAATACATGGAGTGCCATAGGAATGTACTGGCCTCTTCTAGAATAGTAGAAGCACAGAAAGGCACTAAGAGTTTTACAGGCTGTATGAATAGAAGACAGCCTATGAGTATTCCAATTAAGATTATAGTGGAAAAAAATGCCTAAATATTTATATTTGTAAACCTGCTCAATAGGGTTCTGATTTACTACCCATTTATATTATTTCCTGGATTTGGAAAAAAACAGGACCTTTGATTTTTTTTTTATAGTTGATAACTAGCTTGTTATCATTACAATAGCAGGTGAAAGCATGCAGCAATCTTTGCAACCCTAGTCTAGTCTGAGATAATACAGCCGCATCATCAGCATATAACAAAACCGGCACTCTTTTATTAGCCAGCTTCGGTGCATGTGAATCCACCTTTTCCAGACATTGGGCCAAATCATTAATAAAGAGATTGAACAATGTAGGGGCCAAGACACAACCCTGTCTGACCCCACAAGTAGAAGGAATTAGATCAGTTAGAGCCCCATTGGTGGCATACCTAACCCGTAGTGAAGATTTGGAATAAAGCTGCATCATCAGAAATAAGTCTCTTATCTATTGTAGTTTTTTCGAGTTTGGACCATAATAAGTGTCTGGAAATGGAGTCAAACACAGATTTTCAATCTATAAAAGCAACAAAAAAATTGCCTTTAGGGCCACTAGAATATTTCTTCGCTAGATGATGCAAGATCATACAATGATCAAGAGCAGAGCGGCCTGCTCTGAAACCCACTTGCTCAATCCCAAGGATCTGGTTCTCTGAGATCCATGCCTCAAGCTTATCCAATAGATAAAGAACATATAGCTTACCAACCACAGACAGCAAACTTATAGGCCTATAATTGGATGGATCCAAATCAGAACCATTTTTAAATATGGGAACAACTATAGCTGTTTTCCATTGCTCTGGTATAATTCCTGTGCTATTAATAGATGTAAATAAATTGGCTAAAACTAAGGCACACCATTCTATATTAGCTTTTAATAATTCAGGAACAATAAGGTCTGGACCAGGGGCTTTTCCAGTTTTTAAACATCCTACTAAGTTTGTTATTTCTGCAGGACTTAATGGGGGGCCAACGGGGTAACACATCAATCAAAGATGGTGTAAAAACCTGACTACGCTGTGCATTATTATAAACTGCAAAAAAGTGGGTTTCCCACGATCTAGCTGAGATCCTACAAGGCATGTTAACTCGGCTTGTTACAGAAAAAATTCTCCAAAAAGTGTGGCTATCTTTGTTATTAGTAGCCATTATAAGCTTATTCCAGGCATTTCGTAGGACTTGATGTTTTGCAAATTTGAGACTGTTTTTATATGCTTTCTTTATCTGAAAATAGATAGGTGGAAGAAATTGTTCTGAGCCCGATCTATGTTCTCTGTAGATATTCTTCAGTTGTTTACATAATGCCCTACAGCGTGAGTCAAACCAATTATTTGTTGCTCTCTTACAATGAGCGTGTGGAGACTGTGACTTGCTCAAACGTGAAAACTTTTGTATAAGAGCATCTTCTAATTTTGCATAAGCAGTAATTGTTTGCGGGCCTAAATGTGCTTGCACAATAGAACTATATAGATTTCTACCTTCGGGAGAGTCATAGAACATGGATATCTCACTTTCTACTTTCTTTGACCATTTTATTTTGCAACTTAAATTGGTAGAACTATCATCAAAAACACAGGGGAAAAGATTATCCCTCCTTTCCTGGGGAAGATCTAAATAAATGAACATAGGAAAATGATCACTGAAAATTTGCTCACCCACCTCGAAGGAAGTGACATAAGGAAGAATAGATTCAGAAAACATAACATAATCCACAACACTACTCCCCCACGAGGAAAGAAACATATATTCCCCAGGAATATCCGGGGGTATAGCACCATTTAATATTGTCAGCTCAGATATCCTAGTTAGATAGAGCAGTTGGACTCCTGATGAATTGATGGCTTTATCTTTAGGAAAACGGTTGGGAACAGGAGCACCGTCTGTACAATCGCCCCATTTCCAAAAATGGTAGGCCATCAGCATTGTATCATCACATCTAGAATTAAAATCCCCCATAAGGATTATAGAAGCATAAGTATAATTCAGTGTTGCTTCAGTTATATATAAATCCAACTGTTGCCAAATAGTAATAGAGGAATTGATTGTTTGACCTGGAGGCAGATAAACATTAATCAATAACAAATCTCCGCTCTTAGCCTTAATTAGAATTGCCATAGCATAAGGGGGGAGGTCAGATATTCGAATATATTCTACATTCAAAGCTAATGATATACAGCATACTAATCTGGCCTTCAGCCTTCCCCTGTTAGTATCCGAATGGGCTTTCACTGAGTAAATAGTATAACCACTGATATTAATCTCTTCTTTTGTCCATGTCTCCTGAAACACTAAAATATCCCACTGTTATATAAATGTAATAAACTCTGTATCATTTCTCTTCCCATTCCACCCAGCAATATTCCAACCAAGAATTTTCCAGGTTGACTGTTTGCAGCTCGCATTACAAATCTCAGATCAAGCAGGGATAGATTGTTCAAGCGAAGACTCCAAGAATAAAAGTCCAGTGCCATCACCCATCAGTAACGTTAGCACAGGGGATTTCACCTCTGTAAAGCTTTCCATATTCCCTTCAGACAGTGCAAAACCAGATGTAGGCTTCAGATATTTCTGCTTGTCAAGAGCAAACTGAGACTGTCATTTCTGCAGAAGAGAACTTGATACCTTTTCCAAACTTCCTAAGGTCTTTTCCGAGGGAGGGGGAAAAAAAGAGATTTTAGTCTGTCTCAGGTGGTGTGAATCAGCAGTGGGCAAGCTGCTCCATTGATCCTTGGTGCAGGAGGAGTTAAATTTATCATTCTCCTGTAAAAGGACAAGTGTCATAATATTTCTTGCACTTTCCTCCTGTAGCGTCTTCTTCCTTTGATTTCGATTTTCTATTAGAATGGCCTCAAGAGATGTTAACTTGGAAATATTAGACCATAAGCCATCCTTCAAAAGGGATCCTGCTACCTAAACTGAGTTTGTTGATCTTTCATAACTGGAGAGGAACTACAAGAGAGTTCTCTCTTCTGTAGATCACCAGTGATCCGATTCACTCGCATAGCCGTGCAATTCCTCATGGTCCCAAGGTATAGTTCTACAGGGTCATCAGGAACATTCAAAGACTCCTCGATCACCCTCCTGGGAAATATCTCCCATTGTGCCAAATGGTTCCGCATTCTAAGCAAAGACTGTGGAATTAAAGCATAGTCAAATTTGAGCAGCAATTTAGGTTTTTAGTTCAGAAATTATATCAAATCAACTGCTTGCATTGGAAAGCACAAAATCTGAGCAAGTGAGGCTCTAATTTTTCCTTTTGTATTTCAACGCTGATGATTAATTGAGTTTAGACAAATATCCAAAATAATATGTTTTGGTCGATATATTAACTGAGAGGTTCTTTGTTTGCTACTTAAGGTGTAATTGCCAGAAGGGGACGAACCAACATCCCCCCTATATATAATAGGGCTCTCAGTTGTCAGCATTTTATCAGCGGTTGGAGACTGCGCTCCTGTTTGGACATAAACATCAGCAAACTGTTTGCCTTCCTTTAATCGTGATGGTTTGTTGCCTTCAGAACTGCCAGTTGAGACTAAGTTAGATAGCTTTTTTAATTCCACCACAGCTAAAGAGTCCATCTGAGCTGAGATTTTAGAGAAACACTGGAATAAGTATATCAAAGTCTCCAATATAAGTTTTGACATTTTGAATGGTATTCCCTCACTAGTAGCAGGTGAGGACGTTTTCCTTGTGGCATTAGAAAGTGAATTAGCTGAGTCATCCATGCATAGTAATGGAGGTTCGCTTACCCCACTCAGATTACAATGGGTGTTAGATGATTTATTGCATGCATGATTCTGTTCTTGGCAAACCCCCAATGGACTACTCCTTGGTCCCTCAGCTGAATTATTAAAGATATACAAGTATCCCCAGTATCTCCAGCATTCAAAGTACTTACATACTGCGCTTGTACAGCTGTGTTTTCTATGTTAGAAGGTTTAGCATGCTGGGAGCTTTTTCCAAGAAAATTTGTTTTCTTTGATTTCTTTGATTGCTCCTTAAACTGCTTTCTCCTCATTGCTTGCTGAACTGCTGGCACTCCTTACAAGCACTCCTTATACTCCCCTACCGAAGAACGCTGAGCCAGAAGAATCTATTGTTATAGTTATTTAAACACAAACTTCTAGTTGCAAAAGCATCCTGGAGGTAGCTTTGCTATTTTCCAAACTAAGCAGCTCAGTTTAGATAAAAAACCAAGGTCAAAAACCTAATTAATAAAGAGAAGAAAAACCAATCGCTAAAAAAATAAAAACAGGAGCTCAAAAGTTTGCATGCTTCCTCCTCCGAGCTCACAATGTCGACTCTCCTGTCGAGACAAGCTATGACCATATGTTCCTCCCATCTACAGTTGCGTATCTGGATACTATGGGAACCCGGTGCTGGCCTCAGGGGGCCATTGCCGTCCTTGCCCCTGCCCTGAAGCACCTGGCTCTGGGCGCCATTTTGCTGCTGCCTGCCACCAAGAGAGCCACTCCGGATCAGTGATGTGTAGCTGCCTTGCAGGCTATACAGGTAAAGTTCAGTTGTCTGATATGGTGGTGCCTCTTCACAAACTTCGTAGACTCAGGGGTGGGGCCTGAGATGCAGTGGGTGGAAGGAAATGATTTTCTGGAAAACACTAGCTGCATTGGAGCAGGGGTTTCCGCCTCATGTCAGGGGCCAGCTCCGCTGAAACTCTGCAGCTGTGGCCAAGAATTGTTGTAGGTCAAAGATCTATGGTTGTAGTGTTGGCGGGCACGGGGTCTGCTTCTACTCGAGCCAGTCCATCACAAAGGCCATTCTTGTCATACATAGGCCCACGCTGTGATGAGTGTGCTCCTGGTTACTATGGCAACCCTTGGCAGGCCGGGGGGCGGTGCCAGCCCTGTGCATGTAATAACAACATTGATGTAGCAGACGCGGAATCTTGTGATCGACGCACAGGCCGATGCCTCCGATGCCTCTACCACACGGAGGGGGACCAGTGCCAGCACTGCCAAGGGGGCTACTATGGTGATGCCACCCGACGCACCTGCCACCGTGAGTATCCGCTGTAAAGAGACTGATGCCCACCAGAGTCTAACCTAACTTCAGCCTAAGTAGGTTCAGCCTAACCTACTTCACAGGGTTGTTGTGAAGAGAAACCTAAGTACAGTGGTCCCTCGACTTACGTAAATAATCCATTCCGAACGCACGTTCGGAGGTCGAAATTTTCGTAAGTCGAGGAGCGCACCACGGAAGTCTGAAGACATTCGTAATTCGAGGAAGCTGCATCTAAAAATTCGTAGGTCGAGTAAGCTGAATCTAAACCGGCAACTACTTCCGGTCTTTTTTGTCGCTCGTAACTCAAAAACAACGTAAGTCGAGTAGTTTGTAGGTCGAGGGATTACTGTATGTAGTACACTGCTCAGGGCTCCTTGGAGGAAGAGCAGGATATTGTTTGTTTTTTTAAAAAGAGTCCAGTGCATGCTGCTCCAGTGTGGAGTAGTAGGAGCCAGTCAGGTGTAGTGGTTAGAGTGTTGGACTGGGGAGACCCGAGTTCAAATTCCCATTCAACCATGAAACTCACTGGGTGACTCTGGGCCAGTCACATATCTCTCAGCCTAACCTTACTCACAGGGTTGTTGTGAGGATAAACATAACCATGTAGACCGCGCTGGGCTCCTTGTAGGAAGAGTGGGATATAAATGTTAAAATAAAATAAATAAATATTGCCACCTTCCTAGCCCTGACCTTTGGTGTCCTCCAATAAAGCAGAGAGGGTCATCTCTCTAAGTTAAAAAGGTATCATTCTTAGGGCTGGAAGGAGCCTTAGAGAATCACCCAAGGCATCCAAATGGCTTTTTCAATACATTATTAGAAAAGAGGGTACTGAGGACTGGTGGTCTGGCTATACCTTAGGGATTTTGTCACGTATCATTTGGTTAGCCCCTAACTGAAATCTCAATAACAACTGTTAATTTAAATAAGAAGTATCTAAGGCATTCTACCCCCTTCTTTTGGGCAAGGCTGGTTTTACACTGGCCAGCTAGGAATCTGCTTAGGGTATGATTGCAAAATGCTTTGTGGAATTTGACATTCTAGCTCAGTATTTTATTTATTTATATTTATATACCTCCCTTTGTCCTAAGACCCCAAGGCAGTTAACAATAAAATTCAATAAAACATAAAAACCAGATAAAACAATAAAACTCAATAAAAGCCATAAAAACAGAAAAAAACATAGCTAGAAATGTAAAAAGAGCAGACAGCTCATTGGCCAAAAGCCTGAATAAAAAGGGCAGTTTTCCCTTTCCTCCTGATCTGATGCGGCATAGGCATGTACCAATGCAAAGATAATTTAATACACAGTCTTGGAAACTGGTTCAGACAAAACAGTTTTTAGTTTTCAAGCCCTGTGCTAGCTTTGCCTTGTGAGGCCTGTTATTGGCTCCCCTGCAGACAGGAAGATTATAAGAGGCTTCCTGTCTGAAGCTGACCGTGCCGCCGTATCAAGGTTACCTTGATCTGATGTGTTTGTCCAGTTGCTTTTCCTGTCTGCTTGGCATGACCTCTGGCTTATCCTTGACAGTATCTGGTGTCTTTTTCAGATGACTGACAATTTCAGTTTAGAATTTCCTTTTTTAAAAAAAGTATATTTCTAGTCCTCATGATAGTTGAAAACATGGTGTTCCCATAGTCCCTCCCTGGGAACTGAGTTTAGCGGTTTGGATAACTTTATGGAGGAGAGGTCTGTCAACGGCTGCTAGTCGGAGGGCTGTGGGCCTCCTCCAGCCTCCAAGGCAGGATGCCTCTGAGTACCAGTTGCAGGAGAGTAACAGCAGGAGAGAGGGCACGCCCTCAACTCCTGCCTGTGGCTTCCAGCGGCATCTGGTGGGCCACTGTGCGAAACAGGATGCTGGACTAGCTGGGCCTTGGGCCTGATCCAGCAGGGCTGTTCTTATGTTCCAGTGGTATGGAGTCAACTCTTCTCCGCCATGTACAAGAAAAAGGGATGATGACTTCATCACATAGTGTTGCTTGAGGGAGCTGCCGGAGAAGCAGATTCTCTTTGTTGCTGCTGCGTGCCCATATCTCCTGTCAGACACAACCCTGTCAAAGCATGATTACTCGGCCTTGAAAATAAAAGCCTCAAAATTATGTGTGAGAGACAATTTCTGTCGTTTGCATATTACACATTCCGTTTTTATGTGCCGCTGTTGTTCGGCTCACCCATGTGTGCTTCGCTTTGATGTGCCATTTCCCCAAAGGAGGAGTGGGTTAAACAGCCCTTTCCTTTCTCGCTGCAGGCTGCTCCTGTAACTTCCTGGGCACAGTGCGCAGTGAGTGCCCCTCACAGGACCAGTGCCAGTGTGAGCGGTACAGCGGGCAGTGCCAGTGCTTGCCCAACGTCCAAGGGCAGAGCTGCGACCATTGTGCCCCCAACTTCTGGAACCTAGCCGGTGGTCAAGGCTGCCAGCCCTGTGGCTGCCATCCCCAGTACTCACTCAGCCCGGCTTGCAATCAGGTTAGTCCAAGCTCTGTACCGAGGGAGGTCGATGGGAGCATCCAGAGAGATGCTGGCTGAGCCTGGAGGAGCAGCAGAGAGCACCCAGTTGCAAGAGGTGAACAAAACCCCACTGTTGGGAGGAGACGGAAGCGCTGGGTGGCGGCATCATGGAGTTCCCCAGACACCAGAGTGGAGAGCTGGTCTTGTGGTAGCAAGCATGACTTGTCCCCTTAGCTAAGCAGGACCTGCCCTGGTTGCATCTGAATGGGAGACTAGAAGTGTGAGCACCGTAAGCAGGGGCGTAGCAATAATTGAGCAAAAGGGTTCAAAGAACATGGGCCCCCAGCTCCTGAGGGCCCTCCAGCCCCTCCCTATTTTCTGCATTATCTCCCTCACTCTGGGGGGCCGCCAGAGAGAGGGATGAACACAGGCCCCCTCTCTCCTAGCTACGCCCCTGTAAGATATTTCCCTTAGGGGATGGAGCCACTCTGGGAAGAGCATCTAGGTTCCAAGTTGCCTCCCTGGCAGCATCTCCAAGATAGGGCTGAGAGAGATTCCTGCCTGCAACCTTGGAGAAGCGGCTGCCAGTCTGTGAAGACAATACTGAGCTAGATAGACCAATGGTCTGACTCAGTATATGGCAGCATCCTACATCCCTATGTTCCAGAACTATTCCAAAGCTATTCCACTTTGGTGCCAGGATGCTCACAGAACTAGGCACACGAGGTTTTTACATGCAAGTGAAGTGCATGGGCAGCGGTGTGGATCTGACCTGGCACTGGGCAGTTGGGTCCGAGGCAGGCTTAGCTGAGCAGCTCTCTTGTTGGCAAGTGCAGCCACTGGTTCTCTCTGCATGCGCTGCAGGAGCTCCTTTGAGTTCCTCTAACACCGTGGCTAAGAGACTGGCAGCACAACTCTATGGCACACTTACCTGGCTAGCAGCAAACTGCATTGGACACAGTAGGACTTGCGTCTGAATAAACATGCCTGTGAACCAAGCAGTCCCCCATTCCAGTCTTGCCTCCCTCATGAACTTACTGGGTGGCCTTAGGCAAGCCACTGTTGTCTCCGTCGCCGTGCCCGATCTGCACTACAGAGATGGTAACAAGACACACCGGAAACTGCTTTCTGGGCCATTGGTCCTTCTAGCTCAGGCCTGCTCAACTGCGGCCCTCCTGCAGATGTTGGCCTACAACTCCCATAATCCCTGGCTATTGGCCAATGTGGCTGGGGATTATGGGAGCTGTAGTCCAAAAACAGCCGGGGGTGGGGGCCAAAGCTGAGCAGGCCTGATCTAGCTCAATATTGTCTACCCCCAGAGGAGGCAACCTTGGCTCTCCAGCTGTTGTTGAACTACATCTCCCAGTATCCCCAGCCAGAATTTATTGTGGCTGGGGCTGATGGGAGTTGTAGTTCCACCACAGCTGGAGAGCCCAGGTTGCCTACCTCTGGCCTCTACTGACCAGCAGTGGCTCTCCAGGGTTTCAGACAGGGAGTCTTTCCCAGGCCTACCTGGAGATGCCAGGGACTGAACCTGGGGCCTGCTACCTGCAAAGCAGACGTTCTATCACTGAGCTACAGCCCCATCCCCAGCCTACTTTATTGGGTTGCTATTGACCTGCTTTACAGGAATGTTGTAAGGATTACTGCTGCTGTCAGGATTACTGAGATAATGTGTGTGAATCTGTTTGAACACTCTGCATACATGATTATTATTACTGTTGTTGTTTTTGTTGTTGTTGTTCTAATAATTGGGCCTGGCATCTGTGTGCCTTGGTAACCTGTCCATGCCCTCCTCCTCTTCTACTTCGTAGCAGGGTGGTCTACAAGGGTTGGCTTTGTGGATTTCTGACTTGGTGCCTCCAACTGGTTCTGTCTTCCAGTTTTCAGGACAATGCCAGTGTCGGCCAGGTTTTGGGGGGCGCACCTGCTCCGAATGCCAGGAGAACCACTGGGGTGAGCCCAACCAGCAATGCAGAGGTGAGTAGGGCCAGGAAGCAGGCACAAGCTGGACCTTGGGGTGTAGGGCACAAAAGCTGGAGGTAGCAGAGGTGGCAAAGACAAATAACAGGGATGAATGGAACATCACGTGCGCTGCAGTTCTTTGACTGCTCCATCCCATACAGAAATCCTGAAAATATCAGCATTCGTTCTTTTTTTAAAAGTGGGTTTCTGGTCCTCATGGCTATGAAGAGAAGGGCTTGGATCCAGAGAGCAGTGAGCAGAGTTCCCGTTGATGGGCTTCATCCAGCTTCCCCCCCACCCCCCAAGCAGTAGGAGGTTTTCAATTCTGTAAAGAGTTTGTTTCCTTGAGAGAGCATTGAAGACTTAGGATGTCTTTCTAATGCCAGTGGCTGACATTGATTAAATTTACTAGAGGGAGTTCTGTTTAAATTAAGTAGCCCTTTAGAGTTACTCTTGAGTAGTAATACTGAGGAATTTAGTCAGGATTAGGCCAGTGCATTGCAATGTCCAATTCCAATAAAACTCTAGGACCCAGCACCACCCCCAGTGCTGGGGGGGAGGTCCCTAGTCTCTCCACAGCCCTCTCCACACAGTTCTGTACATTTCTCTTACCAGAAGGCCCTCTTTTACAGGAACCAGAGTTGCACAGGGCTGGCCAGGAAGGCCCATGACATCAGCTGGAAATGATAGTTCTTCCTAGAGTTATCCCGATGAGGATAGTTCTGTGAGGAACTACAGTTCCCAGCTGTCCTTGCATGGCTTCCCAATCTCCCAGTTAGCTTCCTTCTGACTGCCCCCCCGCCCCCACTGCCTGTAAAACTCCGGTTCCTGTTAAAGAGGCTCACTCAGTGCCAGAAATGTGCAGAGCTGCATAGCAAGGGCCACGGTGGGAGCAGATGTCTCGCTCTCCCCACACAGCACCAGGAGTGGGGGTAGGTCCTACAGATTCATCAGTCAGGCGGATGCATCGGCCTAGTCAGGATGTCAGCCAGTGTATACAAAAATATGCACTAAGAGAGCACTGGAAGCCAACTTTCCAATCTAATCCAATCCAGTCTTTATTACGGTCATAGACCAGAGTACGGAAGCCAACTTTTAAAACAGACAGCACAACCACCACTAATCTTGCCACCTTGGATTCTCAAAGAGCAGCAATTGCATCACAGTTTCAGAGTCAGCTCCCAGCCTCTCTCTGTCTCTGCCCAGATTCAAACTATATAACTGCTGCTGCTTCTCTGCCACTTCGGCAAGCTGAAGCCTGTGTGGCATTCCAGAAGGCTGGAGAAGGCTGACCTTCCAGCCATTAAGGAAATTAAGCCCTTTTGTTAAGCTCCTGATCAGTCCTTGGGGTGACAGGTTGGAAGAAGCCACATAGTGATAGGCTCATTCACAATCATCAAGGTGGTGAAGCTGATAGCACTGTAGAAGTATGGGAGCAATCAAAGCTGGTGAAATTTTAGATCCTAGTTGCCATTTCAACTGAATGACCCTTGATTCTATGATAAAGCTGTTCCATGGTTACGTCTGAATATATTATACATTAATCCACCAGCGAGTGGCACATGGGCGGAATGCCTCTGAGTCCCAGTTGCAGGGGAGCAACAGCAGGAGAGAGGGCAGGCCCTCACCTCTTGCCTGTGGGCTTCACAGAGGCATCCAGTGGGCCAATTATATATTTAACATATTTTATACCGCCCCAAACTTACGTCTCTGGGCGATATACAATTGAAATCATATAAAACATTAAATCCATCCAATGCTGGATAGATGGGCCTTATTATTTATTTATTACATTTATAAACTGCCCCATCAAGAGGCTCAACAACAACTTTTAAAAAGACATAAAACCCACAATTAAAACAATGCTAAAAACAATATAAAAACAATTCAAAATGATTAAAACTATTTAAAACCAATTAAAATACATTTAAAAACAACAACACTTTACAAGCCTTGGGCCTCATCTAGCAGGGCTTTTCTTATGTTGTTATGTTCTAGAGACTGTATTTATTTCAGTAGGTAGAGTTATTTTAGGGAAGTTAATGATTTGGGGTTCTTGGGTCCAGATCCACCTATTTGGGGATTTTTGTTGGGCGAGGGGCAATGCCTTGTAGGATGGTGCTGCTTAGGAGTGCCGGGAAGGGTGAGGGTGTAATCTCTCTGGCTGACTCGATTCATGTTGTGGGCAGCCTGTGACTGTGACCCACGTGGGATCGAGGCGCCCCAGTGCCACCGGATCACTGGGCACTGCTCCTGCCGCCCGGGCGTGTCGGGGGTGCGCTGCGACCAGTGCTCCCGTGGCTTTGCTGGCAACTTCCCCGCCTGTCAGCCCTGCCACCAGTGCTTCGGGGATTGGGACCGCATCGTGCAGGACTTGGCAGCCCAGACCCGGAGCCTGGCCCAGCGTGCCCAACTCCTCCAACAGACTGGCCTCACTGGGGCTTTCGAGGGGGCCTTCCGCCGACTGCAGGACAAGCTGAGCGCCGTCCAGGCTATTGTCAATGCCCGCAATGCCACCGCCAGCGCCATCACCCACCTCCTGCGTAATATGGATGACCTGCGGTGAGTGAAGGGTGGTCTCAGCATCAGCGGCTGACGTAGGGGAAGGGGAAGCCTTGGAGCCCCAAGCAGAGGAAGGGCAGAGTAAGCATTAGCACTGGGGCCATGGCTTAGTGACAGAGCACATCTTTTCTGTGCAAAATGGCCAGGAACTCCAATCCCCAGCAACACCAGATAGCATCTTGGAAAACACCTTGTCTGGAACCCTGGAGAGCCACTAGACAATACTGAACAAAATGGGACCCAGGGATTGGACTCGGAATGAGGCATCTGTTCAGTTGCTTTGCTGGACTGGACCAGGCAGAACAGTCCATCCAGTCTCCCTCCAACAGGGGTCTGCCTGATGGGAAGCTCACAAGCAGGATATGAGGGAGGTAGCCATCCCTTGCTTTCTGTCCCCACTGTCCGGTAATCGGAGATATGCTCCTTTTGGATATGGAGGATCCTTGTTTATTAGATTTGTTGTTACTATTGATAGACCTATAAAAAAATCCCCTTTTAAAAGGGGAGTCATCTGATTACTGGGATCGTAGTCAGTAGATCCAGTGATCCTTAAATTAATCAACTATGTCCACACAAATGTATATGACTAAGGAATATGGTGATGAAAAAGGGATACTTTCTCTGTTTGTGGATGATGTGTGTGTATGTATGAGAGGAGAGCTGGTCTTGTGGTAGCAAGCATGACTTGAAATAGTGCCTAGGGCAAGCACTGAAATCCCCCTGTCCAAACATCTGACACCCAGCTTTCAGATAACTTTACCATAATATCAGCTGAAAAATACAAGTCAAGCTCGTTAATCTTTTAATCTTTCAAAAACTACTTAGCAGTGGACGTAGCCAGACCAAAAAATGCTGGAAAACTACAAACTTCAGTATTCTGGGGCTCATGAAATACCCAAATACTATGTGGAGGTGTACTTGGAAAACTAAACAGAAGTGCCTGTCTAATTCTCTACTATGCATTGTAGCATAGCTATTACATAAGTTTTAAAAATAAATGGAGAATTTGACTTTTCCCAGATACTCTGTAAATAATTAAAGGATATGCAGAGTAAACTGTGTCACTGCTTGGAATATATTCTAGTCTTTCAGACAGTTAAAATGAGAGAAAGCGAGCAAGAAACTCCCAGTGGGCCTTAATACTAAGGATTTCACACTGATTCAAGGACAAACTCACCATTAATAGCCATATTATTAAGACATCACATTTAACTCACTTATCACAAGAAGCAAAGTAAGAGCAAATGAATACAATCCTAGCTCATAAGCTTCAGCTCAGTATTCACAAGCCCTGATTCTCTGTACACAGTGCCAAACTAAATATGTGTACAGGGACTTATATTATATTATTATTTTTTAAAAATTTTTTTTTACCTATAGCCCCTTTGGGGGGCTTCCTAAAGATCATGGGGGGAGGGGTCTGCAAAGGTTCCCCCTCCCCCTGCTGGCCTCTAGGGCCTTGCAGGAGCCATTTGAGCAAGTGTGGTGGCCATTTAAAAAAATAATTTTTTAAAAATGGCCGCTGAAAACAAAATGGCCACCATGCATGCTCAAATGGCCTCTGCAAGGCCTGGCATGGCCTAGGGCAGGGGTGGGGAACCTTGGCACTCCAGCTGTTGTTGAACTACAACTTCCATAGTTGTAGTTCAACAACAGCTGGAGTGCCAAGGTTCCCCACCCCTGGCCTAGGGCCTCACAGAGGCCATTTGAGCATGCACGGTGGCAAATCTTGTTTTCAGTGGCCATTAAATTTTTTTTAATTATTTTTAAAAATGGCACCCCCCCTTCAAGTGGTGCCCGGGGCACATGCCCTGCCTGCCCAATCCTAGATATGCCCCTACATGCAACCTTGGTGAAGCCGCTGCCAGTCTGTGAAGACAATACTGATCTTGATAGACCAATGGTCTGACTCAGTATATGGCAACTTCCTATGTTCCTATGTTTGAGCAGGTGCCATCTTAAAAGGCATTCCCTCCTGTGTGAGAGTGAAAGGGGAGAGGGAATTGTCTCTTTTGTGTGTGTATAAGGACATACTAAACATAGTTAACATTGGCGGGGGGGGGGCAGAGGTGGCATGCATTGCCTGATTAATCAGGGATGCCTTTGAATGGATTCATCTAGCCGATTCCGTGATTAAAGTTTGCAGCCCTTGCAGTGATGTGGTCTGCTACATTCTGCCTGCCTGGGATAGGGACGGTGGGGGTGGGGTGGGGTGGGGGAGACATTGTAATTCTTACTCACATCCTCTTATCAGGAAGGAGATAGCAGATGTCACGGAAACCCTCACCCACCTGGAGGGGTTGCTGACAGCCACCCAGGACAAGAACTTCAATGCCAACCGTGCCTTAGGCACGCTGGAGCGCAGTGCTCGTGACCTCAACCTCAGCCTGGCAGACCTGACACGCCAGCTAGATGCCCTAAAGAATGCCAATGTGCTGGGTAAGTGCTCAACGTACTGAAAGTCAAAGTCACCTGAAAGTCAAAGCAACTCTCAAACTGTTTGCGGCTCTTCTTGGGATTTCATTTGGCTTGGCCCAAACACCCTTGATTGTTAGCTTCCACTTAGGAATTATCATGGAGTGTCTTCTCTGGTGAGGATAGAGCTGAAGAGCATGAGCTGTCTGTTCTTGATTCAAATTTCACCTCACTGTGCAGCCTTAAAGTGAAGACACACACAACATGTAAAGAGAGGTTGCTGTGAGTTCTTCACGTGCAGTGTAAGCCTGGCTTCCTGCAGCTTGGCCTGATAGACGCACATTCAGGTATCAGGTAAGTCATGTTGGTCTTGCCACTTTCCCCATGCTTCAGGAGAATTGCCCACTTTTAAAATTATTATTTTTTAAGCTCTGTGTGGCATTTATCAGTTTAGCCTTTCATCTTTTTGTCTTATTTTAAAAATGGAAATATTTGCAAAACTGTTCTTGGTACTGGGAGGTTTTGGTGACATAACGGATGCTAGCCAATCGGTGCTGTACTTTTCATGAGTACTGCATGTGGTGAAGGCACATCTAGCCCCTCTGCTCTATGGATTACATCTGTCTAAGCCCTTAAGCAAGCCATTATTTCTCCCTCTCAGTCCTCCATCTGTCATATGGGGATAATAACAAGGGCTTAAGTAATAATGGCCACCTGTAGGGATATGTTACTCAGCTACATTGTGGGGACAACGTGTACACAGCATCATGAGGAAAAGTGGTGACCAGGCTGCTGGCAGCTTCTGAAAGCAGCAAAAAAGGGTGCTGAGGCAATACCAATCGAAGGGAAGGGCAAAGACCAAAGCTTGGAGTGTTGGTTGTAGAAGCTTTTGTGGGCCTGTTTTTTAGCCCAGGGCCTGTTCTTATAATAATGCAAAGCCTTTGAAGTCATAGTATGCCCAGGGACTAAAGAACTGATATTCAACAGTACAGGAGGGGATGGGGCTGTAGCTCAGTGGGAGAGCACATGGTTTGCATGTACAAGGTCCCAGGTCTAGCCTCTGTCTGTCATCTCCAGGGAAAGACTCCTGCCTGAAACCCTGGAGAGCCCCTGCCAGTCAGGGCAGAGCAACAATACTGAGCTAGATGGACCAATGGCCTGATTCAGTAGAAGGCAGCAGAACTTTCTGCACCTCCGAGACTTCATTTGCTGTTGTCCTTGCAGCCATCCCCACTGCCAAAGAGGCAAGCTGCATTATAAACAGAACAGTGTTCCTTCTCTGCTGCAGCAGCAGACAGAACAGATAAAAGCAAGGAAGGCTCAAATGGTGTTTTTCTTCACGCACAGAACATTTCTTCACATGCTCCCGAGAACAGATGTTTTCAGCCAGTTTCTTACACACACACACACACACACACACACACACACCCTGGGCATAGAGAGGGAACTAGGGGTGCACTGCTGGCCAGGCGTCCTGTGCCTAGAGCTGAATGCCTGAAAAGGGGCACCTAGGCATGCACAACCGTATGTGCAGCCCCATTTGCAAAGATTCTCAATTGCAAAGATTCTCAATTGCAGGGAGCTCTTAGATAAGTGAAACTGTATGCACGATAGGGGAGCCCCTTTTCAGACCCTTCGGTCTATGCACAGAGTTCAGCGCAGGGCCAGCAGGGCATAGTGACATCGGGAGGGGGCCGGTGGCATGCTCCCACTCCCCACTCCATGTACAAGTGTAAATGCCGAGGAGATGGTCTGAAAAGTATTAAAGCACCTGGTCTCATAATATGCTGAAGAACTCCTCTCAGTATACTCGTGAGGAGCCTTGCAAGCTAAATCCCAGCTAAGTGGGATGGGCAAGAGAAGAGAGAGGTGCTGCTGCTGCTGATAGGTTTATCCTGCCATCACTCTAAGGAGCTATGAATGGCAGACATCATGCTTCCCCCACCCTGCATTTTATCCCCACAACAACCCTGTGTGAGGTAGGTTAAGTTGAGAGATAGTGATTGGCCCAGGGTCATCCAGTAAGCTTTGTGGCTGGGGGGAGGATTTGAGCCTGGATCTTCTGGCCATAGGGTTATAGGAATACAAGAAACTGCCTTATACCGGGTCAGACCATTGGTCCATCTATTTCAACCACCTTCTCTACACTGACTGGCCTCAGCTAGCTTTCCAAGGTTCCAGGCAGGAGTCTGACCCAGCCCTACCTGGAGATGCCAGGGATCAAACCTGAAACCTTTTTGCAGGCAAGGCAGATGCCGTACCACTGAGCTATGACCCCATGCCCAAAAAAACTGGTCTGGGTCCAGTTAGAAACATAGGAAGCTGCTTTGGCTCTCTTAACCACTTCATCACTCTGGGATAGAGAGTTCCAGCCCTTTCCCCAGCTTACTCCCTTCTTCCCCTTCACCCACCTGTCTGTCACAGAGGCCAGTGCCTCAGGCAGAGAAAGGACAGGGTCACGCCTGTCTTAACCCGGCCTCTATGGCTTCCCCAAAACAAACAGCCTCCAGGTCCTGAGGAGAAGGCTGGGAATGCTGCCCCTGCTCCATGTATGGCTAGAAAATGGGCCATATTCGGCATTGCTTCCTTCACTCTCCTCTCCTTCCTTCACCAACCCTGCTTCTGTTTGTTGGTTCATTGTTTTACAGATAGGAAAGGAGGCCTTTGGAAACTTGTGTGTGTGTGTGGAGGGGGTTAGGGGCCTAGTAGATGGTGTTCTCAGAGGTTTTCCTGCCCACCACAAGCCTCTGATGCGCCTGGCTAATTCTTGGCTCTGGACAGGGGCCTACGACAGCGTCCGCCAGTCCTTTGTGCAGTCCCGTGAGGCTGAGCACCGGGCCAACGCCTCCACTCTAGCTGTGCCTAGCCCCGTCAGCCAGTCGGCTGCTTCCCGGCGCCACACGGAACGCCTGATGGCAACCCGGAGAGATGCTTTCAGTCGGCAGAACGCGGC
Source organism: Hemicordylus capensis (assembly GCF_027244095.1). NCBI lineage: Eukaryota > Metazoa > Chordata > Lepidosauria > Squamata > Cordylidae > Hemicordylus > Hemicordylus capensis. Next base: position 266,785,981 of record NC_069658.1, read on the forward strand.
CAACCATCGAGCCCTGAAAGACTTGTCCACACGCGTCCGAGGGCTGAGCCTGCATCGGCTCAATGAGAAGGTGGGTGGACCGGCTGGGGAGAGGAGGGGAGGGGACACCCAGGGGAAGCCCGGAGAAGAGTCCGCACTGAGAATGGAGCTGAACTGTGGGGGATGGGAGCAATGGGGGCACACACTGCCTGCCTCGAGCAATCAGAGTCCAGCCCCAAGGAGAGTGTAGGTGGGCAGTCTGGCTTATGGGGAAGGGTAACTCAAGTTGGTGGTGGTGGTGGTGGAGGGTCTAGTGAGGCAGTCTTGAAAGGGGGTGAGAGACGACCACCACCTCAGCAGTTGTCCCGCCTGCTTCCTCTCCTAGGTATGTGGTGCCCCAGGAGATGCCCCCTGTTCCAGCAGCCCCTGCGGAGGGGCTGGCTGCCGTGACGAAGATGGCCGGCGTCACTGTGGGGGCCTCACTTGCAATGGGGCTGTGGCCACGGCCAGTGAGGCCCTGAACCGAGCCCGGGATGCTGAAGGCGAGCTGCGCCGAGCTGTGGCTGATGTGGATCTACTGTTGCGCCAGGTGAGCCTTGAGGGAGGAGGCAGTGGGGTTTATTGTTTGGGTGGGGGAAGACAGGCTTTCAGCTTTGTGCATATTGTATGCCCTCAGAAGGCCCAAGTGGGGCCCTGCACAAATGCCTGGATGCCCTTCTCGAGGCAATAAAGTGAGAGTGGGCTGTGACTGCCCCATGGTTTTCCTGGAATCAGAGTGGTGTGTGTTTTCCTGTGTCTCTGCTGCCCCCTGCTGGCTGACCAGGGAATCCGGTCTGTTTTTGGCAGGTGACCGAGGCTAAGGCACGGGCAAGTGAGGCAAAGCAGAGAGCACAGGCAGCGCTGGACAACGCCAATGCCACCAAAGCCCGGCTAGAGCGCTCTAACAAGGAACTGCGAGACCTCATTCAGCAAATCAAGGGATTCCTAAGTTGTAAGTACAGAATCAGATTGAGAATGTTCTGCCCTACCGGTAGATGTAGGGCAGAAGGAGAGGAGAGCTGGTCTTGTGGTAGCAAGCATGAACTGTCCCCTTCTGCTAAGCAGGGTCCAGCCTGGTTTGCATTTGAATGGGAGACTACATGTGAGCACTGTAAGATATGGATGGGGCCACTCTGGAAAGAGTGCCTGCATGTTTGCATGCAGAAGGTTCCAAGTTCCCTCTCTGGCATCTCCAAGACAGGTCTCCTGTCTGCAGTCTTAGAGAAGCTGCTGACAGTCTGTGTAGACAATACTGAACTAGATGGACCAAGGAGCTGATTCGGTATAAGGCAGCTTCCTATGTTCCTATTGATTTATTAAATTTATATCATAACTCCCCACCATAAAAAAGGGGGGCTTTCAACATCATCTGACCGTTAACACATTCCATCATTGGAGCCAATAGTCACGAATGAACTTATCTGATCCCATTTAAAGCCATCTCAGTTTGTGGCCATCACACGAATTAGGTACTCTAATAAGGGGTCTGTCTGTCTTTTGTACTGTTCACACGTCTCTTTACGTATAAGAAGATTTACCCCATTTTCTCCCACATGGTTGAGAATCATGTTTAGTTATATCAGGATATCCCAGAGTTTTCTTCTGCATTCAAAAGAGGCAATAGCTCTTTCTCTCCACAATGGAGGCACTCAGGAATGGGTAGACTGGGCCCTATTCCAGCATCTTTCCCCCCACTTCCTTGGTTCCTGCCTGACAAGCTCCTAAAGTGGCTCCTTACATTTTAAAAAATCCACCTCCTGTCTTGGTGAGATCAGCATATTCAGGCTATGTTAAGCAGCAGCCGATGCCCCTGAGGCTATTGTGGGGGTGAGTGGGATGGGGACTCAGACAGGAATGAGAGAAGAGGGGTGCAGAAAGCACAGACAGGGCAAGCCAGGCCTTTGTAGGGGGAGGCGGTCATTCTGTCCACTCACAGCACTAACTGGCCCCTTCCTTACCTAGTGGAGGGGGCTGATCCTGACAGCATTGCGCTGGTGGCCTCCCGTGTGCTGGAACTCTCCATCCCAGCATCTCCTGAGCAGATCCACCATCTCGCTGAGGAGATCAAGCAGCGTGTCAGCAGCCTTGCCAACGTGGACGCCATCTTGGACCAAACAGCCGAAGACGTCAACAGGGCAGGGCGTCTGCTGCAAGATGCGCGCCGTGCCAGGTGAGTGTGGGAAGGAGTGGGGAGGAGGAGGCACCATTTAGGCTTAGGGAAGGGCTAAAAGACTGGAAACGGGGGAGCCCTTCAATCATCTGCTCCTCATAAGCAGTAACATGGTGCTTGACACGGAGGAAGGAAGAAAAAAGCTTAGCTGCTCACAGTGGTGAACAAGCCCTGTGCCCGGAAACTTTGCAGCCACTGGCCAGGAGACTGTCATAGACTGACTGTCGGGTTTTGGAAACCGGTTCACATCCCACCGGCTCCTAATTGGCCTTAGGGTGAGAGGCAGTATCTTGCCCAACCTCCTTCAAAGGGGTGTTGGGAGATTAAAAATGGTGAAGTATTCTGTGTGCCAGACAGTGCTAGAGCCACAATTAATCAAAACAGTAAAATGCTCATTAGCTCTAGTAGTTGTGCTGTACAGAATACAGAGGCATTCAGTGGGATTACCATCTAGACTTCAGGAGTGGTGTTGATTCGAGTTCTTTTCTCTGAAGTTGGACTTGAGTTCTTTGTTCATTCATCTGTTTTTAACAAAGCATCCAGAATGATGCCATCTGTTCATCGCCATCTAATGTTTCCTGTGTTGTCATCCGCTGTCTTTTCAGTCCTGATATGAGGCAATTTTTTGGTAATAAAACATAGCACACTCCTGTCCAGTGTGGACAGGGAAGCATTATTAAGACTTTTCAGGGCACCTGTGCCTTTAAACATTTCCTCTGCAGATTCAGCCTGTGTTGTTGTTGCTTCCACTGATCCCAGCTGAGTATGAATGAGTAATTGCCCCTTGTATAGCCTCTCTGTGAATTGCCCCATGTCATTTCTGTTCTGGGTTGAAAGGCTTTGACTCTGATTTCCTTGTTAAAAAGGAAAGCATAGTAAAATAGGGCTATTTACATTTTTTTTTTAAAGAGAGGAAATTGGTAATTAAAGCCTTTTCTTCTCCCTAAACAGTAACTGACAATGAGGCTATTCAGGAAAGCTATTCAAACAGGAAGCAATAAAATTAGCTCAGTCTTCCGGCAGTAATTTTTAATTGGAAATTTCCAGGGAGCTTTACTAAATGGGGCTTACTTGTGAGTAAACATCATCAAAGGATTTTGGCCATAAGAACACTAGCTGATGTAGCGCTGTATTACATGTTGTGTAGATCCTTTACTTTAGTTCCACTTCCAGCTAATTGCAGAAAAGCAGGGCTCTAGTGTGGAAACAACATCAGCTACAGGAAGATGACCTTTCACTGATATGCGGAAGGTTTCAGAAACCCTTCTATGCATAGGGGCAGCTGGACGCAAGATCCTGTCCAGTAAGCAACATTAAGAATTGCCTTTTTGTATCAGACCAGGCTCGGCCCATCTGGTTCACTGCTCTATCTTCAGCTGTGACCAGTTAGATACTCTGGAAAATTCACAAGAAGGGTGTGGGAGAAATGGCCCTTCCTTGTTGTTCCCCCCCTAGTAGCTAGTAATCCAAGATACACTGCACCTAAACATGGAGGCTCCATTTAATAAACATGGCTAATGGCTTCTGATAATTATGGATTTGTCTGTGTTGCCTGTTGCTACATCAGGATAGAACTGTGGAGACAGGACTATTCTCAGTCACAGCAATCTTCTTCCTCCAGTGCCCGGGCAGAGACTGTAAAGAGTACAGCTGAAGCAGTGACTCAGGCTCTAGATGATGCCCGGCGTGCCCAAAATGCTGCCGAGAGAGCCATCCGCAATGCCGCCAATGATATCCTTCATACTGAGAAAGCTGTTAACAGGGTAAGTGCCAGGCCCCATGGAGAGTGCTTGATCTCTCTTCCCCTGCTTTCCCCTTGAACCTCGCCCAAGTATAGACCTTGGGACCCATTCCCTGAACCCTTGTTATTGGGCAGTGCCCCACAAGAGCAAGGAGGGGGCTAACTGGGAATCAGATACCAGGTGGAGAAGGGAGGGAGCCACCCAGGGATTTCAGCTCAGGGTCAGTTCATTGTCAGTGGGGCTCTAGAGAAGACCGGGGGGCGGGGGCAGTGGCATGTTCAGCCCTTGTGGGAGAGGAAGCAGCTCCATATTTTCAGGGGCTTAGGTACAACTTCAACACAGTTTTGCACAAAGACACTGTAGCTCAGTAGTAGAGCACCTGCTTTGCATGGCAGGATGCCTCTGAGTACCAGTTGCAGGGGAGTAACAGCAGGAGAGAGGGCACACCCTCAACTCCTGCCCTCAGGCTTCCAGCGGCACCTGTTGGGCCACTGTGCGAAACAGGATGCTGGACTAGATGGGCCTTGAGCCTGATCCAGCAGGGCTATTCTTTTGTTCTTATGTTCTTATGTCAAAGGTCCCAGATTCAATCCCTGGCAACATTTCCATGCAGGGCTGGGAAAGACCCTCCTCTGAAATCCTGCAGAGCTGCTGTCGGTCAGTGTAAACAATGCTCAACTAGTTGGCTCAGTGGTCTTCCTTCAACAGAAGGCAGCTTCCTGTGATCCTGTCTCGATATAGTTGCCTATGGCGGCATACATAAACCAAAGCTTTGTTTGCAGTTGCTCTCTGAGCTCCTGTTTCATTCTGTGCTGGTTGCTTTGGGTGAGTCCATTGAATCTGAGAAAGCTCTGCATCTCAGAAGGGTGGAGTACCATTCTTAGGGAAGGACCTACTCAGTTCAAGAAGTTGAGAGGTTGTTTCTGGGCTTCTTCTGAGCGCGAAGGGCAACTGGGGGTGATGAGTCAAAGCCGAAGCCTCTTGGAGTTTAAGATGGAGCCTGAGAGATGTGGACCAGGATGCCTCATCAGCCACAGATGAGCAGGTTTGCCCATTCCAGCCAACGATAAGGAGCCTCAGATATGGAGAAAGAGGCAAAGAGGAGATGGTGTGTCAGGATTCAAAGTCCAGGGGCTGGCATACAGCAACAAGAGAGAGAACAGCCTAACACAGTGGTTCCCAAATTGGGAGCCTCCAGATGCTGCTGAGCTGAACTACAGCTCCCATCATCCCCAGCCACAATAAATTGTTGCTGGGGCTGATGGGAGTTGTAATTCAGCAACATCCGGAGGCTCCCTGTTTGGGAACCACTGGCTTAACAGAACTTCCCAACTGCTCTGGAGCAGCAGGGAAGCAGCCATTTTTGACACCCTCCAATTCCCCAGGAAGTCCTCTGTGCCACCTGAAAATATGTCCCCCAAGGGCTGTGCAGCCACTTCCTGAGGAAGAGGAGGGAGTAAAAAATGGTGGCTTCCCTCCTGCTCCAGTGCAGTCAGTCAGGAAGTTCAGTTAGGCTCCTGGCTCTGTTTGCTAGCCAATATTGTGTGTTCCCCATCCAGTCCTAATCTTAAAGACTGGTATGATTCCATAATACAAAGGTGTGGGGAAGGATGGATCTGTGCATTCAGGCAGGAGGCTGCTCCAGGCATTGTGGGGAGGAGCATCATGGTAGCACGGAGGGAGTGGGAGGACTGGAGTGTCATGCTGACGACGGGATGGGCAAGTGGAAAGATGCAGCTCCTCTTGTGCCCTTCCTCAGCCATCTGAATCCTGTGTGTCTCCAGCACCATACTGTGGTGCTTGTGGATGCTGTCCTGCTGGATGCTCGATGGGGTTGGGCGAGAAGATGCTCCCACAACAGTGAGAGATGGCGCGTAACATAGGAAGCTGCCATATACTGAGTCAGACCTTTGGTCTATCTAGCTCAGTATTGTCTTTACAGACTGGCAGCGGCTTCTCCAAGGTTGCAGGCAGGAATCTCACTCAACCTTATCTTGGAGATGCCAGGGAGGGAACTTGGAACCTTCTGCTCTTCCTAGAGCGGCTCCATCCCTGGTGGCGCAGTGGTAAAACTGCCGCCCTGTAACCAGAAGGTTACAAGTTCGATCCTGACCAGGGGCTCAAGGTTGACTCAGCCTTCCATCCTTCCGAGGTCGGTAAAATGAGTACCCAGAATGTTGGGGGCAATATGCTAAAATCATTGTAAACCGCTTAGAGAGCTCTGGCTATAGAGCGGTATATAAATGTAAGTGCTATTGCTAAGTGCTATCCCCTGAGGGGAATATCTGACAGTGCTCACGTGCTTGCTTGATCATTCGCAGTCTCCCCCACTCTTGCCTCCCTTCAGATCCAAAAGCAAACGGCAAGCACTGAGGGCCAGCTGGCTGAAGCCATGGATCGGGTAGGCCGCCTTGACAGGCAGGTGGATGCCCTCAAGATGAAATGGGCCAACAACAGCCTGGCAGCCATACGAGCTGAAGAAACGGCCAGCGCGGCCAGGGATCGGGCTGAGGAGGCCGAACAGGTAGGGAGGCTCAGCATGGCAGGGAGAAGGGAGTGGGAGGACTCCTGCCTGCCAAGGACTGGAGGGGCAAGGGAAGGAGGCAAAGATGCAGCTCCTTTGGGGGCTAGAGATGGGCTCGAAATGTGATGATTCAGTTTCTGAATCGCAGGACAATCTCTTTAAAACCGAGGGCTTGCACTAGGCGTGTGCACGGAACCAGTTTGGCGCTCCCTTTCTGAAGCGCCAAACTGGTTCGGTCTACCGGTTTCCAAACCGGTTTGAAGGCCGGGAGTGGGGGTGGGTAGCTTTAAGGGATAGGGAAGGGGCTTCTTCCCTGTCAGCCCTCACCCCATCGCTTTCCCCCTGCCGGCGCCCTACAAAAAGCGGGTACACTGGGCTGCAGCGTTTCTGCTTGCAGCCCTGCTCAGCATCGCCCCCATGGCAACGCTGATCAGGGCTGCAAACAGGAAGGCTACAGCCCAGCGCACCCGCTTTTTTGGAGGGCGCCGGTGGGTGGGGGGAGCGGTGGGGCGAGGGCTGACAGGGAAGAAGCCCCTTCCCTATCCCTTAAAGCTACCGCCCCACCCACCCACCCCTGCGAATTCATGAATTGGTTCCGTGCACATCCCTAGGCTGCACAGCCCCTTTAATACAGAAGAGAGCAGGTCCATACCTGATCCTCCTCTGTTTGCTGCCACTTCCGTAATTGCGGTGCTCCCCCAGCTATGACTATGTGTCGGCAGGGCATCACCCAGCTGTCCCGCGTGACTGGCATATACATGGGCCTCTGGGAGTGCGCAGCAGCCCTTTGCATGGCCAGCAACCAAGCTGACCACGGAAATGGCCGCCACACATGCGCAGAGGCTATGTGCACGGAGGCCATGTGCCCTCATAGCTGGAGGGAGTGCCGCGATTACCAGAGGTGGCAGTGAGCAGAGGAAGAGCAGGTATGGACCTGCTCTCCTCCCTCTTAAAGGGGCCGCATAAGCCCTCAGTTTTCAAGGGACTGTGCTGTGATTCAGATACCGAATCGCATTTTGAGCACATCTCTATTTGGGGCTCCACTCAGCCATCTGAATCGCATGTGCCTCCAGCTCCATTTCATGGTTCCAGGGGATGCTTTTCTGCTCATCGGGGAGTCTTTGGCAGCCTGGCCAAGATAGCAGTGGTAGCCCATCAAGATGGGAGTGAGTGAGAGGCTGAGTGAAGGGAGCATCCTCATCGCATTATATCTGCAGGGCCTACATGAGCCTCAGCCACCTAATGGTGCAGTGGGGAAGCAACCTGCCTAAAGAGCAGGAGGCTTTTGGTTCAAATTCCCGCTGGTGGGGGATTTCCCAGAATATGAGAAACTCCTATATCGGTCAGCAGTGATATAGGAAGGTGCTGAAAGACATCATGATCTCTCAGATTGTGCCGTAGAAGGCAATGGTAAACCCCTCCTGTATTCTACCAAGAGAACCACAGGGCTCTGTGGTCGCCAGGAGTTGACACCGACTCAACGGCACAATCAACATTAGCCTCGGTAGATTTCAACTCCATCTCTCAGCTTTGGTTGGATTTTTGTTTTACAAGATTCTGATCCTGATTTTCTGATTGAGTTTCAAGACCACTTACAAGACATAATGCAAATCAAGCAGTTCTGATGTAAATTGATACTTCGCAACTCTTCCTATTCTTCTGTGGTACTTCACATTCTCTCCTGGAGCTGTCGCCCCACTTTTTGTATTTCTGCTGCTGGCTTAATGTGCTTTCGTTTCCAGATGTGTCTCCAGAGATTCTAAGTCTTGCCAATTTCATCTGAATGTTTCTGGTCAGGAATCACAAATGTCCAAGACAGCCTGTAGCGAATAGCAGATTTAAGCCCAGCCTTTGTCTCAGAGCAAGCCCACGTGGGGGAAAGTTCCACCACACCCTAATTACAGAGCTTAACCCCTCCCTGGATCTGGGTGCTTGTCCAAGGAGACTCTCATTCCCACCGGGCGCACGCAAGCCAACTACTTCCGGCCACTTCCAGCCGAAGAGCAAACGGGGCAGCAGGGAAGTATGCTGCCGCCCCATAGGACCTGTAAAATACTGGGTGCTGGCTGGGGAAAAGTGGAGGAAGGGGTAAGTGCACCCTCCCTCACCCGTAAAGTGAGACACCCCACCCCACCCCCACCATCGAGCCACCCACGCCTGGTTCCGTGCACATCCCTACTCGCTCCTGGCTCCTTCTGAGAACAAAGACTCCCTTCACTTCCTGCTGCCAGGCCGTCTACGTCCTGGCCACCGTGTGCTGAGTGGCTGATCCCCAGAGGTCACTGCCTGTCAGTCAGGATAGGGTTCACTCTTTACAGGAAAGGAAAGGCTGTTACTGCCTGATCATTACACAGCCCATTTCTATTACTAAATGTTCTAGAAGAATTGCAGCAGAGGCGTGGGATTGTAGTTTATTACATTTTTATGCTGGCCCTTCCTCCAAGGAGCTCAGCATCCCCTAAGATCCTATTCCCTGCTCACAGTTCTGTAAGGCACATTAGGTTGGAAAGCAGTGATTGGCTTTCTGTTATTTAGGGAGTTTGTGATTTTTTATAAACCATGAGATAATTGTATGAAATTGACAAGACACACTTGGGAAGTACGGAGATGAAAGCAAATGGAGCCGCAGCAGACGTGCTTCTTGTCCCAAATGTGGGAGCAGTCCCTTCAAATGGAGTTCTGCTGCTGGCTGGGAGGCTGGATAGTTGCTGGAGCCTTTGGCAAGTGGACGACCAGGCTGATATCCTGCCTTCATCTCTAGTCACCAGGCCGTGACAGCCAGCCTTCTCGAAACATTCCTTTGGTATCACTGAATCATAGAGATGGGGGGTTGTTAAAAGGCCAGCCCCAAACTCCAAGAGGCAGGACTGACCATCCGTCAGCTCCCACTTTGATCTAGCTGTGTGCAGTCTAGGCCACAAGCGGAGATACAATGCCTAGAGGAAAAATAGCTCCAGGTGACTTGAGCAATTGTACAAAATCACACACACCACAGAAGATAGAAAAAGAAATAGAAAAACCCTCCGTACAGTGGCCAATCTGAGCTAGAAGAAATTCTTCCTAGTGTCAGATATGGTGACCAGAAGGCTCAATGGCATGAATAAAACCCAACCTACTGAGTTATTCCAAAGGGATGTTGATGAGGCAGTTTCTGCCTTTGATTAGGGCCATCCTTCTGAGCAACTTTGAGTGGGCAGGGAACCTAAGTCTGCAGTTCCTGCTCACCCACCTGCCCTGTATTCCTGCTGCATCCCAGGTGCTGGAAGGGCCACTGAGTGACCAGTACCGCAAAATGAAGGACCAGGTGGAACGCAAAGCCCAGCACGTTCTGCGGGCCCGGCAGACAGCGGAGCGCCTGCGGGACGAGGCCAAGGGGCTGCTCCGTAACGCCCAGGATAAACTGCAGCGGCTGAGTGGTGAGTGCCCACGGCAGAGAGTTCTGCAGTCGAGAGAGACTGTGTGGCCTGCCAGAAGCAAGCTGGGCTTCAGAATTCTGTGCCCAGAAAACCCAGGTTATGCACTCGGACGAAATGTTGCACATGGTTTGTATTCTACTTCCAAGATTCAGATTTCCAACATTCCTCACCCCCCTACTGAAATGGTAGAATTAGGGGAAAGAAAACAATAAAGATTGAGGGTAGGTGGGAGAGGGGGAGGGAGTTTTACTGAAGCCCCTTTCCATCCTCCATTTGATGTCTGAGTCTTCACTAGACTTTGCACATTTCTGATCTTTTACCTGGATCCAGGACAAGGTTTTTCCTCCAGTATTTTTCCTGTTAAATATAGGGGGTTGTCTTGAATTCAGATTACTAGGTGGCCAGATTTGGCTTTAAAAAAGCCAAATTCTGGCTTACGGCCAATTTGACTCACGAGTATACCCCTTAGGTTCTGGCAACCTTTTACCTCAATCTTTTAAGGCATTGTCTTAAATTCGGTCTCTTTCTATTTGAGTATTTTTTTCAAAAAAATATATCCTCCCTTTCTGGTCACTCACTGATCCATGTATCATGAAGCTAAGAACCTAAAGAGGTGTTTTAATAGAAAACAGTGATCCGGGTCTCACAATCAGTGAGACCTGGTTTTGGAGGGTGCGTGGGCAGAGCGGGCTAAGCCCACTCTCCCCACACACGAGCAGGGAGGGAGCCCTGGGCGGCCGGATCAACTGCCCACACAATTGCCGGCTCCATGACGGAGCCAGCGGAGGCTGGGGAGCTTGGGGGCTGTGCGGCCCCCAGAAGCTCCAGTATGCCCTGCGCAAGTGTGCAGGGCATACTGGGGAGACCCCTGGAGCCTGCTTTTTGCCTCCCCTCAGGGAGTCTACTCGTGAGTAACTGCAGCACGGAGCTGTGGCTACTCACAATCTTTAAAACCAGGTTTGCGAAGCACTCGGGAGGAGCATCTCACGGGGCAGGAATTTTTTTGGCAGGGAGCTCGGCGTATTTTGTCAGTTGATGGCACCAGCACATAATCTGGTGTCGTGTGCAGAACACAGCCTTCTGAGATGGTCAGCACTGAATAACCACTTCTGTGCTCCAGGAAGAGGCCTGTCCTGTGCGGTGCTGCTTTCATGCCTGCACCTAGCACAGGCAACTGCTCAGGATGCATGATTCTGATGATAAAAGGGTCCCACTGAGCCAGTCCCCCAAACTCATGTATACTACCTAATCCTCCCTCCCTGTTGTTCCCCCAGCACTTGGGTGTTCAGGGGGGAGGTTCTGGCACAATGCTCCATCCACCCTCCTCACAGCTGCCTGAGAGCATCAGGGACCAGAAGTGGGCTGACAGTGCGTCCTCACTGGGGGAGGGGGGTTAGTTCTTTTGCTCAAAGGGAGTGCCCACCATAGTTCTGTCTGCAACTACAAGAGGGAATGGGAAAGTGAAATTAATATGTCCTTTCTTTACACCCTTTCCCCTTTCCTTTCCCCCTTTCTCTCTCTTACTTACCTGCATCCCCACTCAGCACTGGAAGAAACATACGAAGCAAATGAGAGGCTGCTGGAAGAGAAGGCAGCCCAACTGGATGGGCTGGAGGCCAAGATGAGGGGCATCTTGGGAGACATCAACCAGCAGATCCAAATCTACAATACATGCCAGTGATGCACGATCCCCATGTATAGTCCCATTCACTCCTCCCAGGTGTGCATGAAGACTTGATTACCCCAGCCTAGCTAGTGCCTGGAGCACTGTTTCCTATCCTCATTCCTTCCCAGCATCACTTGACATGGGTCCTCACCCTCCTCTCCGCCTCCTTGAGGAGCACAATACAGCATCAAGCCTTCCTTAGAATCCCCTCCCTAGTCACATCCAGCACAGGGTAGAACTATACGCAGCATTTGGATGCCACAGGCAAAATCCCATTCTGAATTGTTCCGGAGGCATAATTGTGGTTAAAACAACAGTCTTGTGGCACTGTAAAGACTAAGTGTTTGGATTCTGTTACTCTCTTCTTTGCTGCTGAAACATCAGGGAGTGGTGGGGGGTGTCAGAGGCCACAGCTACATTGATATGGTATGTCTGTTACCCATTAGCTTGCATTTGTGTGTGAATAAAGGCCCAAAGTGACTTGGCTCTCTCAGCTGCAGTGTGTAGTTTCTTGGGTCAAATCTACTTGCACAACTCACTCCAGCACCTAGAGCACATCTACACTTCTAGTTTGCTCCAGGGCAAGGCCTTGATGGGATTGATTTAATGTGAAGCAGCAATGCACACTAGGCCTTAATTGCTCAAATGTAACCCTCTTGTCTCCCCCAGGAAATCTGAAATGCAAAAATATGTAGTTTCCTCTAGCACTATAAGGATAATTGGTGCATATTGCTCTGAAAACATCTCTATACTTTTCACATTTAAATAATTCCCTTTTTCAAACATGGCTTCTTGTAATTCTCTCTTTCTTAGAACTTGTGTGAAATTATTTCGCACAAGCACTAAATTTTATGGTGGTAGATTCTGCAATTATCAACAGTCTGGAAGAAAAAATCATAATAAACTACTTGCATAAATTAATACAAAAATATTAGCAGATTTTGGCGCATCAACACACTGAGGTAATATTCTTTTCTAGCTTAGTTGTATCCAAGACAAATGCTAGAAGAGTGCAAATAACTGCTTTGGATTTAGGACCTGCTCTCCAGTATCCTCGTTCTATAGGTTTATGTATCTGTGACAGCACATAAGTAACTTGTGTCAAAACTGTACCCCTGCAGAATAATGTTTTTGAAGGCACATATGGCAGGTCTATCCTGCACAACTTCTTGATTGTAACCCCTTTACAAACTGTTACTGCAAAGGATTAGGCAGGCAGGGCTGTACTGGATTAAATTATTGCAGATGTTTTCAACCGGGGTCTCCAGATGTTGGACTACAGTTTCCATCATCCTCAGCCACAATGCCCATGGGGGCGTTGTGGCTGGGTAGGGATGTGCAGAATGTCTCAACGCTGAACAAGTGTTTCAAGCTTGAAACAGAACACCCTTTAAATAAAAGGCCTGTCTTGAGCTGTGAGCAGAGCAACCCTGTTTCAATCAAAATGGTTTGAGCGCCATTTTGGAGGCCTGTTTTCCCCTCACTAATTGGTTTTCTGGCACTGGCTTCTGATTGGCTTGTGATCACCTTGCTTCTTAGTTACCATACAAATCAATTGTTATCGTGGGCAATTGTATCCCCATTGGCTGGGGGGGGGGGAAACGACACAAAAGCAGGATTCAAAATGTATTCAAAGGGACTGGGAGGCAGAGAGAGCCCTTATGCCTCTCTTGAAGAGGAAGGAAGGTTTGATTTTGTGGTTTTCTTTTCTCAGCACTGAGTATGATATGCTGTGCTGTTGCTGCTATAATGATCTGGTTTTGCTGGATCTGATTGACAAAAGCAGAACTTGGGTACCTGCCTAGAGTTCTGGTTGTTTTGTTTGTGAGATAGTGTTGTGGAAAGAAATGGACAGTGGCAGCTCTCTGTGTGTGTGTAAGTAATATTTCTTGGGGACTACTATGATGAGCTCCAAGTCTGGCCTTGAGACTAACTTGTGCTTCAGTCACTGCTCTGGTCTGAAATCTGCATTGCAAGCTGTACCCAGTCAAAATGTGGCTGAAGTTGCTCTAGCTGAGCATATGGCTATGCTTGCTTCTAAGTAAGGATACTGCTGTGGCAACATTTGCAATGCTAGGAAGTGAGGAGTCATAATTGTATATGAGAGCACATGTGCCAATGATTTTACTGCAGTGCTGGTAGTAGATTCTGGGTAAATGGTTCTTTTTTGGCCATTTTTGGATTGTGTTTGAAATGTGTGTTTTGTGTTGGGAGATACAGATTCCCTTTTATTGTGTGCTTCTACAGTATGTTTCAAGGCAGGGTTGCAAATTACAATGCAAAACTTATGTGCATGCACTCTGAGTGCAGCTTGTTCTGGCTATAGGAAACAATGCATTAACTCAAAACACCCGTTTGTTCCCCATTAATAGCTCCTGGAGGTGATTTTTAACCTTTCCCCAAAACCTGCATAGGATCCTATGGCAGTTTGGGGGGAAAGGTTAAAGATCACCCACTTGCCCATTTCTTTTGTGGGTTGGGTGGTAGGTAGCATGCATCATGCCCTATCACCTAACCCACTTTGGTGTCCCTAGGAGCTACCCATGGGGAACAATGAGGTGTTTAGATTTTTTCCCCCATTGTTCCCTATGGCCAAAACACTCAAAACATTTCACAATTGTTTTGTTGAAACAGCTGGCTTGCCCGCTGTTTCCAACGAAACATTTTGGCCATTTGAATTTCATTTCAAGCTCGAAACAGGATGCAAATTCTGTTTTGTGCACATCTCTATGGCTGGAGATGATGGGAGGTATAGTCCAACTTCAGCTAGGGGCTGCTTAAGAACCCCTGAATTCATGCAATGACACAAATGCTTTGAAAGTTCTGTAGAGGTGAGATGTCCTCAGTGATTGTCATGGCCCCACATTTCAGCAACAACCAGGTTGGATAAGCCGCTGCCAGTACTGGCAATACTCAGTGAGATAGACCTATGGTCTGACTTGGTATATGGCAGCTTCCTATGTTGCTATGACTCCAATGCTGAGGGGGATGAGCAAGGCCTATTGCTTTCACAGCAGCTGCCAAAGTACAGGATGCAGCAGTAATGCACCAGGCAGCAAGGAGTCCAGTGAACCTGAACCCCCAGAGATAAGGCTGCCCCTAAGCCATAACTGAATGTACTTTTATCCTTCAGTGCCTGCTTGTCAATGTAGGGAACACATCAGGTGAGAGGTGGCCAAGAGACAATGGAGCAAGGGCTGTCCCTTTTTAAGGATTGTTACCATACATGCCCGCAACCAAATCTGCAAGTGTGCATGACAGACTGCATGTATAGTCATTCACCTAAGACCCCATACATGTGTACAGAGACCTGAACAGGAAACAGGTGGTTTAGACCTCCCTCAGTCTTAACATTTCATTAATATCAATTAAGGGTGCAGCTCCAGCTGTGACCCTGTGTACTTGCCACAAAGGGACACATTTGAAATAGAGAAGTCTGCACAAAAGGGAGCTTCCAGTGCACACGGAAGCATCACTGGGCTTTTGATTAAGCAGCATGCCTGTACACCTTTGGCCCTCCTGCAAAGGTTGGACCACAACACCCATCATACCAATCAGCCACAGTGGCTAGAGATAATTGGAGTTGTAGTCCAAAAACAGTTGGAGTGCTGAAGTTGTATAGCCCTGCCATAGGCCATTATAAGCCTAAATCGTGTAGGAGGACCAGCACCACCCCAGGCTGTCAAGTGCACCAGCTGGTTCCAGTTTCCTAACTGTACACAGCAAGTCCTATACAATATTTTGTTTTATAGTATTAAATTTTGAAATGTAATGCTGAGCAAGAGAGGTACCTTTTCAAAGTTGTGATTCTCTTTATTTAGCAGCGGGAGAGCTATTGGCCCTATCCATCCCCTGCACGGCATCCCTCCAGTGGCTGTTGCCTATCTTATGCTTATTATTTTTAAGATTGTGAGCCCTTTGAGGACAAGGAACCATTTTATTTATAGCTTGTAAACCGTTTGGGGAACTTTTGGGAACTTTACCCCATTGAAAAGCAGTGTATACATTCTTTGTAAGAAGACATACAGTGTAAAAGATATATGTCCAATGGAAACCCTTTACAGGCCACAGTGAAGAGAAACAAGTAGATCTTCATGCATCTTAACATAAGTTTCTTACCTAGGACCCTATCCCATCTGGAACATAGGGAGCTGCCATCTACTGAGTCAGACCATAGGTCCATCTAGCTCTGCAGCTTCTCCAAGGCTGCAGGCAGGAGTCTCTCTCAGCCCTCTCTTGGAGATGCTGCCAGGGAGGGAACTTGGAACCTTCTGCTCTTCCCAGAGTGACTCCATCCCCTGTGGGGAAGATCTTGCAGTGCTCACACTTCTAGTCTCCCATTCAAATACAACCAGGGTGGACCCTGCTTAGCTAAGGGGACAAGTCATGCTTGTCAAGACCTGCTCTCCTCTCCTGTGAATTTGGTTTGTATCCTATCAGCACATGAGTTGCAATATGGTGTTACCTCTTCAACCAACATGGCAGATGGGCAAGAAAACCATCCCTGTTAGGGTCCCCTCCCATGTCCTATGAATTTGATTTGTATCTAATTGTAAACAAAAAGTTATTACAGTGATACACAGCAATAGTGATTTCATGAAAGCCATCTTCCCTTCACACAGGCTAAAAGGTTTATTACTGAAGACTGCATGGTGGCCATGCTAGGGGGGCTGAGAGTCACACAACATCTGTCATGGCATATGTTCTGTTCTGCCCATCAGAATGTGCAGCAGCACTGCAACAAATAATGTCTACACACAAAATAGCAAGACTGAAATTCAATAAACAAAATTACTTGTTTCAAATTGTATTAAGGTCTACCTGTGTCAGTTCAGTGCTAATGTTGTGAACGGGCAGGCTATAAAAATAAAAGAACAATGCCATCAATCTATAATATACAAGCAGCTGTGTAATGCTTGACAAGTTGCTAGTGGTGTTCCCATGGTACCAGGCAGTGTGATTGTGCCTATAACATACAAGGTGATTTACTCAAGGTCAAGCAGTCTCTGTTATTGCCATAGCACCTCTGCCAGAGCTTTGGTGTCGCTCTCTCTCACTAGGGCTGGGCTGCACAATTTTGGCCCTCCCACTGTTTGTCAGTGGGGAATATTGAGGAATGATGGGAGTTGTAGTCCAGCAAGGGGAGGGCCAACATTGTGCAGCCCTGCCCTAGAGCATGAACTGTTGCTAAAATACCAGCCTTTGCCTCAATGTGGTTGCCATAGTGTTAAGGGCATTACTACTGTGCCATGACAGTCATCTTAGAATTGTCAATAACTGGCATCTTTTTTGTTGCCATGGCACTATTTTAGTTGCTATAGCACCACAGCATCCTGTCTATTTTGCCTTAGGAATGTAGAAACTGCCATGACAATGAATGCATATACAAGATCCCTTAACATGGATCCATCCTCAACAACTGCTGACCAGTACTAGCAATCTGGATGGTTAAAGAGTATTTTTACATATGTTCCCAATTGGAGTAAAAATGTGCTCACATTTTTTCTTGAGCTACTTTTATGTCACTGGATTAAATAGCCAGTAGCACCACCGACTGTAGGTGAAACGTTCTCTGTAATATTCCCTGCCGTTCTGTTCGCCAGCATGCATTTATTCTTTGTAAAGGAAGTCAGCCTGATGCTCTGGCTGTCTTGCAAACAGTTCTATGGTTCTATGATTGAAGTCTGGAATGTCTTTAATCATCTCCTTCTCAATTGAGAGCATTGCCAAGGCATCAAGCCTTTCCTCCGACACAGTGTTTTGTAGAAAAGTCTTTATTTTCTGCAGAGCCGAGGAGGTCTGCTCTGCTTTTGCTGTCATTGGAGTGGTGACTAGGATTCTCAGCAGTGTCACGGTTTGCTGCAGAGCTTTCTCCAGATTATTCCCCAAAAGCACACGCAGAAGTGTGGAAGCATCCTTGCAACGGTAGAAATCTCGCCTAGCATACAAAATGGAAAGCTCAGTCTTAAGTCTCTCCTCCTCCAACACTGTGTAGGTTTCCACAGCCTCATCAAGTGCTTGTTGTGGAAATGTCTGGTTGTGTGCTGGAAACAAGCTTGCCTGCACCAGTGTTGCACTTGCTAGATGACCTGTGAATGCAAAACGTTCTTGTGCATGTGCAATGATGAGGTCACAGGCTTCTGATGCAACTTGATCCAGGGCCTCCTTCGTTTGGCCACTAGGCAGCTCAGAGTGTGGAGGTAGCTCAGCAAACAAGCCTCTAATGGAGTCTCTGACAGAACTGATGGCACTCACAAAGTCCAAGATAGCTTTCCTCACAGCTACAGAATCAAAGGCTGCTGCCTGGAGCTGACTGCCAAGGATATCCACATGAGGCGTTATTCTATGAAACAGGGACAAGTAGTACAGGAATTCACCATCTTCCAGCAGTTGAAGCAACAGACGCGCCTGAAAGACTGCACTGCGGTCAAATGGCCAAGCTCTTATTTCCTCCAAACATTCAATAAGTTCCAGTCTCCTCTTGAACACCACACTTGCTGTTTGAACGTTGAAGTTAAAGCGTGTACAAGATGATCCGGGGAGTCTTCTCTTCACAACTTCCTCCAGAATCTCATTCCTTTTGGCACTACCATTAAAGAATTCCGGGAACCCTAAAAGTAATAAGAATAACTTTATTGGCTGCCTCATAGCAATTGTTCTCTAGAAAGCTCATAAAGTAAATCAATAATACAGCAATAAAAGAACACATACCTGAAAGCCCTGCAAAGAAAACCATCACTTCTTTGATTTGGGATGCTGCTTGTTGCATTACCAAGTGCAGTTGATGGGCATAGCTGTGAATGCAGTGGGCATTAGGAAAGACATCACGGATCCTCTTCTGCACTCCTCCATTCTCCCCTCGCATCACACTTGCCCCATCATAGCTCTGAGCAATGAGTTTCTGCCTGTCAGTCTCCTCTGGCAACACCTCATTCAATTGCTGGAGTAAGACTGCAGTGATGGTCTCAGTTCGATAGTCTTCCAGCTTTGTGAATCCATAGAATCGTTCCACTGGGGAGCCATATTTATCGATGTAGTGGAAAGTAAGTACATTTTGGCAATCACTGGACACATCACGTGTATCATCCACTTGAATTGCCACAAAAGGTGTTATTTTCAACTGCTGTTTAATATGGTCCTTTGCCACCATCAACATGCAGTCAAGCAGTTCATTCTGAATTGTCTTTAGTGGTCTGCCAAACATTATGGCACTTGGCAGGTGACACTGCATGACTGAATCAATGGATGCCACAAAATCAACCAGGCCTTTGAGAACTCCTAGATTTTCTGAATCCTCAGTCTCATAATTACCGCAAAGTGCTAATTCAAAAGCACCACAGAACCGTATACAGTCAATAATTTTAGAAAGGATGGCTCTGTTGTTCTCAACTTCTCCATTGTGCTTTCTTACAGACAGACTGAGGGGGTCATCCACTTGCACTGCCATGGTTGCTGGATCCAACATTGACAGCTTCACACAATTCTCCAAGTGAGTCTTGGATACCTCATGTTTCTTGGTCTTGTCTGCAAGATCTGTTAAGTCTCCCATTCCTGTCTCAGTCCATGCCTTGTCACCCCCAAACAGCAAACAGGGGAAACAGAACAATGCATTTTGGGTAGCACTTCCACATAGCCATTCCTTTCTGGCATACCAGTCAGTGGAGAACTTCCTTGTGCACACTTCCCCTCCATCACTGATAGACTCCTGGAGCATCAGAGATGGCTGATCTGGCCCCATCTCTTTGACCTGTAGCTTGCCTTTCAAAGGAAGCCCGGCAAAAGAGGTTTTTCGAAGTTCTTCTACAGTGTTCATCTTCAACACCCTGGCTCCTTATGGAAAGACTAATGCAGAAATAAATACAATATATTTAAGGGAACTGTCGGGAGTGAGGAGAGGAAAGATCCATCTTCCTGTGCCAATCTACTTCAGACTCATTCAGTGTCCCTCAGCAACAATGGACTAAGCAGGACCATATGCAAAGCTTTCTTTCTGACCCT
This sequence comes from Hemicordylus capensis, assembly GCF_027244095.1. Taxonomy (NCBI): domain Eukaryota; kingdom Metazoa; phylum Chordata; class Lepidosauria; order Squamata; family Cordylidae; genus Hemicordylus; species Hemicordylus capensis. The sequence continues at coordinate 266,805,515 of NC_069658.1, forward strand.
AAGAAAAGAGAGCCATAGATAAAAGGCTATTTCAAATGACTTTGTCTTTTTCACACCAACCAAATAGTGTAGGATCAGTTGGGGCCAAAGATCAGCATCTATGCAGAGGCTAAATCCATGCAGATCAATCTCACCCCTCCGCACAGTTTGCCAGATTCACGGGCTGCCTGGGCTACTTTCTGATGAGCTCAACAGCTGCGGCTCTCTCAGCCCCCTAGATGCTCCCCTCTGAGCCAGGCTCGACTGTAATTGATCACAAAAAGCAGGCCTCTTTATGGTCTGCTTGGACAGTTCATTTCACTGAAAATTTTCCCTTCTCAAACCAAAAAGCATTTCTCCTTCTCTCTTTAGCTGTCTGCCCCCACGGCTGCCAGACCCAGGAAGAAAGCTCCCTGCATCCTTCTTCCAGCTTCATGGTTTGGAGAGAAACAGATGGGAGATGGAACTAAAGCCAACCTTATGATGAGAATAAATGCTCGCTTCCAATTGGTTGGGCTTCTTCTGTCTGCTTCTTTGATTTGTTGGAAGCTGTGCAAGCTGACAGCCCTAGAAGAACAAAAAGAAACATTCTGATTGGCTCTAGGGCACGGAATATGGTAATTCGACAAGGACTAAATAAGTACAACAGTTTACAGCAGCGGTGAGCAATCTTGGCCCTCCAGCTGTTGTTGAATTACAACTTGCATCACCCCCAGCCTCAGATGGTGTCTTTGGTGGCAGAATAGTGGTACAAAGCCATCACTGAGGAGCCTCTCCAAGTGCCAAAAGTCCAAGAATTAGTGGGGATTGGGGGAGGCTCCTTCTAGCTGATTTTGCATATACATCCAAAAAACAAAATACAGGAGACCTTTTTCGCTTCCTTGTGTGGCATTCGGCATCAAGGGTCCCCTGAGCTGGGCACCTGCAGGCATGCTGCCAGGGGAAGGGATGGAGGCAGTATCTGCCTGGAGTGCAGGAATCTCCACCTGGCTGGCAGGAGTGAACAAGAGGGTCTCTATTGCCTCTTCAGGGAGCCTCTTGCATTGCCCTTCAAAAAGCAAGATGAGGAATATTGAAAGTGTAGTAGACCTCTGCCATGCATAGCATTTTAAGGAGCAAGCAACTAGAGAGCCATTGCTAGCATCTGGAAAGCACACCAAGCACTCCCTGAAACATAACAGGAAGCTGACTGGCACTGTCCCCATTGGGGAACCGTACTGATTTCTTCTGTAGCAGCAATTGCAGCCTCAGGCATAGAAACTAACAGTCTTTTACTAAGCTGCACCCAAAAACGCAAGGGGATTAAACAGCATTCATGCCGAGCCACTCATTCATGCATTCTGCCAGATCCTAACCAGGATGGCAATTTTGGCACATTATGAAAGGCTGTAAAACAAAATCCTCATCTCAAAATGCTTGTCTTGATAGCTATGCATAAATGGCATTAAGCCCTAAAACAGCTTTTTAATTAAGCCCACAAATGTTTCCAACCTACACTCCCTGCCTCCACCCCCCATAAGCCTGCTTTTGGATAGAACAGAATTGCAACCAGGAGCATTGCAGTTTTACACATCTGGAAGACCAGCTCTTATGAGCATATTGTCAGGTGCTCATCAATATCACATCCAGTATACACTAAACAGTGAGCCGGGTCTCACGATCAGTGAGACCTGGTTTAGAAGGGTGAGCGGGGAGGGAGTCCTGGGCGACCGGATCAGCCGCCCACACAATTGCCGGCTCCGTAATGAAGCTGGCAGTGCTGGGGAGCTTGGAAGCCGCGGAGCCCCCAGAAGCTCCAGTATGCTATGTGCGGAGCCACCTCGTGGCTACTCATGATATTTAAAACCAGGTTTGCGGAGCACTCGCTCTGCAAACTTGGTTTTAGGGGAGGGGTACTTAGGCGGGTTACCTGCCTAGGAACTACCAGGCTTGCAGCCGAGCCCCGTGGTTCACACAATGGGGCGAAATCGGGCTAGCCTCTGCTAGCCTGATTTTGCCCCATTGTGTGAATAGCCTCAAAGTGAGCAACAGGGGTTCTCACAGCCTGGGTCCCGATGTTGTTGGGACTACAACTCCCATCATCTCCAACTATAATGGGCTGCCATTGTGGCTAGAGATGATGGGGGCTATAGTCCAACAACATCTGGGGTCCCAAGCCAAAGAACCCCCATCCTAGGGAGAGGAGAGGAAACCACTGAAAGCCTCTGAAACCACTTGTCTACTTGGGAACTATGCTTGACCGCTGATCTCTACCACTCAGACATGTGTGGTATGGGCTAAAGGGGCTTATAGAAGATGCACTGTAATGTTCTGTAATGCCCCACATAGAGCACATTGCAGTAATCAAGTCTGGAGATTACCAGCAAGTGTACTACTGTTCTGAGATCATGAACTTCAAGAAACGGACGCAGCTGGCGTATCAACCGAAGCTGATAGAAAGCGCTTCTGGCCACTGCCTCAAGCTGGGGAACCAGGGAGGTGTGGATCCAGAAGCACTCCCAGACTGCATACCTGTTCCTTCTGAGGAAGTGTGACCCCATCTAGAACAGGTAGATCAAATATCGCTTCCTGAGTGACAACCCCACAAAATAAGTATCTCCTCCTTCTCTGGATTCAGTTTGTTATCCCTCATCCAGCCCATTATTGCTTCCAAGCAGGCATTTAGGGAGGATATGCCTTCTCCTGATGATGCTGATATGGAGAAATAGATTTGGATGTCATCAGCGTACTGATAGCACCCAGCACCAAATTTCCGGATGATCTCTCCCAACCGTTTCACGCAGATATTAAAAAGCATTGGAGACAGTATGAAGCCCTGAGGGACCCCATATAAAAGCTCAGATTTTGAAGAGCAACAGTCTCCAAGCGATACATCTGGCATCTGCCAGAAAGGTAGGAGCGGAACCACTGCAAAGCAGTGCCTCCCACCCCCAACTTCCTCAGACATTTCAGAAGGATACTATGGTCGACAGTATCAAAAGCCACCAAGAGATCCAAAAGGACCAACAGAGTTACACTTACTCTGTCAATTCCCAATTAGAAATCATCCATCAGGTCGACCAAGGCAGTCTCCGCCCCATAGCCCTTCCGAAAACCAGTTTGAAATGGGTCTAGAGAATCAATTTCCTCCAAGACTGCCTGGAGCTGGGAGGCCACCACCCTCTCAATCACAATGGGAAGTTGGAGACAGGCCTGTAGCTATTAAACTCTAAGGGGTCCAAGGCAGGCTGCTTAAGAATAGGTCTAATAATTGCCTCCTTTAAACAAGGAGGCATCCTGCCCTCCCTCAGAGAGGCATTTATAATTGCCACCAGGCTCTCCACAACAACCCCCTTGCTAGATAACATAAGCCATGTTGGGCAAGAATCAGACAGACAGGTGCACCGTTCCGAGCAGCTTGTCGACATCCTCAGGAGTCACAAACTGAAATTGATTCAGTCTAACTACATAAGGGGAGTTGCTGGATACCTCTGCATCTGACACGCGATAATTGTGGAGTCTAAGTCTAGATCGACCCAAATACGAGAGATTTTGACCACAAAAAAAAAGCATCACAACGGGCAACTGATGGTTCCAAATTCTGATTCAAGGGAGTAGGGGGCCCTACTAGCCCCTTCACAACCTTGAATAGCTCCACTGGACGAAAGTTTATTTTTACATTTATATCCCGCTCTTCCTCCAAGGAGCCCAGAGCAGTGTACTACATACTTGAGTTTCTCTTTCACAACAACCCTGTAAAGTAGGTTAGGCTGAGAGAGAAGTGACTGGCCCAGAGTCACCCAGCTAGTTTCATGGCTGAATGGGGATTTGAACTCGGGTCTCCCCGCTCCTATTCCAGCACTCTAACCACTATACCATGCTGGCTCTCTTATATTTTGGAACTGACATTCATTCTGGGCCAGAGAGGAGTTATTTTGTCTTTAGAGCAACCATTTTATTCCCACCTTTTACTGCATAGAAAGATATAGCGTAGCTTTTTTTCTGACACAGCCTAGCTAATCTGTGCAGCTAGGCAGATAATCTGTGGCATTCAATGAGCAGTTAGTCAAAACAAGGCAAGATCACCAACAGCTAGATGCTGCAATTAACAGTAAACAAAAAAAGAGGTTTCAGCAACTTTTATTTATGAAAAGAGAAAAAGTTAGTGAGACTCCGATTGTATAATTGTCAGTGTGTTCAAGGACATAAAGCATACCATCTGCTAAACATCCACAAGTTTTGTACCTGGCCATTGGGCTATGTTCTTTTTGAATTGTATTTGTTTGTAGCTTTTGCATGCTGTCTTTCAGAACAAGACCAAGAGTTTTTCTTTTTGAAACTTTCAATTTTTGTACATGGTTTTTTGTTGTTGTAACGGATGCAACTGGTGATTGTAACCTGCCTAAAAGTAAGTTTTTCAATGTAACTTGTATACATTGTTCTTTACTGAATTATCTTTGAGAAACCTACTTAATGTTTGAATGGTCTTTTAAATTTTGTATGGTTTGATTATAAAGAGAAGGAAGAAAAGAAAAGAAAATCTCTAAGTTCTTGTCAGAAGCAAACTTCCAGGTAGATGAATCCATATTCAACACATGTGCACATGGGGAAAAGAGTATTCTTCACACAACACCCCACAAACTGTGAGCAGCCAACCTTTAAACATCTCATTAGCAAAGATTCATTTTGTTACTAAAAATGCACGGCTTGTGTATATTTTTTTTAAAGGTTAAAATTGCTAAAGAACACTCCATTTGTTTCAGAGTTTCTGGGTCCATAGTTACTAAAACAAAATTTGGAACACACTTAATGCTTTTGTGTGTCTCCCCACCTCTTTTTTAGATATTAAAGGGCTTTTCTCAGGATTCTTAGCGTAAATGTTTTTTTAAAAACCTTTGAAACATTTAATACTATTCCCTGCTCGCGCTCTCTCTCTCTCTTTTCAATGTTGATGTCTAAACACTACTCGCATCATGGCAACCAAGAGCCTAGGCTTTGTCAAGGGTTAAGCGAGGGCCATGACAACTTTTAAATTGAGGGATATTACAATCTGGATATAAAACTTCAAAGATGCCTACCATAAAGTGAGACTAGGAATGGCTAGGTATTTTAAGGATGTATCTCCTACACACCATAAGGAAAATGAACCAAGTACAGTGAGCCCCTCCCTCATTTCCCCAGGAATACTGAAAGACCTTTGTGCCCTGAGAGGGAACACAAGAAAGGAGGCACTCAGGCCAGGGAGCTCATCCTCCGCTCCTGAAAATACCCTCAACAGCCTGAGACAACAATGCTTTTGCAAATCTTGTATCATTTGTTTACTTTTAATATTGTAAACCACTTTGGGTGTCTGGTCAAGGTAGAAAGGAATATTAAAAACTAGCTCAGCCAGGCACAGAGCATCTGCGCCTCTAGTTCTCTCCCGCCCACCACCACTTTCTTTCCCCACCATTTAATTCCCCGCCTGACCGCCGCCTTCTTCCCCCGTCCGCTGCTGCTGTTTTCTCCACCACCACCCCGCCATTTTGTTTCCCACCTTGCCCACAAGCCTGTCCACCTGTGCTTTCCTCTCACCCTGCTGGCAGCTCGTTCACAAATAGGAATGTCCACGGAACTGTGGCAGTGTGGTTCAAAGGCAGCAGGGGTCTCGGTTTAAGAGCGGGGGGCGGATACACTTATCCCTTCTGCCGCTCCCCCCCTGCTGGTGTCAGTTTTTTAAGCAGCCCATCAGGCCAGCAGTGTACCTCCCTGCCGCCCCGTTGCCCTCCTTTTCTAGCTATGACCAGAAGTTGCTGGTGCGCATGACTTGAGCACACACGCGTGTCAGCAACTTCTGGTCATATCCGGCAAAGAGGGCAACAGGGCGGCAGGGAGGTTGACTGCCACCCCAACGGGCTGCTTAAAAAACAGATGCCGGGGGGAGGGGCAAGTGCAGCCTCCCCCCACTCTTAAAGGGAGACCCCCCCACCGCCTTCAAACTGGCAGAATTCCGTGCACATCCCTATTTGTGAGCTCTCGTGAGAGCTGCCATGCATGGGATTAGCGATGGGTATGCCTTAGAGAAATATACATATATACTAGCCAACCCCCACACAGAGCATCTGTGCGCTCTCTGGAACCGGCTACCTCCCCGCCACACCTGCCCCGGTGACCGGCTGGGCCCAGGCTGCCGGGCCGAGTGCCGCCCGGACCCGCCGCCTCGCCTCCGCGGTCGCCCAGCCGGCCAATCCTCCTGGGTGTGCTTCAGCCAGTCAGGTGCCTCTGCCGCCCAGCCAATCAGCTGGGTGCTGGGACGCACATTCGAAGGCACACCCAGGAGAATTAATATAATAGAAGATAGACAGAGAGATGCAACCGAACAGGGAGACTTTTATGTCTAGCTTTTTAACAAGAAGAGCAGGCTTTGGTCAGGGTGTATAATTCCACACCACCACCATACCCCATTTTCAATTGGATTTTTAAGAAAGTAAATAAAATCCCAAGTTTCATAATTTCGTTTAAAAATAGCCTGACTAAAGTTAAACCTCTCATCACAAACATGCCATAACACTTACAGTCTCCTAAAACTAAGTTATCTACTCTCTATTCTTATATACTTATCTATTCTCTATCTGACTCTCTATTACAGACTGACATTGACTTACCTACCAATCAATCATGAGAATGCACTTCAGTTGTATCTCATGAAAAGAGCTCTAGTTTTCCCAGCAAAAAACAGTTCCTTGTCTTGAAAATTTAAATTTTGATTTAAAGTGATTTAGATCGAACCCCATCCTCCCCGCATCCAAACCTATCCATCCTGGCTCCAGTAGATTTGCTCTGTGATCTACGAAGAACAGAACAAAAGTTTATTTTATCTTTTTAAAAGAAAACCCTTATTAAGCAGGGTTCGCATTGATGAATTGCTTTTTGTGGCGGGCGGGTGGGGGGGAGGGAGTGCGAAAAGGTCTCCGATATCCACAGATTCCATCCCTTTCCCCTGGACTAGCTACTTATAAGAGGACGGAAAAGAAAGAAAGACAGACAGTCACAGAGGCCAGCAGCGTGTTCCTTTGGGCGGGGGGGAGACTTTCTTTGGTGGCCCATATCCAGAAACGCGCGAAGAACCCCCCAAATTCAAACTCAGCTTGTTCCCGGGGCGAGGGGAGGAGAAGGCTACTTTTTGGTACTTTCGCCTACCAACGTACAAAACGGCTCCAGAGACTTAAGGGACTCCCACAGGCCGGTTCGTTCTCTTTGACGAAGGTACCTTCTTTGGCAGTCGGAAAAGCGCGCCTGGAAACCAGCTTTCCGCGGCGACGCACCCACGCCGCTCAACCACCGCGCGCACAAACACCCGCCTGTCTCTTCTCACCGCCAGCAATAAACAGCGCACACCCCTATGGTTGGCCGAACCTGGCTCTCGCGAGACATCCGGGCCCTCTGAGCGGGGTGGCCCCGCCTCATTCTCCTCCCTCCCAGGTCCCCCTCCTCCCTCTCCCTCTCCCCCTCCCCTCCTCCGAGTGGCGTCACGGTGTCGCGGTTCCCGTGCTGCCCTTCCCGTGCTGCCCCTGGGTGGGAGCGGGGGAGGAGCCAGCCAGAGCCGGCCGAGGAGCGTCCGGGTGAGTTCCCTCCCCCCCCCACAAAATACCCCCCACCCACCCCCGAGCCGCGTCACGGCACGGCAGCGCGGGAAGGTGGCAGAGGCAGGAGCCCCGCACCGCTGCCCTTGTTGTGCGGGGAGGAGGAGGAGGAGGAGGAGCGAGCCGGCGGCGGCGGCGGCGGCGCGGAAGACCGGACGGGGGTGCGCTGCAGCGTCGGGCGCCGCCCCTCGCCCACACTAACAGTTCTCGCTCTCTCTCGCCTCGCCTCCGTTCCAGGTCGCCCATGGCGACCAGGCCGGAGGCGAAGGAGCAGACTGCGGCCTAGAGTCGCCTGGGCTGGGGAGGGCTCCTCCTCTTGCGGCTTCTCGGTGGCCTTGAATCACCCCAGCAAAGATCTCCTCCTGCGGGAGGGGCCTGCCGGTGCGGGGCGTCTTCCTCCTCCCCGGGTGCTGCAGACCCCAGTCCCGGGCCTGCCTTGAAGCTGGACAGCAGGGCTCCTCTGACAGCCCCGAGCTCTTTGCCCTGCTGCCGCCGCCGCTGCCGCCCCGCTCTGATCTCTCCCTCCATGCCCCCAGGCATTTGTTCCTTGCCAGAGAGATTGACCACCTAGAGTCGCCAAGATAGCTGGCTCGGGAAGAAAGCGTCGCACCCCTGACCCAGACTCCGTCACTGACCCCGGCGGGCCGCTTATCTCCTCCAAACGGCTGAAGATGTCCAGCAGCACCAGTGCCCCCGGCCAGAGGAGAACCGCACGGGCCGTGGAGGATGTGACCAACAAGAAGAAGCAGAAGGACCGGGCCAATCAGGAGAGCAAGGAAGGCGAGCGGCCAGTTGGCAGTGACTCAAGGAAAGGTAGGCCCTTTGTGTTGTGGATATCCATCCCCCCATGTGTGCCCCTGGGGAGCCGGAAAGCCATCTGTACAGGACTGATCACTTGCAGAGTCCATAGAGCTCAGAAGAATCCCAGGGCACCCAGCAACGGGATGCTGGTGGTGATTAGGACTGAAATAAGATTTCCAGTACCAAGATACTGCTGTTACTTAATGTCTGTTTTGCGCGTGACCTGTGAAAGGTGCTTCACAGAACCCAGGTGCAACACTCTCTCTGCCAGGAGGGATTAGAGTTGTATTATATATATACAGGATCATCTCTTTACTCCAGTACGACAAATAGAGAGTAAACTCCCAGTTCTGGTTTCATAACTGCATCTGCTAATGAATTGGAATGCCTGCTTAGTCTTGGCACAGACTGAAAGAATCAAGCCTTTTTGTAACAAATCTTAAAAAGTACTCTGGTTGTGAGTACAAAAAGGTGCTTAAAGTGTGTGAAGGAGGAGCTAATCAGTGTTGTGTGAGCTTGAGTATACAACATATGATGGACTGGACTAAAATTGGTAAGCAGGGGCTAAGAGCAAGGATTTGGGGATGAGAGCTTAGAACAAAGGTGTCCTTTCTCCTGTGACTTGTCCTGATGATGTGACTTTCTAATGAAACTTCTCTCTCTTAAGGATTATGGTTGCTTTTATTCTCTCCTGTATTAATTATGGCTCATCTCAGCATTTTATTTGTATGTGTAACTTTTTTTGTTAGCCACCTTGGTTTTTATCAGAGTGGCAGGCTGTACATCTCATAAATAAGTGGGAGATAAGAACACAGAGGGATCATAGTAAATTAAGATATGTTTGTGGGGAAGAGTTTGAGGAGCCTTGTCAGGTGCTACAAATTAAAGTCCAAAGGGACAAGGAACCATTTCAGAGATCTAAGGAGAGGAAGACAAAATCTTAGCAGTGGTGCTTGATTGTATATGTGATTGCTCATATGTATATATCCATGACACCAAGGATGTGTGATTTGGAGCAGTTTCAGTGTCCTCTACACAGGCCCAATTTACTTATTGTGGTTCCATATCTGGGCTTCTGAAACATACATGTCAGACATGTATGTTTAAGAAGTGCAGATATGGAGCTACAACCAGTGTTCCCTCTAACAGGGCTTCCCAGATGTTGTTGACTACAACTCCCAGAATCCCTAGCTGCAATGGCTTTTGCTTGGGCATTATGGGAGCTGTAATCCACAACATCTGGGAATCCCTGTTTCAGGGAACATAGGCCACAATGTGAGGGCTTTCTCCTCTTTACTTGCTGTAAGTTACTCTGTGAATTATGACACTGATGACTAATGTTCTATAAAGTGGTGGCTAGCATCAGTCTCTCCTTTTGGTTGTGTTGGCCTCTTCTGGATAACTTTTTCAGCCAAGACAGTTGCTTTCAGAAGGGTATGGTAAGGAGTTTGCTGTATACTCTTCTAAAAATCACCTGCTTGTTCCATATCCCGAGCTTGACGCAAAGTTGCAGTTAAACTCCTAAGTGCTGATTCCATCATTTTGCACTCTCTTATATACGCAAACATGTTTTGCGAATTGTGGGAGCTCTGGCATGGCAGCTTTCAAAATAAACATGTACCTTTCAAATAATTATCTTCTCCACTCCCTTCAAGACTGTGTAGTAGAAAAAAGCCTCTCTTTATTTTACTGTTAGCACTAATGTGGGGCTGCCTTTGTACGTAGTCTGGAAACTGCAGTTGGTACAGAATGTGGCAGCCAGGTTGAGCTCTGGGTCATGAAAATATCAGAGATACCTACCATATTATTCCTATACTAAAAGAACTACATTGGCTACCAGTAGGTTTCTGGGCAAAATACAAGGTGCTGGTGATAACTTTAAAAACTCCAAACAGCTTAGGCCCAGGTTATTTAAGAGAACGTCATCTTCACCATGAGCCCCACCGCCCATTGAGATAATCTGGAGAGGTTTGTCTGCAGTTGCCACCAACACACCTGGTGCCACCCAACATGCCTGGTGCCACAGGGGCACCAGACATGCCTTCTTTGTTGCTGTCCAAGACTCTGGAATGTGCTCCCTGCTTAAGTAAGAGCCTCCCCATCTCTGACAACTTTTTAAAGTCCTTAAAGACTTATTTTTTCACCCAAGCTTTTTAACTTGATTGTAGTTTTAAATTGTTTTAAAGTTTTAATTTCTATTTTAATTTGTTTTATGTTGTAAATTTTCCAGAGATAGAAGTTTGGGGTAGTCTGCATATTTGATAAATAAATAATATGCCATTAGTACTCCCCCCACCCCCCACCGACTCCTAACACACAGACAGTGACTGTATACAATTCTAGAGAACTAAATCAGGAACTTATAATATCATCACTGGATGGCCAATAGGAAACTTACTGGTGATAAATGGAGGCATTGGCTGTGGAAGCCCTAACTTATAAGAGTTAATATTGGAAGTAATGTACTAATTTTGATTGTATTATTTATTTAACATATTTTTATACTGCCCAAAACTTATGTCTCTGGGCTGTTTACAACAAAATAAAAACAGAAAGTAAAACATTAGTTAAAACACAAACAAAAAGTTTAAAACATTACAACAATTTAAATTTTTTAAACAGTATCTGATACTGTTACCTCTCATGGTATAATGAGTACCACAACAGTTATAAATTATGTTAAGTATTCAGCATTTATTATTCAGTTGATGGGAGGAGGTGGGTCTTGTGGCAACCAGTTTTCTTCTCTTGATCTAAATAAAAGCTCCCTTACAAGGGACTTTGTGCTAACAGTGTGTTCATTTAGACTGCTTAGTTTCACAGGACTTTGCCATTGGTGCCCTTATTTATTTATTTATTTATTTATTTATGTACTGCCCCATCCAAATGGCTCTGGGTAGTGCACAGCAGCAAGCAGCAAAAACAAAACCTGCATTTGTCATTTTAAAAACAATCAGTACAATTTAAAAAAAAAATTTAAAACCATTAACAATTAAAACATTAAAAACAGTTTAAAACCCCTGGAAGCGTTTTTTTAAAAAACATTATTGCTGCAGCCATGAAGTCTACAATCTTCCTTTTTAAAAGTTAGAACTGGGATTCTTTAGAAGCTGGTAAAACAATTTAGGGGAAGGCTTGCTACTTGTCATCGTAGAGCCTTTTCTGTTTTTCACTGTTTACCAGTGGATGTAGAATAGCTAGGCTAGCTATATTGTCGTCCACTCTTCTCTGCTATGCTGTTATATCATGTATTTACTGGTGAAAGTAGTTGGAATGTGAAGTGGAAGATTGTTCCACAGGTGTAGCCTTGCATACTTTCCCTACCAGATTGTATTCATACATAATTCATACATTACAACATAATTGCGGAGTAGGCAGGGATGACCATATTGGTACAGGTGGGGAGGACTGCTTATTCATTAACATCTCATGCAGGGTCAGTGGACCTAACTCACCATTATAATGCTGATCTATCTTAAAATATGCCTCCCCACACACACCTCATGCTTGCTGCTTGCACATGTGCACTCACTCCCTCTCTCTCTGACTCGATCACTTTTGACATTGGTTTCATGAAAAAGATAGCAGAGACCACACTTTTCAATGGGTATCCTTTCTCCCAAGTCAGGTTCTATGCATATTCAATGCAGTGATCCAAGAAGGGGGCTAGGACACTTTTTCTTCCTTAAGCTGTTGACCATTCAAGACATCATAACCTGACATGGTACCTGCCATCTACTGTTGCAGGCCAGGCAGCCAAAAGTGACAGTTCTCTGATCCTTGTTTTGCTCTTTGCTGCCTTTTCATGTGTCACTGACTTGCTGGGCAGATTTTTTACCCAGGCAGCAGGGGATTGTTTTGCAGTGGACCTGGCCAGGGTCAAAAGATTGAAGACTGTGACTCATGGAGGATCTGTTCCAATGTTAAGAGTGGATAAGACGCATGTCTCTGCCGTTTTGGGTGGCAATTGCTGTAAGAGATCACTTATATGTATGTTTGCCCACTAGAGCCTTTCCCTGGCTTGGAACTGGTAGAACCCAGTTGGCAGAGGGACTCTGAGGAGGGTAAGTCAGAGGGGTGCATGACTAAACAGGGCTCAAGTATTGAGCCTCCCTATCTGTCCTTGCTGTGTGTCCGTCTGCACTGTGTGGCTTTTTTCCTTCAGGCCTGAGAGCTGCTTCCTATCTGCCTAACAAGTTGTAGAAACAGTATGACAGAGCTTTAGGGCTGCTCCAGTAGGGAAGGAACATCCCTGATACTGGCCCTTTTGAGGCATGAAGTTCAACAACTATGGTTTCAAGTATGTGAAGGCCTCTTTCCATGGGAGGAACAGCAACAGTATCTTTCCCCTCCATGGGAACACAAGAACTGCCATGCTGGATTATGCCAGTGGTCTCTCTGGGTCAGCATCCTGTTGCCATACTGATAGTTTCAGGCGGGATGGCTTACAAGTGGGGACATGCTTCTTCTGATGTACAGCTTCTTTTATTAGTTTATTGCCTTGTATTTATTAATTGACTCTGATACTTGGAGTTTATAGAGCACCTCAGAGCATTCAAAGGAATCCACATACACCATCTTGTAACAATCCTTATAACAATCCCACAAAGCGGTAGTGTGTATCATTATCCTCGTGTTGCAGATGTGGAGTTGAAGCTGAGAGATAATAGCTTATCTACGTTTATAGCTGAGGTGAGAGATTCTTTGGATGGGGGCGGGATAGTTCCTGATGCACAGCTTTTGTTTGACCATTACACTGTATCCACTCCCAGAATACCAGGGCTTGCTCAACTTTGGCCCTTCAGCTTTTGTTGGACTACATCATCTCCAGCCACAGTGGGCAATAATCGGGGGGTTAGGGTTGTTGTTGTCCAGCTACAGCTGGAGGCCTAAGCAGGGTTGATTTGATTTAAATCACAATTTAAATTGCTTCACGGAAGGACTCAATTTTAATGATTTAAATTACTAGTCCAGAAGTTGCTATTTAATCATTTTCTATAAAATACATTATTGTTGACTACTATAACCTTAATACACATTTAGAGATAGATGTAGGTTTCATTTTTAGAAGGTAGGTACACACTTCTTATCATTTGGGCATCCAGACTTTGCATTTCTTTGTTGCACTGTTTTCATTTCTTGCCCACAGGTATAGGAACTTCATTAAAATATTCCCAAATGGGGTCCCTCTTATGGCCTGCTGCCATGAAAGATGTTTCCTTTCTACAATGGAGGTGGAGGATACACTCAGAAAAAGTTTCCTCGGGACTGCATGAATATATTCTGTTCACTTTTGGTTTCACTTTCTATTTCCCTCCCTTCTGTATCCCTTGCATTTGTATCCGGACTCCTCCTCCTTCCACAGATCTACTCCATCCCCCTAAATCCTCTATTCATTCTTTGTCTTTGCACTTTTTTGGGTGGGGAGCAAGGGCTTGACTGTGTGTGTGTGTGTGTGTGTGTGCACGCGCGCACATGTACACAGACGCATGTATGTGCTGTATGTAGAACCGCCGGAGCCATTCCCATATGGCAAGTTTACTTCAAAGTGCCCTGGAGTTGTAGGTATGCATCAGAGGGATTTACCTCTAAGTCTATGTAATATAGTGAAGTGCACTCCAAACATAGATTTGGGTTTTCCCCTGAACATTGGAACTTAGCCCAAATTATGTCTCTGCTAAACAGTTCCACTTTTTACAAGGCTTTTTGGGATACTTTGAAGTACCCCAATGTTTCTTCTGAGATATATGGAGAGGCCATAGTGATAGAGCGATTGTTCCTAAAGCTTTGTTGCTTCATTATTATTATTATTATTATTATTATTATTATTTAATTAATTTGCTGGGTGATCCTGTGGAACACCCACCAAGACCGCTGACTTTGCTGGGTCAGTGGACTTGTGGAAGTCGAGACTAGGGTGGCGGGGACTTTTAAAAGAGAGAGAAATAAAAAAGGATCCACCTGCTTACCTCCCTGCTTCGCACACCCTTCCGGCTGGCTTGGCTTGCTCTCCCCGCTTCCTCTTCAGCTGCTTTCTGGCCAGGAGGGCAGGTGTGGAGGGAAGCTGCCTTCTTTGGTCGGGCCGGGGCCAACTCTCAGCCTTCTTCTGAGTCCGTCCTCTTTGGCAACAGGCACCAGCTGGGCTGTGGACGTGGAGCTCTTCCTCAGAGTTAGGCTGCTATGAGTGCCCAGGCATTGGCAGGGAAGCAGCAAGGTTCTGGCTGAGCGAACACCGCCATGCAAGTGGCCAGGCAGGCTCTCTCCCGCAAGCTAGATGATTTTGCCGGCCACCTGGTCTTGTGGAAGTTAAAACAAATAAAATGATAAAATAAAAGTTGAATAAAAAAGGATCCATTGACCCCAGTGCAAATTTCATTGTCAAAAGACCTAGGAGAAGAGTGCCATTTTAAAACAGGCTTTATGTAGGAGGGGGCGGGTTCTATGTTGGTATTAACATTGCAAGTCGGCAGTCTTCTGGAAGACCCCCTAAAAACAAGGTTATTGTTTTAAAAAGTTTTTTATTCATTAAAATGAAAGTTTTTTTAAAGCGATGCCACACATGCATGGTGGGGGGAAAGGCGAGATATCTTACCTACTCTAGACATCCATTGGCCAGAAGGGACCTGAGAAAGACCCGGGAGCAAGCAGTATGAACGGTTCACGAAAACAATTTGGAGGAAACGGAGGTACACTGCATCAAAGCAGCCCCAGAATTGTTTTTGTTTCAGCTTCAGGCTGCGGCTTCTATGCGACTAATGATTAGTTGCGTAATCCCGCGATTAAACCTGCCATCTGGGTAAGGCCCTGCAGAATAGGACTGATCAGCTCTGTTATCTCTCATCCCCATATACTGCTGTTAACATGTTCATAGAATATAATTAGAAGTTATGATTAATATTCATGATGATATATTTGACCTATGAATTGTTTTTAAATCAATTTGATTTTTTAAAAATCCATTTTAAAAAAAATCATTGGTTTTTATCAACCCTGGGCCTAAGTTGTGCAGCCCTGCAATAGACTGTTGCATGTACAGTTTCTAAAAATGGTGGTTTTACTTTAACTGATGCAGCTAATAGCCCCCTATCCTTCACATATTAATGATGTGTGCTGGTTTCCATCCTAACAGTTTCTGTCCTGTGGCAATGAATTCCATATGTCGGTTATGCCATGCGTAAAAGGGATATGCTTCACTTGTACTTCGTTAATAACCATATCCTGTTTTGTTTCAAGTCCTTCACTCCAATTTGAGAAATTAGCAATGCATTTTGGAGTAACAAGTGAGACACTGACATTGCATTGTCCCTTTTTGTTTCCTAGACCTGCTGCTGGACTGGAAGCAGAATGCTGATGAGGTTATTGTGAAGCTGAATATGGGCAGCGGGGCCCTGAAGACAGAGGAAGTGGATACTTGTTTCACGGACACCAGCTGTGTTGTCAATTTACCTGGTGTGTGATGTAGGCTCCCCCCACCCCAATAGTTCTTAGTCAAAATCTCAAAGGAGGCAAATTAGCTCCTTTCTTTACAGCAGTTGCCTTTTTTCAGTGCAGGCGACCAGTAGCAGAAATTGTACTTCCTAAAGCAAGTCTCCATGCAGGCCAAAATGGGAGGGGGGAAAGCAGGAAAAAAGGTGCAGCAGCAAAGTTGTGTTAAGTGTAGACATGTAGGAACCTAGGACTCTCAGCCCTGCTGGGAGTAAGAAGGCTATCCTCTACTTGTCTACAAAATGAGTCATCCGCATGCTCTGCACAGCTCCAAAACTACCAAGGAAAAGATCTACCAGGAAGCACTTTGCCACCTTCAGTAAAAGGCACGGGGCACTTCTCTACTTCATAGGCCTAGATGGTGGATGAAGAGAACTCTTGCCTAGAAGCAACACATTCCCCTTGTAGAGTGGCTTATGCTTCAGGGAACCTAGACGGGGACTCTATGTGTCTAGGAGAGCTACAAAAAGGTACATGAGCAAGAATCAGACTACTCTCAGATATTAGTTATCAGAAGGTACCTATTTCAGGCTTTGCTTAGTAGCTACTTCAGAATCGCATGGCACAGTCCTAAAGGACAGATCAACTGATCAGATTTTGACAAGTGGCATGAACCACTTTTGGCAATGAGAAGTAAATCAAACCTCTTCCTTGATTCCTAGGAGGGAGGACATTGCCAAACCAGCATACATTATGGTCTTACTTATTTGGTTGGTGACAAGGGAATTGCGGAAGAGCCTAAATGTTTCTTAAGGTAGAGGTCCCAGTCAGTGTTCCCCTCTAAGGTGTGTGCATGAGTGCACACAAGGGTTTTTTTGCTGTCTGCTCAGTTAATTTTAGATCCCGCTCAGGTTGAATCAGGAAGGCCCCTTATGAATGCATGCGCGCACACACTCGGGGTGATCCAGCAGGACATTAAAGGGGGTGCAACAGGAATCCCCCCCAAATATATATTTTTTTCATATATAAAAATATTTGGGCTTGGATTTTCTTTCCCTTGAAAATGCACTATGCCAGGAGTGTCAAACGCAAATTGGTGGTGGGTTGGATTATATTTTAGAAGAAATTCTGAACATACCTTCCAATACCAGAATTTGCATGGACGATCCTGCTGCTCTCCCTCTCTTCCTTGCAGAGGTGTTGCTAGGCATTTAAAAGATGCAGGGCTTGGGCCCACAGCCTCCCTACATTTTGATAACTAAACCCTTTCATGCTCAAAAGGTATCCAACACTCTCCTACCCACTAGTTTGCTTCACTTGTAAAAATGAATCTCCTTTTTCTTCTGCATCAGATTTTTCCTGCAATCATTACACGCACGGTTGAGAACCTAGTGTTAAGACTAGGATTGGGGAACTTGCCTTCCCCATTCATTCATGAAACTCAATGAGATACTCTCTTTCTCCTCCAAACCTGCCCCACAGGATTTTTGTGAGGATAAAAGTGGGGAGGAAGAACATGTACACTTCCCTGAACTCTTTGGAGGAAGAATAGGATATGTCTCATATATATACACACACATATATGTTTGTCTTGACTTTTAGCCACATGCACTCCATTCCTAAGCATGTAAATTCAGAAGCAAATTCAAATAGCTTTTTTATACCTATCACAGCAGTAAGCAGCCCAGTTTGATCTCTTCTGTGAATCACATTTGAGCAAAAACCATATGCAACTATAGTTTGTCTATACGCTACAGAAGGAAAAGCCACCAATTTGGTATCAAACTGGACAGCAGAATGTTGTATATGGAGTTACCCAATTTCTTTGAAGCAAGCATTTCAAGGGCGAGGGAGCTTTTAAAAGATTTTTTTCCTTGTGATCTGAATTTGAAGCAAGTGTATAAAAATAGACTTTTGGTGGAAATACCTAATGTTTATATTAGCAATTTGTGAAGCTACTTTCAAGAAGTTGCAATCTATTAGTCCATTACAAGCTTATTAAAAAGACACTATGTAAGTTATTTATATATATGGTCTACTGTTACAAGCACAAAGCAAAATAAAATAGTAATGATTATAAGGAGAAACATGTTGACAGAGAACCATTTTCCCACATATTTTGCTATTTAAGCAATTTTGAGAACTTTGTTCTCAAAAAAGCAGCATATACATATTTTTAATAAGGCGGGAATGAAAACACACACACACAAAGATTAGAGATATAAGCAGTTTAGTATCTTCAAACTCAACAGCAAGGGGAACAAATTACACACAAACAAAACAGATAAGGGTTGGGATTTTTTAATGTTTTACTTTCCTGGAGTGAGACAAGCCAAACAGACAGCTTCCACCCCACATTCAGCTGCTCCTCTTGGCCTCCTCGCTCTGCAATTCAAATGCTGAGTGGGGGAGCAGCACAAAACTGCAGGCAAACAGATCAGGCTCTTGTTGGGAGAGGGCAGGACTACCAGCATGAAGGGAAGCTAATTCTTTTTTGACACTGCTGCTCCCAATCTCAATCCAAATTCACAGGGGGTACCACTGCACCTTTGCACTTCCCTGGATCTGCCCCTGCGCACATTGCCTTGATACTGCCACCCAGAACAAAATGTATCCTGTGAGAAAATTTAGAAGGAACACTGGTATTATCAGCTAATGTTGCTCTTTCAATTCAGTTTCAAAAATGCTATCCCTAAAACACATGGCTCATAAGATTGGGAGCATGTTACTCTCTGTGCTGGGACTGCTGTTTCTGACAGCGGGGGTGGGGTGGGGAGGAAAAATGCCTATTTGAACCTTGTTAAAATGTTGGGGGAAGAAAGGCAAAACATTCAAAATAAGGATTAAGAGCTTTAGAAATGTGTTTGGCTGTGATGTTGTCATGGAGAGTGAAATATGGCATTTTTTTGTAGAACCCAACAGCTTGTAGAGGATCTTGAGAAGCTTAACTTAATTTAAAGCAAAAAAAAAAAAAATGTATCCCACGGAGCTGCAGAAATGACTGTGGAAACAGTGGAAACAGTCCTGAGCACAATTATCTACTATTGCTCATGGCTTCCAGTTCCTCTTTTCCCACTCCTATATTTCAGTTTCTTTTTCTCAGACCCTCACAAAATGTGAAGTACAAAACCCCAAACTCTCTAAAGAAGCCCTCAAACAAAAAACATACTATCATGACAACTGTATGAAATATACATTTGCCAGTGAAGCAAATCAATTCAGAGTGTATTCCTGTTGCACAACATAGTTTTGCATCCATACAAAGAAGTCTAGATCCTCTAAAGTAGCCATTGTATCTCATGAGACTAGCACAACACTATCCTGAATATATCGGCATAGGTGTGCTTCTGTTTTGGTCAGCTGTGACTTGATATGTGTATAGTGAGTGTGTCAAGCTGCCTTATGCAGTGTCAAGCCATCTTGCCTAGTGCTGTCTACTGTGAATGGAAGGGGCTTTCCAAGGGTCTCGGGCAGAAGCTTTTTCCATCACCTGCTACCTGTTAATCGGAGATGCCAGGAATGTATCCTGGATCTTTCTCCCTGTAGGGTATGTGCTTTATTACTATGACTTCTCTATTGTGTTGTGTTGAGGAGAACTGAGTGGTGTAACCTTAAAACTTTTCTCCTATATATATCCTATCCACCACCCCTCAGATGGTCGCCAGTGGAGCTGCCAGTTCTATGAAGAGATTGAGAGCTCCTGCAGCAAAGTCCAGTACAAGAAGGGCAACATCCTGCAGTTGGTGCTTCAGAAGAAAATCCCATTGCACAGTTGGGCTTCACTCTTGGTAAGGCTCAGCCTTGTTCTTCCTGAAACCATGCATGTTTAGCACTTCCTAGCAAGTAAAAGACCCTGGAAGCTAGGAAGGGTGGGCAGAATTGGAGCAAAGGTATTTCTTCTGGTTATGTTTGACTGGTCCCTTTTTTGCTCAGGCTTGCCAGTGATCCATTGCAGGGAGCCATATTGGCTATAGTAATTCAGGGCAGCCAGTTAACTCTTTGCTTGTGGCTGGCAGTGAGTCTGTTTACTATAAACAAATATTCCATGTCCACTGAGCTCAAGAGGAGCCTGCTCTTCTGACTCAATATAGCCATTTTAAGCCTGGTTTAATACCGCTCTTCCAGAAGCGCTGCAAGGATAGCTCAAGGGAGCAGACCAAGAGGGCTGCATGTAAGGAGAATGGCAAGGAGAAACACCCTTCTACACAGACAGTATCTGAGGAGCCCCAACCCGAGAGCACCACGGAGCCATCCAGAGGAAGACAAGAGCCATCCAGCCCAAAACGGGCCCCCAGGAGGAACGAAACTACAGGAGGAAAGAACTCATCCAGTCCAGGGCTGCCAAGTGGCCCTAGCGTCAAAAAGGCAGTGTGTGTCAAAGCCAGTCTGTCTGAGGAAGAAGGGAACAGCAGCAGCATGGGCAGCACAGAGCTCAGTGGGAATGTCAGTAGCCAAAGGAATGGCTGGGGAGCCGAAGGGGATGCTTCGCTGGACCTGAAGGTGAGGAGCAGAGATGGGAGAGGGGTGTGTGATTCTCTGCAGTCTTCTGGCCCAAGGCTGGGCTATGCTGGTCCTTTATCCTGCTGCTAAATAAGACAGTGGGCCATGTTCTTATTCTACCACATGGCTGCAGGTTGGGGGTCAGAGGGAAGACCTGCACTTTCTTGTCTCTATTAAGGAGAAAGTGAGGTGTTGATTAAAAAATGCAGATGTATTGCTCACATACGACCTAGTTTTGTTACTTGTCTTTCTCTGCTTTTGAGGACAGGAATTGACTTTTGAAAGTTTAAGAGGTCTTACTCCCCAGAAACTCACTTGTTGGAGGAAGTACAGGCTGAGACTGACTGACACCCAATGTACCTGTAGGGCCTTGAGTGGAAGTTCCCTCTTTCCAACTGCTATGTGGGGTTTCAGCCTCCCGCTTATTTAATTATCTATGTGGGCAGGAACTGTGGATCTGGGTCGAGATCCGTCGAGATCCATAAGAATGGGTTCTGCGCCTGCACAGAGACCACGCGGTAGCCATGCCTCAGCTTGTCGAGGCGTCCAAGCCCCACCCCCACGCTGTGCGTGTGCTATTTAAGGGCTGGCTGGACGCCATCTTCCTCAGTTCTTTTCCGACCGCCTCAGCGTGTTGACTTCGGTCTGCCGCCTCCTGTCGGATTCTTCCTTTGTGAGTTCATCTAAAAAGGAAAAAACGGACTGAATTACCTGTGTATGACTTCGGACTGGCTGACGTTCTCCGGTAGGTTGTTTCGACCCATTTTTTCTGGCTTCCCTGTCTCTTCTGGCGTTTCTCCGACCCGGACCGGCCCTGACTACTCGCTCGCGCGCCCCGTCATGACTGAAGAAAAAAAAGTCTTTTAAGAGGTGTGAGGGCTGTAACGCCAAACTCCCCTCTAAGGACCTACATGAGCTTTGCTTGCTCTGTTTGGGAGAACAGCATAATGTTTCCACCTGCCGAATATGCTTATCGTTCTCCAAACAAACTCGTAAAAATAGGGCGCTACGCCTGTGGACAGCGATCTATGACGATGTCTTGAGCCCTTCAGCGGCTAGCCACCCGCATTCGTCAGCTGCCGCTCCTAAGTCGCCAGCACCGAAGTCAATGGAATCTCCCTCGATGTCGACCCCTCGTCGGTCACGGCCGTCCAAGAACTTGGCTCCGACCTCGGTCTCGATACCGACCGCTCAGGCTTCGACGTCTGCGTCTACATCGATGCACGCCCCACCGCTGCTTAAACACCGCTTGGGGCACTCATCTTCCAAGCACCGTAAAGCTAAGCACGGTGACCCTTCTCCAGGATCTCCAGTGCCAACTAAGCGCCAGAAGACGGTCAATCTCACGGACACCCCGTCACCCCCGACTGCGTCTCAGGCACTCAGGCCTTCGCCCACTTCTCCGGCAACGGACTCATTACCGAACGTGCTCTCGATGGCTGTCTCATCCATACCGATCCGTTCAATATCGAGGGCTAGATCGCTTTCTCCAGCACTGACGCCAGTGTCCTCATCTGCCCCTGCTTCTCCTCACACTCGACAGCCTGGGCCATCGACATCGAGTCTCCACACTCCTCGAGTCTCGATGTCAACTGCTGTGTCTCCTAGCTGTCCATTTCGTGCTGCCGATGTGGACACCCAAGCGTTTCCCGGCGCGGCAGCTTCGACGTTGGATCCCTCGGTGGAGCAGACTCTGCTATCGATGTTGGACTCTGCTACTACCACTCCGAAGCCGTCGACGTTCACGGGTTTTCCGGCGTCTACGATTGACCCGAACACACCCGTCGTACCTCCAGACACCACTCTTGTTGCTGACCACCTCCAGGACTGTTCATCTTGGCATTCTTGTGGCTTCGTCCACCAGCCAGCGACGGCCCCCTCCGCGGACGATGCACGTACTGCTTCTCCAGCTGCCCCGTACGCGGATGATCAGCTGAGACCATGGAGACCGCTTCAACCAGTATCGATTGCCGCCTTGCCTCCGAGTTTACCTACTTTTGTGACTACAGCTTCTCAGACTCCACGAGTCCGCTCCGTGCCGCAAGCCACCCAGACGAAGTCCCCTCAACTCTGCTCAACGGGGACCCAAACACACCCCATCGGACTTCCTCGCACTGCGACCACGGACACGCAGACGGCCCCTCTCATCTCTCCGTCGCGCTCCGAATCTGACCACTGTGGCTCATCGGATTTCGAGTCTGATGTCGAAGATGATGTCGACCCGCCTGTGGACGTCCCGCCATCGACATATGTCTCTCCGAATGAAGAGATGAGGTTGTACCATAGACATGTCCGGGCCATGGCAGAGGCTCTAGGCCTCGACATCCGTTCTAATCTTTCCACAGTCGATGACCCAGTGTATAACTTCATGTCGAAAGCCCAACCGACACAACCAGTGGTGCCTCCCATGCTCCCAGTAATTTCCAGGGCAGCGAAGTGTACGTGGGAAGTCCTTCACACCTCTACACCCACGAGTAAGAGGCTAGAGAGTTTGTATCGCATATAGGATACGGATAATACTTACCTTCTGAAACATCCTGCACCGAACTCCCTCTTAGTGGATTGCGCCGCCTCCTCTAAAACGGGACGACGTTACTCCACTCCTCCTGAAAAAGAAGGCAGAAAACTGGACTTATTAGGCAGAAAGATTTATTCAACTTCATGCCTTTCTATAAAAGTTGCCAACTATGCCGCATGCACCGCAAAATACTCACATGGCATTTGGGAGTCTCTTCATACTGATCTGCTTTCTCTGCCTTTGGAAGACTTCAAAAAGAAGTTCAACCAGACTCTCGAAAAGTCAGAAGACTTGACATGGCAGCAGCTCAGCATCGCCAAACATCTGGCCAAATCCGAGTCTCGACCTCTCACAGCAGCGGTAATGCTTCGATGTCATGCCTGGCTGCGCTCCACCAGCCTGCAAACTGACATGAAAGACAAGATTGAAGGCCTAGCATTTGACGGCACCGGCCTCTTCAGTGAGGCTACAGACACAACTATGGAGCAGCTGAAGAAATCGAAATTTACTGCCAGGACCTTCACAGCATCGTCCTCAACCTCCTCTAACAGCTATAGATCTCGCTTCCTTGCAGCAAGGCAACCTCCTTCATATCGCCAACAGGACCGGCGTGACTTCAGGAAGTCATACTCTTCCTATGGAAACAAGGGCATACTCTTCCTATGCAAACAAGGGCAAGTATACCCAGTCCCAGAAACCTAAATCACTTGACGCCCAGAAGCATCTTTGAGAATTTGGACAGCCCACGGACACCTCCCCACTCCCCATCCCCGCCAGCAAGGGCCTCACCACCTTCACCATGCAACATCACCAAGCTGGCGAGCCATGCCCCTGCGTGGCACAATATAACATCAGACTGGTGGGTCTTGAAGATCATATCAACAGGCTACGCGATAGAGTTCAAGACCCCTCCGAGTTACAAGGAGATGAAAATCACTCCTCCCTCGGAAACTCTTCTGGAGGAGGTACAGGAACTGCTGCGAAAGGTTGCCATCATCCAGGTTCCGTGGGCATACCGGCAGGAGGGCTTCTACTCCCGCTGTTTCCAAATTCCGAAGAAGGATGGCCCATTATGGATCTCTGCCAACTGAACAAGTTTGTGAAAGTAAGAAAATTTCGAATGATGGGGTTGCAAGAGATCCTCCCTCTCCTTCAAGGCGAGCGATGGCTTGCAACTCTGGATCTGAAAGACGCCTATTTTCACATCAACATCAGAGGCAGGCACAGGAAATTCCTCCGCTTCGCAGTAGGAGATCAAGTGTACCAGTACACAGTATTGCCATTCGAACTGTGCACCGCTCCCCAAGTATTTACCAAGTGTATGGCTGTCGTGATTGCCCGTCTCAGGACCAGGGGAGTGGCTGTTTACCCGTACCTGGACGACTGTCTTCTGGCAACAAAAGAGAGTTGCTTTCTCAGATCCAGTATATACTAACACTTCTCCAAGACCTTGGGCTCGAAGTAAATTGGAAGAAGTCCCACCTAGAACCGTCTCAGCGACTTGCATTCATCGGAGCAGTTTTGGACACTGTTGCTCAAAGAGCATACTTACTGCAGGACCGCTTCCTGGCCATCCAAGCACTAGTATCCCTCTTCCAGAGACAACCCAAGCAGCCGGCCCACCTCATACAACGTCTCCTGGGCCTGATGGCATCGTGTTCAGCAGTGGTCCCGTTTACAAGGTTGAAACTTCGAAAGCTCCAACTTTGGTTCCTGTCCGTCTTCCGTCCTCATCTGGATTACCCAGAGAGGGTATTAGAGTTGCCCCCGCAAGTCCTCCGTTCATTGGCTTGGTGGGCCAACCTGAGTCACCTCTTGAGTGGCGTGCCATTCAAAACACCGACTCCCACAGTATGGCTGACGACGGATGCGTCCCTCATGGCTTGGGGGGCACACTGCAACAATCATCAGGCACAAGGTGGATGGACCCGAGCTCAGTCCCAATTTCATATCAACTTTCTAGAGCTCTTAGCTACGTTTCAGGCTCTTCAGGCCTTTCTACCCCTGCTCCAGGACCAAGTGGTGCAGGTTCAAATCGACAACACAACAGCTCTGGCATACATAAACCGCCGGGGGGAACAGTGTCACGCAGCTTGTGTGCCCTAAGTGTTCATCTGTGGCATTGATGTATCCGGCACCGGATCTCCCCCCAAGCGATTCACATCAGGGGTCTGCACAACGTCCTAGCGGACGACCTTAGCCGGGTGTTCCTCGGGGAGCGCCACCACAAATGGTCTCTGAGGATGGACTGCATTGCCGTCCTGTTTCACCACTGGCTGCAACCAACCATAGATTTCTTCGCGACTGCTCAGAACACAAAATGTATCCACTTGTGCTCCAGAGCAGGACACGATCCCCAGTCATTGGGGGATGCCTTTCAACTGGATTGGACGCAGGAAAGGCCATACATGTTCCCCCCGCATCCGCTACTCAAGTGAGTGGTTGCCCGGTTGCTGGCCACCCCCACATCAAGGATTCTGGTGACACCATGGTGGCCCCGCCAACCCTGGTTTCCTCAGGTACTCAAACTGTCAAACGGTCTATTCTCTCATCTCCCTCAGGTTCCAGACCTCTTGTCCCAAGACGACGGTCAAGTCCTGAATCCAGACGTACAGATTCTCCGTCTCACCGCCTGGCGAATCGGACATTAGATCACATCCTCCTTAACCAACGTAAGCCGTCCACCAGATGTAACTATGCCAGTAAATGGTGCAGATTCCGGCTCTATGCTAGAACACGTGGCTTCCTACCCAGACGTGATGTCTTGCTATATCTCACTTCCCTGAAGTCTCAAGGCCTCTCTAACGTCTCCTTGAGGGTGTATCTGGCCGCCCTTTCGTCAAAACATCCGGGCTGCGAAGGGAAGACCTTGTTCTCACACCCACAAAGCAAGGCATTCCTCAAAGGTCTGTCGAATGTTTTTCCACCCGTCAGAACTCCTGTACAGCCATAGAGCATCTCCCTGGTTCTCTCATTGCTCACAGAAGGCCCCTTCGAGCCTATGGCTTCGGCCTCCTTGAAACATGTCTCCTTGAAGACGGCATTTCTAGTGGCCATAACTACAGCCAGAAGGGTGAGCGAACTCACTGCATTGAGAATTGATCCGCCTTACACCAGATTTTCCCCAGATAAAGTCCTGATGCGTCTTGACTCTTCATTCCTGCCCAAGGTGGTCTCGGACTTCCATCTAAACCAGGATATTGTCCTCCCCACCTTTTTCAGAGATCCCTCAACCGCATTGGAACGCACAATGCACGCTCTAGACGTTCGAAGGGCCTTGTTATACTACCTTAACAGGACGAAGGATTTTCGCTCTACTCCTCGACTGTTCATAGCCTACAAGGGCCCCAAGAAAGGCACTAACGTCTCCCGACAGCGCCTATCATCTTGGCTAGTCGAACTCATCAAACTTACCTATTGCTTACAAGGCAAGATTCCACCTGAAGCCATCAAGGCCCACTCAACTCGTGCCTACACTTCATCGGCCGCACACCTTTCGGGGATTTCTTTCAAGGACATTTGCAAGGCAGCAACCTGGTCCTCAGAGATACCCTTCGTGAAGCACTACGCTCTGGATGTACGCTCTGCTGCAGAGGCTAGTTTTGGGAGGAGCGTCCTTAAAAGGGTGTTGCAATAGCCTCTACTGTACCCTCCTCCTTGAGGAGCTGGCTAAACACCCATTCTTATGGATCTCGACCCAGATAAACAGGTTGCTCACCTGTAACTGATGATCTGGAAGAGCTCCGTCGACATCCATAAGACCCTCCCGAACCTCCCCTCTGCAGTAGGGCTTAATCTAGTCTGCGTATGGTTGTGTGGCCTTACCTGTCATCCTTACCTATGGCTCCTTCGATGAACTCACCTGTACTCCGGATGGTCGTCCTTAAATCGGCGGTCGTCCAAGAACTGAGGAAGATGGCGTCCAGCCAGCCCTCAAATAGCACGCGCACAGCGTGGGGGCGGGGCTTGGACGCCTCGACAAGCTGAGGCATGGCTACCACGTGGTCTCTGCACAGGCGCAGAACCCATTCTTATGGATGTCAACGGATCTCTTCCAGATCATCAGTTACAGGTGAGCAACCTGTTTTTCAGTAGTGCTTGAGGACTGTACTGGAGACAGCTGATTTTAGGTACTTAATGATGTAATAGGTCAGGATGAGCTCTTTATATCTTGTCATTCATTTCTGGCCACTAGGAAAACTTCAAAGATGCCCCAAAGAGTGACAGCCTTAACTAAAGCAAATATCAATAAAACAGATCACTGAATTTTTTCTGATTCTCTGAATTTGGTTATCCTACTGGCTTATCACTATTTCTGGTGACAGCAAGAGTCTCCCAGTTCATTTGTGTGTTGGATTTTTTCATTTGGCAGGCTTCCCTAATTGATCCCTTAAACATTATGGCACCCTGCTCCATTTAAGTGTAAGTTGCATATTGACTTAATGGGCCCATAGGGGCTCCATGACTTTGGCCAATTTGTAGCATGCCTCTGCCATTTTGTAGTGGCTGTAAGGGATGATTCTAAAGGCAAGGACATATGATGCAAACTGGCCTGTGGCATACCGCGGGGTTAAATAAATACACTGTGTGGCGGTCATCTCAGCATCTGACTGTGCCTCTCTCATTGTCAGGCTACCAACCTGGAAAGAGAATCGGTGCCTATGGAAATGCAGCTGCCTGTAGCTTCTGCAGAGGCATTACCCCACCAACTTGGACCCTGTGCAGAGAAGATGATCCCACAACCAACCAGTTCCCCTGAGGCTCCACAGGGGCCAGGAGCTGTGTCTGCCTTCAACGAAGACCTCTCATCCTCTCTGCCAACCAGGGACCCTGAGAAGAGAGGCTGGTCCAAGGACAGTGATGCTCTAGAGGCTGTTGCTAATGGTGAGGAAGGCTGTGGGGATCTGCATCTTGTTGTTGCCCATCTCCTATGAAGCTGTTGTCAACTGAGTCAGACCATTGGTCCATCTAGTTCAGTACTGCCCACACTGACTGACAGCATCTCTCCAGGGTCTCGTATGGGTCAGTCTTATCCCTAATTGATAAGTGCATTCTGTCATGGCATGCATGTTCTGCATTCTATTCCTGCTCCCAGGGACACTTGTGAGTCTAGGTCACATGCTGGAGTGACCATCTCTTTGGTCATATTTTCCCTTCCTTTGTAGGGTTGTGGGTGGTACAGAGGTGCTGCTTAGGCAATCCGTCTGAAATTATCTTTTGTTTCCCCCACCCCCACCCCTCTTTCCCTCCCAGAACCAGAGCCCGTTGTGAATCTGACATTTGTGAAGAATGATTCATATGAGAAAGGGAATGATTCTATGGTGGTACATGTTTACGTGAAGGAAATTCACAAGGAGATGTCCAGGGTGCTCTTTCGGGAGCAGGACTTCACGCTAGTGTTCCAGACGAGGTATGGTGACTCCTTTTGGAACTGAACTGTGCCCATTAGTGTAGCCAGCTGCAGGGCTGGGAGACACCTGGTCTTGGCGCTGAAGAATGGATGGCCCTTGTGTTGGGTTTGCATGCACTGCTTGTGTTGCCAGCTTGTATCTGAACTCTCTTCTCTTTGCAGTGATGTCAACTTTCTGCGACTGCATCCTGGCTGTGGCTCTCATACAGTATTCAGGTGGCAAGTGAAACTCAGGTATTCCTCTCCCTCTTCCTCTCCCCCACCCCCTTTGACTAATGTAGCCAGTGTTGAGTGTCTGTCCTTCCCATCTGTACATCCAGTACTAACCTGACAAGGCTCCCTTCCCTTCTGAATTTGTCTATGAAAGCAGTACTTTAAAGACTAGCATATGTTACTTCTAGATCTCAAAACTGGGGATGCTGGGCAGAAGAGGTGATTGAATCCTCTTGGATTCAAACTCCACAATTGTTACAGAGTCTGATGCCAAGGTGTCCAGCAGCTCCTCTTATGTGATGACCCTGGCCCTCTTGATCCTTGTCCGACATGGCTTATACTGTCCGACAGGGAGGCTGTTGTAGAGGGCCTGGTAGAGATTATAAATGCTTCTCTGAGGGAGGGCAGGATGCCTCCTTGTCTTAAGGAGACAATCATTAGACCATTTCTGAAGAAGCCTGCCTTGGATCCCTCAGAGTTAAATAATTACAGGCCTGTCTCCAACCTTCCATGGTTTGGGCAAGGTGATTAAGAAGGTGGTGGCCTCCCAGCTCCAGGCGGTCTTGGAGGAAACTGATTATCTAGACCCATTTCAAACTGGCTTTCGGGCGGGCCATGGGGTGGAGACTGCCTTGATCAGCCTGATGGGTGATCTCCAACTGGGAATTGACAGAGGGAGTGTGACTCTGTTGGTCCTTTGGGATCTCTCGGCGGCTTTCGATACTGTTGACCATAGTATCCTTCTGGAACATCTGAGGGGATTGGGGGTGGGAGGCACTGCTTTGCAGTGGTTCCACTCCTACCTCACAGGCAGATTCCAGATGGTGTCTCTTGGAGACTGTTGTTCTTCAAAATCTGAACTTTTGTGTGGTGTCCCTCAGGGCTCCATATTGTCTCAGATGTTGTTTAACATCTATATGAAACCGCTGGGAGAGATCATCAGGGGATTTGGTGCAGGGTGTTATCAGTATGCTGATGACACCCAAATCTATTTCTCCATGTCAGCATCAGCAGGAGAAGGCATGACCTCCCTAAACGCCTGCCTGGAGGCAGTAATGGGCTGGATGAGGGATAACAAACAGGCTGAATCCAGATAAGACAGAGGTATTTATTGTGCGGGGTTGGGACTCGAGAGATGAGTTTGAGCTGTCTCTTCTGGATGGGGTCACACACACACCCCTGGAAGGAACAGGTGCGCAGTCTGGGGGTGCTTCTGGATCTGAATCTCTCCCTAGTGTCCCAGGTTGAGCAGGTGGCCCGAGGTGCTTTTTATCAGCTTCAGCTGATACGCCAGCTGCATCCGTTTCTTGAGATGAACAACCTCAAGACAGTGGTACATCTGCTAGTCACCTCTAGGCTGGATTACTACAATGCGCTCTGTGGGGCTGCCTTTGTACGTAGTCTGGAAACTGCAGTTGGTTTAGAACACGGCAGCCAGGTTGGTCTCTGAGTCATCTAGGAGAGACCATATTACTCCTGTCTTGAAGGAATAGCACTGTTCTGCCGATACGTTTCCAGGCAAAATACAAGGTGCTGGTCACTACCTATAAAGCCCTAAGGAGCTTAAGCCCTGGGTATTTAAGATAATGTCTTCTTCGCCATGAGCCCCACTACCTACTAAGAACATCTGTAGAGGTTCGCCTGTGGCTGCTGCCAACTCATCAGGCGGCTACTGATCTGATGTTGGCTTGCCAAACATACGTTGATGCGGGCGGTATGTAGAGTCTTTTTGGTGAAGGTCCTTTTTGCCCTCTCCTGTAATGGGATGAGCAAGGTACTCTGCTTATTTGTTCTCTATAACTCATAGCAGTATTTGACTCTCTTTAGGATAAGCCTGCTGTTCTCTGATCCCACTGCTCCGCCCTTCTTATGTTTTGCAGGAATCTCATTGAGCCAGACCAGTGCACATACAACTTCACCATTGCCCGCATTGACATCTGTTTGAAGAAACGGCACAGCCAGCGCTGGGGGGGCCTGGAGGCTCCTGCCACACGAGGTCTGCGCCTTGGCTTTTTGGAGCTCGCCCTGTTGGGGTTCCCTTGGGACATGGCGAGGAGGGTGGTTGTGAGAACAGTGACTAGGTTGAGGATGTCAAGTGCAGGAATTGTGATTTGGGCAGCTCAGAGGATGTGGTCAGCTCTAGATTGTGACTGGGGAAGAGGCTTGTAATATTGGGTCTTACTAGGAATCAGATCAGTTGGATTGTGGAGGATAGTCCCTCTCAGCACATCTGTGTAGCTTTACATAGGAACATATAGGAAGTTAGACCATTGGTCCATCTAGCTACACTGACAGGCAGGATCTCTTCAAGGTTTCAGAGAGGAGTCTCTCCCAGCTCTGCCTGTCCAGGGAGTGAACCTGGGACTTCTCTGCTGCCTGGAGCCGAGGACATCTCTGATTGGGTTATCTTTCCCGCATACTCCCAGCCAGGACTAATTGAAACATATTACAAGCCTTAAGAGCCGGGGGACAGATAACCACGCCCAGTTCTTTTAGTCCTGCTGTGCTCCTAGGCAGATCTCCATAGCTTCTCTTAGAATGCTCTTCTTAATCCTTGTCTTACGATTGTTTTTCTTGTTCTACTTGTCTATTCTCCGTTTGTTGTGCTACTTATTCTGCTACTGTCTCTTTTAAAAAACAAACCAAAAAATGCTTTGCTTTTTACTTTCACTTCTCTCCCTGTATGCCTTTGGAGTGTCAACAGGCTATTAGGCATGTTCTCTCACCGAGAGGAGGAACTTTGCAATGAGAGCCCCGGGCTGTCCGCTTTCCGCACCGCTGCCCTCAATGGCCGTGGCAGGTGATTTAACTGAAATGGAGGACACTGGACCGGGTCCCTCCCAACCGGCCCACACTATAAGAAGCTCCACTGGAGCTCAGGAAGGCTCAGAGCCGGCCAGCATGGGCCAGGCAGATGCCTCGCTCCTACCACGGCTGAGCTCCCAGCAGCAGCAGACACGCGCCATTACCACTCACCAACAGCTCAACGGCTTTGGTGGGAAGGTTGAGAGCCGCCGCTGATCCCAGCCACACCTCCCCGACTCCAACTGTGCTGGCCACAGACTGCCAGGGAGCAAGTACAGGGCACAGGAGAGACGCTGCTGCAGCCTCACAGAGGGACGCTACCTCGGCACTGGTGAGATCCTTCCTTGTCACGGCTAGCATGAATGCCCCTCCAGTGGCACCCACT
This sequence comes from Hemicordylus capensis, assembly GCF_027244095.1. Classification (NCBI taxonomy): domain Eukaryota; kingdom Metazoa; phylum Chordata; class Lepidosauria; order Squamata; family Cordylidae; genus Hemicordylus; species Hemicordylus capensis. The sequence continues at coordinate 266,837,152 of NC_069658.1, forward strand.
GATATGACAACGATAAATTTGCCCCAGGAAATGCCCGCTACATGGCAAAATTGGATTAAGGAGACAATAGCTCTGTCCTTAAAAGGTGTAATGTAGAGGGAAAAGGAGAGGCAGGGGGCATTCTCCATCATCCTCATCTGAGGACTCTGAAAGCCATTCCCCTAGAAAAGCCAAAAGAAAAAGGAAGCACACCAGGGAAACAAGGCATCATCATTGCACTAGTCAAGGGAAAGCTGATTCCAGAGGAGGGGGGATACATTCTTCAGAGGGATCTGGAAAGGAGTCCCCTAACCCTACACCTAATATGTCAATGCCTGTAGGACAAAATGCAGGCGATTCAAGTTCTATTACCATATTACAACGTACTACTCATGCAGATATTCCAAATGACCCTAACGTACCTGTCATCCCTGTGGAAACTCCACCTGGGGACCCAGGGTTGGACCCACTGGAAGAGGAGAAGGAGTGGACAACCCTGCATCTACCCTGTCACAGCATTTATTCTCCCAGGAGGATTTTAAACCTCTTGTGAGCAGGGCCATCAATACGTTGGGGCTCCAGCCCACAGCACCTGCAGAATCAGCACCCGCTACTAAAGGAACTCTGGTGTTCCCCAAACAGAAAAGCAGAGGGGTGGCCTTTCCCTTACCTGAACTGCTTGCTGACACAGTTAAGGAGGAATGGATACTGGCTACATCTAACAGAAAATCCCTAGCAGTGGCTAACAAATACTGCTCTTTTCAGCAAGAGGCAACTGATATGTTCAAAGTTCCTTCCACAGATGGACTGGTGGTAGCTCTGTTAAATGGGGCACTGCTCCCTAGAGACGGGGAATCAGCGCTTAAGGATCAAAATGATAAGCATATAGAGGCCTCATTTAGAAGAGCAAACAAAGTTTCTTCATTATCCATTAGGGTGTCAGCGGCAGCATCTGTGTTATCCCATGCCTCTGTAGTATGGTTGGATGACTTGATTCAAGATCCTCTGCTTGTCAGCTATAGCCTTAGACATCAACTAATAAAGATCCAAAAGGCCCAGGTGTTTGTATAAGATGCCACTTTGGGCACTTCGCCTCCAGGGCATTTACTGCAACAGATGTAGGAAGACACAATCTGTGGCTAAGACACTGGCCTGTAGACTTGGCGTCCAGAGCAAATCTGGCTGCAGTCCCTTATGATGGGATAAAGCTCTTTGGAGAAGAGGCTCTTAAAGAAGTATTGGTGGAGTCAAAAGAAAAACACACCACGCAGGAACACCCACCACTCAGGAGGAACTTTCAGTTCCAGTTTCAGCCATTTTGCTCGTTCCAACCCTCCTTTCGGGGGAGGGACAGGGATTTTAGATCCCTGCGCCCCCAATGGAACAAGCAGAGGGGGGCCAGGGCATACAACCAGAACCGACAGAACTTCTCAAGCCAGTCCAGACCACAAAAGCAACAATGATTTGCCTGTAAGAGGTCTGGGAAGGCGACTGTCAGCCTTCTTACATAGGTGGCAGAAGACCGCCACAGACCAGTGGGTGCTAAGTACAATTGCAACAGGATACAGATTAATTACTACTACTCCCAACAGATTCATACCCATGCCAAGATCGTGTTGGCTTATTAAGCACATAGGTTTACTAAATGCAATAAAACACCTGATGGAAATAAACATGATAGAACTGGTTCCACCATCTCAACACGGCGAGGGGGTTTATTCAATTCTGTTCATTGTATCCAAGAGAGACAGTTCTCTCAGACACAGTTCTCTGTTCTGGACTTGACGTTTCTGAACCATTGGGTACTGAAGCGCAGGTTCCGCATAGAATCTCTTTGCTCCATAACGGAATCTCTGCAACACCTAGACCTTTAGCTTCCATAGATCTAAAGGAGGCATATTTGCATGTTCCAATACATCCTGACAGTCGAGGGTTACTCAGGTTCAAGTACTGCAGGGTACATTACCAGTCCAAGGCTCTTCCATTTGGACTGTCATCAGCCCCAAGAGTATTTACCAAGGTGCTGACGCCTTTGATCGCTCACCTGAGACTACAGGGAGTTTGCTTTTTTTTTTTTTCTTACTTAGATGACATATTTTTGAGATCTCTGTCCCGTGCTAGCAGCATCAGGACCTTCAGCTAACTCTGCAAGCGCTAGCTCAGCATTGGTTCCTTGTAAACAGAGAAAAGAGCCACGTGACACCGTCATACAAAATCTTACACCTAGGTGTACTAATAGACTCCTGCAAGGAAAAACTCTTCTTACCAGAAGAGCGAATGCAGGTTCTTCAAGAGGAGGTAGCAGAGGTAATTTGGGCTTGGGAAGCAAAATTACTGTCATTAGCAAGACTCTTTGGCTTAATGGTGGCCACCTTAGACTCCATACCTTGGGCCAGGTTTCACTTGAGGACACTGCACTGGTTCCTACTAAAGTTTCAGAATCCTATAGCCAAAAGGACCAACATTACACTCTCCATACCTCAACTCATTCTGGAATCTCTCCAGTGGTGTATGATGAGCTGCTATCTCAGTTGCGGCAGGGAGTTCCTAGACCCACCCCAAATAATAAGCACAACAGACTCCAGCAAGACCGGCTGGGGGGCTCATTTTCTGTGCAGGGCAGTACAGGGACGGTAGTCCTCAACAGAATCCACTCACAGCATCAACTGGCTGGAGCTGAGGGCTATTCGTCCTGCTTTATTGGTATTCCAGGACTTGATTCATAACAGACATGTGTTGATCAGGACCAACAACACAATGGCAAAAGCCCACATAAACAGACAGTGGGGAACCAGGTCGAGATCGCTACAGACAGAAGCAGAGCTGATCATGGCTTGGGCAGAAAAACACATAGCATCAGTGATAGTCCACCATGTGCAGGAAGACCGCAACTCAGTTGCGGACTGGCTGAGCCAGGAACAACTACTACCGAGTGAGTGGGCACTCAACCAGAGGGTGTTCCAGAAAATCACCCGACACTTCAGGAGAGCACAGGTCAACTTCTTTGCAGGTTCCTCACCTGCTTCCCATGTCCACAGGTGGAAGCAGTCAGTGTGGCCTCCGGAACTTCTATACGCGTTTCCTCCAACCCCAATTCTCACACGATTCCTTTGCAGAGTGCGACAACTGAGAGCACAGGTCATCGTGGTGGCTCCATACTGCCCCAGGAGACCATGGTTCCCAGAACTGTACCACATGGTATCCGAAGAACCATGGTTTCTTCCTGTATCAGCGGACTTGCTACATCAAGGTCCAGTAGAGCATCATGATCCAGGCTGGTTACAGCTAGCCGCCTGGAGACTGCACAGGAAATACTGAGACAATATGGCTATACTGACAAGGTTTTAAATACCATGGTAGCATTCACAAGAGGCTCAACAAAGCGCATCTATCAATATACATGGAGAACATTTCTACGCTGGTCGCAAAAAAATTCAGTTCCTCGTAATGATATTCTCGCCTTTCTACAAGAGGGTTTGGACAAGGGGCTAAAGCCAAATACGCTAAAGAAACAAGCGACATCACTTGCTGGAATCATCCCAGGGGTTTCAAGAGACAGAGTGTTAAATCACTCTCATATTCAAAGGTTCCTGCAAGGAGCAACCTTACTCTCTCCCATGGTGGTACATCGGTTTCCATCTTGGGACCTACAGATCTACTGCAAGCACTGTGTACTGCGAGTACTACAGGGACCACCTTTTGAACTGATAAGATCCATACTGTTAAGAATCTTATGCTACAAGAGTGTTTTCCTAATAGCAGTAACGTCTATGCGTAGGGTCTCAGAACTGCACGCCTTGTCCTCCCACAAGAATCTCTGTATTTTCGGCTGACTCGGTACGTCTCATACTAGACCCCTTCTTCAGGCCTAAGGTGACCTTGACATATCATCACTCGGAGGATGCCATCTTACCATCTTTCTGCCCTAGACCTGTACATCCAAAGGAATAAGAGTGGCACAAGCTGGACGTACGAAGGTGTCTCAAGATGTACTTAAAGCGTACAGAGGACATTAGGCATACGGAAGCATTATTTGTAAATTTTCTTCCTGTTTCCATGGGCAATCAGGCTTCTACTGCTATTGCCAGATGGATACATGCATGCATATCTTTCAAGTATGAGTCCTTACATTTGTGCTCACCGGAACACATACTGGCACACTCTACAAGAGCTGTGGCAACATCTACCGCATTTGCATTCAACGCACCTGTGCAGGAAATTTGCAGGGCAGCTACTTGGAAGGCGCCATCAACATTTACAAGGCACTACAAGATCGATTCGTATGCTTCCTCCCAGGCAGCATTCAGTCGCAGAGTGCTTCAACAGGTTCTTTCCCCAGAGTAGTCAAGGGTGCTCCCTCCCAGAGAGTGTTATGGCCAGAGCTATGGTATGTCCCAGTCAGAGATGTCCTTGGCTCCAGGCAGAAGAAAAAGGAGCATTGGTTCACTTACCGTGAAGGCTGCTTCTTGCTGCCAGGACATCTTGGCCCTCCCAGGCGGCGTCCTGGCCTACTCCATGGGAAACCTAAGCATACCATAATGCAAAACCTTGGTGACATCTTTCTCTGTTCTGTGTTACTCCGTTAACTGTTCTGTAGTTATTATGTTCTGTGTTAGTTTCATATTCAGCCTAAAAGAACTGAGCGTGGTTATCCATCCAGGGCTCTTAAGGCTTATGAAACATTTCAATTAGTTCTGCCTGGGAGCATGCAAGAAGGATAACTCAATCAGAGATGTCCTTGGCTCCAGCAGCAAGAAGCCTTCATGGTAAGTGAACCAATGCTTCTTTTCTGCATCCTTGAAGGGGAACACCTTACAGTAGACAGTACTGTAAAGTGTAGTCACCCATGCAAATATAAACCAGGGCAGACCCTGTTAGCGAAGGGGACAATTCATGCTCACTACTGCAAGACTAGCTCTCCTCTTCAGTTAAGCCCAACATCAGGAGCTCATCATCATCTTCATGCTCAGTACAGCAACCATGCAGCATTGGAGGTAGACTGTTGAGCAGCATGCCTCATGCCTTTGGGGCACATGGTGCTGCTAACCACAAGCCCACTTTCCCCCTTTTTAAGGTGCAGTGGGTGGTGCGAAGGTTGCCATGTCAACAGGCCCTACCCCCCTGGATAAAAACCAACCTGGGAGTAACCAGCACCCGCTGTCCACTAAGGAGGAGCCACGAGTAGGTGAGAAGGAGAAGCCACGAGCAGAGGACGCCGGCCTGGATGGTGTTGCAGTCCGGACAGTGTCTGAGCATGTGCCAGTGAAACAGGAACTGCATGTGCCCTCGGTGAGAACTCCTGCACAATGCCAGGGTCTCTGTTTTCCTAGGGTCTTATGGGCTCTGGCATAGCCAGGCAGACAGATTATTGGGAGAGGAAGTGAGGAATTACTTGGATTCTTATGGGATTGTCTCTTGCAAGAATGGTGGGAAGAGTTAGTCCAACTTGTGTAGTCTATGCTGTAATTCAAATTAATGCAGAATAAAAACATCAGAATTATTGGGCGGGTTCAGACTCAAAGTAATTCTAGCCCAACAGTTGGGTTCAACAATACGCTAGCTGGATATTTTAGGGAAACCTGTAAATGGTACTGGGCATCCCTGTTTGTCTCCGCAATTGGTTATGGTGCTACAATCCTCCCTGAATGGATGGGATTCTTGGCTGTTCATAGCAGTGACTGAGACATTTACAGTGTTGTGACTGGTATGGATGTATTGTTTGTGGCATAGGAGCAAAGGCTGGGGTTGTGGGTAGGCGAGAGGTACAGGGGTGGCAGCGAGTGCCAAGAGTACAGGAGCTAGAAACTGTATGGGGAAAGGCAGGTTGCTTGGCAGCAAATGGAAGCCTCCCTCCTGGATTGCTAGTAGCCTTTTCCCTTCTAGCCCAAGCCAACGTGCATGGTCCCACCAATGACTCACAGCCCCGTCAGCAGTGAAAGCGTGGAGGAGGAAGAGGAGGAGGAGGACAAGAAGGTGTGTCTGCCAGGCTTCACGGGGCTGGTGAACCTGGGCAACACTTGCTTCATGAATAGTGTTATCCAGTCCCTCTCCAACACACGGGAGCTGCGAGACTACTTCCATGGTAAGCCACCTCTTGGGGCAGGAGGGGATCTCTGTGTGCACCCTGGTTGGTCTTTACCTCCTGCTAGCCAGAGCAGTGGCAACAAGAGTGCGCTGAGCCTCACCCTCTCCCTTTGTGTGCCTCTTAGATCGCTCCTTTGAATCGGAAATAAACTACAATAATCCACTGGGAACTGGGGGGCGCCTGGCCATTAGCTTTGCCATGCTGCTGAGGGCACTCTGGAAAGGCACGCACCATGCTTTCCAGCCTTCCAAGCTGAAGGTAAGGCACCCTTTAAAGCCTTATGTAGGTTAAGAGGATGAGCTGCTTTGGAGCAGCACGAGTGGACAACTGGGAGGCTGTCTGCCTAGAACTTGGTGCTGCAAAAATAATCTACATGCATGAAGTGCCCAACATTCTGTTCGTACTGTAGCATGACCAAGCAGAGTTTATGATGAGGCTATCTATGTACATTGTAGGCAGAGGTAATTCTTGAGGCTGGGGGTGTCACCAGAGATGGAACAGATGTAATCCCCCATCCCAATAGTTTCTAGGAGTGTTCTACTTTATTTTCTCCTGTCTGTATGAGTAGTTACCTTTTTTGGGTGCTATTTCAGTGAGGGCAATACTGCCCCTATCTCTGGCACTGGACAGTCTGGCACACATGGATGAGGATCCTACAACAGCTGCAGCCAGTATGAGGACAGAGTGCCTCAAGATACATGGTACCCACCTAGGATTCCTTGCAATATATAAGCCTTCCCACCCCTGCACCCTGACATCATAATAAATGGGAAAGAGTAATGAGAAATTGTGCAGATTTACTTACGTTCAGTGTTCCCTCTAACAGGAATTCCCAGATGTTGTTGACTGCAACTCCCACAACCCCCAGGCAAAAGCCATTGCTGCCGGGGATTCTGGGAATTGTAGTCAACAACATCTGGGAATCCCTGTTAGAGAGAACACTGCTTATATTGGTGTGTGTTTGAGGTTGAAAAGCACTTTGGATTCCTAGATGCTTAAGCAGTAATCTTCTGGGATTTTTCCATCCTTGATCTAGGCTGTCGACATCCCTGAAGCCATTTACTCTGGTGGCACTTGCCTTCCCCTGCAGCCCAAAGTTTGCTTACTATATTTTTATATCTAAGCTCCCTTCTGACATGGAATTCAAGGCAGTGCACATGAGATTCTCAGATGGTCTCTCATCAAAGTATTGACTAGACTTAAGCAAAAGCTTCAGCACAGTTCCTGCTTCATATGTCCTCTGACAATCCTGTGTCAAGTTCCTCCAAGCACATTTTCATCTTGCTAGGCATTTCTCCTCATGCCAACTTTGGTAGGCAGGTAGAGGTTTATGTGTATGTGTATTCATGTTCCCACTAGCAAGGCCATATAGCCAGATTGCTCATTACACTCAACTCTTCCTGCAGGCAATTGTGGCCAGCAAGGCCAGTCAGTTCACAGGCTATGCTCAACACGATGCCCAGGAATTCATGGCTTTTCTGCTGGATGGGCTCCATGAGGATCTGAATCGCATTCAGAACAAGCCCTATACAGAAACGGTGGACTCGGATGGGCGACCTGATGAGGTGAACCTTTTCTTGAGCATGAACTGATGGAAGCAGAGGAAGAGTTAAGCTAGCAAGACAATCACTCACTGCTGCTTTTGTTCTTCCACTGCCAGGTGGTTGCAGAAGAGGCCTGGCAACGACACAAGATGAGGAATGATTCCTTCATTGTGGACCTGTTCCAGGGCCAGTACAAATCCAAGCTGGTGTGCCCTGTGTGCTCAAAGGTAGGATGCCAGGCCCTTTGGGCTCCCTAGCCACTTGCCAGTATCCACTAAGGGATGGACTTTGCCCATGGAGTTAACACTAAGACACACTTTATTGCAGTTCTGCACTGCCTTAGTATGTGTATCTCCATTCAGCTGACTATGGCCTGCTGTTAAGGAACTTGTTGCTCCTTTTCTACTGACATCTTTTACGCAGCTTGGGGGTATTACTGGACCTGGCTCTGCTTTTGGAAGCTCAGGTGGAGGCGGTGGCCAAGGGTACCTTTGCACAGCTTTGGCTAGTGTGCCAGCTGTGTCCCTTTCTTAAGAAGGCAGATCTGGCCACAGTTACCCATGCCTTAGTCATGTCACGGCTGGATTACTGTAATGCGGTCTACGTGGGGCTGCTCTTGAAGAATATCCAGAAACTCCAGCTAGTGCAAAATGCGGTAGCTAGAGTTTTATCTGGAGCTGCCCAGTGGGAGCACATCACACCCATTTTGAAAGAGCTGCACTGGCTACCAGTTTGTTTCCGGGTCCAATTCAAGGTGCTGGTTTTGAACTTTAAAGCTCTTAACGGTTTGGACCCGGGATACCTGAGGGACTGTCTGCTACCAAGGGTTACTGCCTGCTTGATGAGGTCATCTGAGGGGACTCTTCTCCAGGTGCCGACAATGAGGGAGGCTTGGTTGTCTTGCACGTGAGACAGGGCCTTCTCTGTTGCTGCCCCCAGACTCTGGAATGCTCTCCCGGTGGCTATTCGCTCCTCGGTCTCCATCACAGCTTTTAGAAAGAGTGTAAAATCTTGGCTTTTTGACCAGGCATTTATTTGATTCTCTGCTGCTGCTCTTTATACTCTGTATTGCTTTTATGCTTTTGTTTTAAATTTTTAATGAGATTTGTTTTATATTTTTAGCTTAATATTTTAATTGTGTCTTTTTTACCATCTTGTGTTTAAATTTTTGCTGTAAACCCCCTTGGGATTGTTTTAATGAAAGGCGGTATATACATTTAACAATCAATCAATCTTTTGAGGTTGCTCAGTGTGTCATGCCCAGTGAGTTCTGACTGCTAAATCTTGTTGGTTGCAGGTATCCATCACGTTCGATCCCTTCCTCTATTTGCCGGTCCCTCTCCCCCAGAAGCAGAAAGTGCTGACAATCTATTACTTTGCAAAGGAACCCCACAAGAAACCTGTCAAGGTAAGAGTAGCTGCTAGACCCTTCCAGGAATAAGATAGGAAATGACCCTTCCGTTTCCTTCTGTAAGCATCATGCGTTGTAGTTGGTATCGTGAGTGGTCTTGAGCTTCAGAAATGCCTGAAAGTTTCAGACAGGACATACCATTAGAAACTTGCCTTTGAGGGCCAGATTTAATAAGACAGTGCAGATCTCTGTGTTTAAACCCAGGTCTGCCTCAAATCACATAGGAAGCAGGGGTGACAGGTTCACTTTCAAGAACCCAAAGGGGTGTGCAGACGAGGCAAGTGAAACAGTAATTAATTTAATACTCTCTCACCCCCCTTCTCTCACCCCTCTCCTCTTACCTGTGTGAGTTAAGAGGGGAGGGAGAGACGCTCTCTCCTTCCCTCCGTCCCTCCCTCCTCTCTTAACACACACACACACACACACACACACACACACACCTCCCTCCTCTCTTCTCTCTCTCACACACACACACACACACATATATATGCACACACACATATACATACACACACACGTACATACATATATACACATATACATATATATATACACATGCACGCGCGCACACTCTCCCCTCTTTACCTCCTGTAGTTGGTTGCCTAAATTCCTTGTTTCTAACGCCATGCCATGATACTGGAAGAAAAGTGCCTTCATGGAGTTTGGAAGAGAGAGACTGTAGGGAGCTCAGCAGCAGATGTTGAGAGAGTTCAGTTACAGTCACACATGCACATCTTAAAAACTGTGTCAAACAAAACACAACAAACATTTTTTCTGTGACATTTTGTGGTTTGGGGGGTATTTTGTGTATGGGGGGGCATTCCTGAGCACATGGGAGCATAGTACAGTAAACAGTTATAAATTTTTTGCTGTTTCACGGTTTTTCACAGTTCCATTATGGTTAGTAGGTGAGGATCAGAACCTCTGCAAGTAATGAGTTTTACTCGTATAAGTACAACAAATTAAGTATGAAACCATTATGCCCTCCTTCGTCCTATGATATGTGAATTCGCCTTTGTTGGGTCCTGTAATATCTTTTGTGAATCACCGCTGCTGTTAGTACAAAATACTGTGATTTGGTTCAGTGCTGCAGAGAAGTGCATCAGCAACTCTCAGCTTCCACGGGTGCCAAGGAGGGATGTTCATTCCAGCTGCCATCAACTTATTCAAGGCAAAGTTGATGGCTCAAATGTTATATGGGGTACAGTGGGGACCCTATGCTAACTATTCTCTCCTGGAGCGGGTCCAAGCCAGGTTCTTAAGAACATGATTTCTGACCCCCAAATGTATTTCTAATGCCCCTCTGAGATTGGAATCGGACGTTACCTTTATAGAGGCCAGAGCTTGGTATCTAATACTAATAAACTGGGTAAGAATCAACTTATTGCCCTCTAGTCTCCTTCTCTTCTTCTTATTGGATAGGCACTGCTCGAGCTGGTGGAAGAACTGTGTCAGGAAACTCCATACCTATGGTTTTTCACCTGAGGCAGTCCTCTCTGTGGGTTTGTTCAGGGCCAAAGAACTTACTAAACAAAGGATCTGGGATATTGAGTTTCAAAAAGACCTGTTGAGGACATCTAGGTCATTCCACCTGCTCAGTGGCGTGATGAGAACTCACCCAACAGATTATTTGTTCCTCCTTACTTTCCCTAAACATAGATGGGCCTTCTCGAGGGCCCATATGAATGCCCTCCCTTCAGAACTTTTGGCTGGTAGATATAGTAGAATTCCAATCGAGCAGAGATATTCCCCCTGTAAATTTGATGAGATTGAGTCAGTTGCACATGTGCTCCTGCGGTCTTTCTTTTATATAGTTCTTAAGTGAAGGTTAATTGACCCTCTTATATAATCTGCCAGGTTGATCAGACAAATTCTACATCAGATATTTGCCAATAGATGCAAATTCGTCTATCGCACGCAAAGTTGCAAAATTCTGTTCTGCAGTATGGGTTCGTCACACTTTGCTTGCTAATGGTTAGATCCAGTGTACAGTTATGTTATTAATATGCCTGTGTTTAAAATTTTATATTGTGTTAGATGTGATATTGTTCAAAGACTGTAATAAAAACTGAATGACTGTTCAGTGCTGTTCAGTGCTGCATGCCCAGTGCTGTACAGAGCCTAGAACAGGTACAATCCCATTGGGGTTTAATAGTAGGGAAAGGGACCAGGGGCTGCCTGAGCAGATACGTTCAGGATGGAGTCAAGTGACCATGGAGGAGGCGGTGACAGAGCTGAGGCTATTGCCGTTGAGGAATGCCTTTGTGAAAGGAGCAGGTCCCAACAGTGAGACTGGGAGAATTGCTGCCGTGGCTGTATGATATGCCTACCTTAACATGTGCTATTCCCCAACAGTTCCTGGTGAGCATTAGCAAAGAGAACTCCACTGCCATGGAGGTGCTAGATTCCGTGTCCCATAGTATGCGAGTGAATCCCGAGAACCTGCGCCTGGCTGAGGTGAGTGCTGCTTTTATGCAGTGATGACGGCAGTGTGCTGCCCATTGCACATTCCAGTTGGCTTCTTGCGCCTGAATACAGCAGGAGTGGCTCTCTGCTCCGTGTATGTTGTAAACCACCCAGAGACGCAAGTTTTGGGCGGTATGAAAAATAGGTTAAGTAAATAAATAATAATCCTCTCTTGCAATTGTGAGGCTGCAGGCAAGGCTCAAAGCAGGTGAAGCTTTCTGTGCTCTTGATGGATAGGAGGCACTACCTACATTCAGATAACCTCTAGAGCCTTCACTTCTGTGAATGCATTCCCTCTTTTACAGCACACATCTCAGTTAACTTCATCTGGTCATGGCTGCCCAGGTGATAGAAATTTATTACATACAGCTAAGAACTACTAGTCTGGCAGCCTGATAGTGTTTGGCTGATAAGATCAATCAGTGTAAAACTCAGCCCTGCCCCCTCACTCCAGGCTCCTAATCACCTCTGTTGGGTTCCCTAACTCAGAGCCTCCCCAAATTCCCTTGTGTGCCAGCACCACAGGACTCCTGTCCCAGGCTGAGTATGGTATTTCCCTTCAGCCCCATTTCTCACTGGTCACAGCACATCATACTGGGGCTCTCATGCACATGCCTTGTGTATCCACCAAAGCAACAAAATCCCAGAGCAAATGGTGCCTTGTCCAGAACTTTATTTGTGCTAGGGATCACCAAAATAAATCCTGAAATCTGTTTACCAAGACTATATACTGGAATTTACAAAGTAAAGTGCCTCTGAGCATGTGAAGAGTGAATTTCTCTCACTATTGGTATATTACAGCTATCAACTCTTCCTTGCCACAGGCTTACAGTTAAAGATCCAAGATTATAGAGCACCTGGAATGGCTGTGGCATGGGCCTGAACCCAATACCTTTTTCTTAGAAACCAGAGTACTGTGCCCAACTTCTTTGGTAGCATAATGAGAAAAGAACCCAATTCTTGATTTTAACGAAGAAACCTATTTTTGGCTCACCTTCATCCTCTTCCTAGCTACTCTTCACAAAAGTGCTTCCTTCCCCACTGCCACATCTAGCATAATCTTTCTTCCCTCTTCCCTGCAGGTTTTTTTACTTCTTGGCCCCCGCCTAGGACTACATTCTGCCAGGGCTCAGCAAGAGCTGAATCTAGAGTCCTTAAATATTCCCCTTAGCACAGTGGTTCCCAAACTGAGAGCCTCCAGATGTTGCTGAACTACAGATCCCATCAGCCCCAGCCACAAGCTGGGACTGATGGGAGTTGTAGTTCAGCAACATCTGGAGGCTCCCGGTTTGGGAACCACTGCCTTAGTGGGTGAGGCCACTCTGGGAAGAGCATCTTGGTTCCAAGTTCCCTCCCTGACATCTCCAAGATAGGGCTGAGAGAGATTCCTGCCTGCAACCTTGGAGAAGCTGCTGCCAGTCTGTGTAGACAATACTGACCTAGATGGACCTATGGTCTCACCTTGTATGTGGCAGCTTCCTCTGTTTCCTCCCCGCAATATTAAGAACATAAGAATAGGCCTGCTGGATCAGGCCCAAGACCCATCTAGTCCAGCATTCTGTTTCACACAGTGGCCCACCAGATGCCTCTGGGGAGCCCACAGGCAAGAGGTGAGGGCATGCCCCCTCTTGCTGTTGCTCCCCTGCAACTGGTATTCAGAAGCCTCATGTCTCTGAGGCTGGAGGTGGCCTATAGCCACTAGACTAGTAGTCATTGATAGACCTATCATCTATGAATTTGTCTAAGCCCCTTTTAAAGCCATCTAAACTAGTGGCCATTTCCACATCCCATGGAAAGAATTCCATAGATTAATATTCCAGGTTCACCACTGGCACCACCGCCACTCTCATTCTTTCCAGCCTTGTGTTTGTTTCTCCTATCTTTTCTTGACAGATGTGCTGGTCCTTAGAAGGCTTCATTACCACAGCACATTACACTATAGGACTGTTGTATTTCAAGAGTGTCTCTAACTGCAATTAAATCTTGAGTACTGGCAAGCCAAGCCAAGTTCCTAGAAAGTTCACAAGCAGAAAAAAAGTGATGGTCTTTGTCCTGGCACCTGCAGTTTTGTGTATCTGCGGTCAGGCTATATAGACCCAACCTCATTATCCGTGGTTCAAAAAATAGCCAAAATTCACCTATCCGTAGTTCCTGGGTGGCCAGAAATGACTTCTGCTGTCATTTCCAGCCACCATTTTACAGCACAAAGCCATTTCGTGGCTCTCAAAAAAGAAATTCCTTGCGATTTTTGTGTGTAAAATCAGAGGAATTGCAGGTTTGGGGGTTGCATTGCTGGAGAGCACAATGCAGTACTTTATTGCTCTTATTTCTGCCACCTCCCTGCTTTTTTTAGCCCTTTTTTAACCTCAAGTAACCTAACCCCCCAATTCCCATTGACTCAAGGTCTCATTACCCCAGCAGATAATGAGGTCCACCTATATGTCTTGTGTGAAACCAGAGGGGGAAATAGGCTTATCCCATACAGGACCTTACTTTCCTTCTCTTCTTGGGTTGAAGGTAAACAAGAACCGCTTCCACCGCATGTTCCCGCCTTCCCACTCGTTGGACTCTGTCACCCCTACAGACCTTCTGCTGTGCTTTGAGGTGCTTTCTCCAGACTTGGCCAAGGAGCGTGTGGTGGAGCTGCAGGTTCAGCAAGTAAGTGCCAAGAGCCATGCTTGGGCCCTTCACAGAGCTGTGGGGGAGGTTGGCAGCCCTTGAGCAGACAAGAGAGAGATGGACAGCAGTCTCTTAGAACATGCCGATGTCTCGGGTTCAACCTGCTGCCTATCTTATTTCATGAAAGAAGTCTAGATTTCCAGCCAAGGTGGCCATTGCTTCTGCTTTGCCCCAAGTGGTTTCTCTCTTCTCAGCGCCCTCAGGTACCCAGTGGGCCCATCACCAAATGTGCCGCCTGCCAGAAGCAGCAGCAATCGGAGGAGGAAAAGCTGAAGCGCTGCACTCGGTGCTATCGTGTTGGCTACTGCAATGTGTGAGTTGTCTTCTTCTTTTCTTTTTTGATAGAGCCAAGGGCTGTGGGAGAAGGCTTCCTCCAAGGCTAAAAGCGGGGGTGGGGGTGGAGGGTGCATGCAAGTAACCTCCACGTTAAGTACGTTGTCCCCTTCCAGAGGGTGTCAGAGAACACACTGGTCCGACCACAAAGCTTCGTGTCTCCCTGAGAACATTGGCTTCCCCTTCCTCATCAGCGTGCCTGAGTCGCGTCTCACCTATGCACGGCTGGCCCAACTCCTAGAAGGTTATGCCAGGTAAGACAGCTTGATGGCAGCACTCCTGGCTTGAATGGGCAGTGACTGAACGGAGAATGGCTGCAATTGGGCTCATTTCCAGACCTTGACTGGTCTGGGAGTGGCTGTGAGGGAGCTGCATTTCCATCACCTGTGATATGTTCTCTGTTGCAGGCATTGCAGGGCCTGTTCTGACTGTCGGCTTTCTCTCCCTGCCCAGGTACTCTGTCAGTGTGTTTCAGCCACCCTTCCAGGTAGGCAGGATGTCACCTGAACAGGGCTTGCCGCCCCAGCCTCCTGAGAAACAAGAACTTCCTGCCAGGAACAGCTGTGCTACAGCTGTGTCTGCCGCTGCTGACACTACTACTACCACCATGGAGTCAGGAGATGGCACCAAAGCTCCGCACCTCTTTCCAGAACCCCAAGTATCTCCCTCTGCCCCTGAGCTACAGCCAGAGTTGGGGGATACCAGTGCTGTGAGAAGCAAAGTCCCCACAGGAAGAAGCTCCCTCCTAAGCTTGGATTCAGGCTTCTCTGAGCCTTCCTTGGACACCCGGGCCAGGAGCTGTGTGGAAAAGGAGCTGCCTTGTGAGAGAGCTTCCAAGCCTGAAGGTAAGTGACCTGACCTAGACTGGAGGCAAAGTTTTGGGAGCTTTGAGAAGCTGCATTGCAGGGGGGCTCTTTGCAGCTTTTCAGTGCAGCCAGGATTCCAGCATTCCTTAGTGCAAGAGTTCTCAACCTTGGATCTGCAGAGGGACTCTTTTGTTGGACTACAACGCCCATCATCCCCAGGCACAGTGGCCCTTGACAGGGGGCAGAACCGCCATGTAGATACTACTCCAGGAGCTCAGTATAGGCAGAAGATGAATGTCTGTACAGCCCCACCTCTCAAAATACACACAAAATAACCCCAAAGTCAATTAAACGAGACAGCTCTGTGTAGTTGCACTTTGTCTAGTTCCCTGCCCCACAACCCCTAGCCAAAAGTAAAAGGTTGTCTGAGGGACACAGTTGTTCCACATACACCATGTTCTGTTCTTTGACTGGTGAATACTGGCTGAGCAGCAGCACAGCATTGCTGATTAAAAGCAAATGTTATCATGAGGCAGGACCGCACCATTTTGTTTGTGTGGATTCCAAAGACCCCAACTTCTTTGAGGTCTCAAGCGTGCTGAATAGCAGGTGTTCCCTTTCATCCTGAGGCACACCTACACTTAAAAGTGGTGGGGGGGGGACACCATCCCCCAACACAGACCTTTTCTTTATCTTGCTCTCTCGCTTCCCCATTTTTATGAAACAAATCCTCTTCTCCCCCATCTGCTCTCTCCCCATTTTTCATTTTAAAAAATCCTTTCTCACTCTCCCCGCTTTTCATGAAATAGATCCACTTTTGAAAATTATATTTCTTTTTCCCCACTCCTGCACTTTGTGTGACAAATACCTTTTTCTTACTTTTAAAAAATCTTCCCCGCCCTCTTTTATTTAAAGGAACACCTCTTTTATGTCTCTCTCCCTCGTCCCTTTTCATAAATGAAACACTTCTTATTTTTCTTTTGCTCCCTTTCATCAATCAAATCTTCATTGTCTTTGTCTCCCTCCAACTTTCTACAAAGGAAACACTTTTAGTAAGTACATGGCAAGACCCCTGGTTGAATGCGCTAATAGAACAAATTATTTGATGAAATGTTTGTCCACCACTATCATCCTGTGTCCACCATATCAGCAAACTGCAAAAAGAAAGCCTCACATTTGCAGCCGCAGGATTACAGAGGCCCACCATCTTGCTTGGGCCCATCCCATGTTGCAGGCAGCACTTAGATGTTTTGTCTTTCTTCCCTAGCCCTGCCAGCCACAGGTCCTTGCACTGAGAAGGGCCAGGATCGCCAGGTGCATCAGGGGGTGAGTGAACTCGAAACACAAGAATTTCAAGCTCCCTAGATTAGATCACTCGTCCGATAATGCACTGGGAAGGGCCCTTCCTGATGCATTATGGGACAAGTTGGCTCCAAGCACAGGGAATTTAAACTCCTCATATTTGGAGCTCACACACTCCCTTATTCACCCAGCAGATCAGTGACGTGGCATACCAGAGTGCTTCAATAGACCAATTGAGAAAGACTACTGTAATCTTTCTGAGTGGCTAGCTTTTTGTATACTGTGGGACAGGATGGGGAGGCTGAGCAGGGAAAAGAATTGTCTGCTGCTTGTGGTGTTACAGCTGACTGCTCCATCCCCTCCTGCCTGCAGCTGCCATCCCTGGTTACCAGCATCCAACAGAAGGTCTGAGTTCTCACATCACACAGTTCTACATCAACAAGATTGATGCAGCCAACAAAGAACAGAAGCTGGAGGATAAAGGTGAATATTAAAACAAGAGCTTGGTGTTTTGAAAAGAGTGGCCTCTTGAAATCTGGCACTGCCAATGGGAAGGAGCCATGCAGGCTTAGGGAGAGGTTGCCCTCATGGTGCTATGGGTTTATCAAGCCAGTGCAAAGTAGCATTGAGCCCACAGTGGGCAAGTGTGGATGCTGTGACTGGCTATAGTAAGGAGCCAAGCATATCCTGTGCTAAAATCATGAAAACACTGTGACTGCACCAAAGGTTGAAACCTGTGAACTATGCAAACTTGTGAGAGATGTCAGAGTTGTAGAACCATTGGGGAATAGTGACCATAGTGTGAATCCAATTCAGCTTATATGCAAGTAGAGCATTGCCAAGGAAGTCCAACACAGATGCTTTGGACTTCAGAAGAGGGAACTTCTTAAAAATGAGGGGACTGGTAAAAAGGAAGCTGAAAGGGAAAGTCAGGAAGGTCAAATCACTCCAGAAAGCATGGAGCTTATTTAAAACCACAATAATAGGCACTCAGTTGAAATGTATACCCAGAAGGAGGAAAGGTACCACCGAGTTCAGGAGGACACCAGCATGGCTAACAAGTAGAGTCACGGAAGAAGACTTCCTTCAGAACTCAGAACTTCAGAAAAATTTCTGCCCAAATGAAAAGAACAGGAAGGGTCATAAACTCTGGCAAAAGAAATGCAAGGAGACAATAAGGGATGCAAAAAGAGAGTTTGAGGAGCACTATAGCTAGAAGTGTCAAGGGGAATAACAAACTTCTTTAAATACAATCAGAAGCAGAAAACATGCCAGGGAAGTGGTTGGACCCTTAGATGATGAGGGCATAAGGGGGATTATTGAGGATAAGGAGATTGCAGAGAAACTGAATGAGTTCTTTGCATCTGTCTTCATGGCAGAGGATACTGATCACATACCCTTTCTGAGAAGCTCCATTCCAGGCTTGGAGGCTGAAGTACTGGGCCAGTTTAAGGTGATGAGAAAGGATGTTCTAACAACTGTCTTGAAAAACTAAAAATTAACAAATCACCAGGTCCATATGGAATCTACCCAAGAGTTTGGAAGGAACTCAAATGTGAAGTTGCTGAGCTCCTAGCAAAAATATGTAACTTTTCCCTACAAAACAGGCTCTGTACCAGAGGCCTGGAAAGTAGCCAGAGTTGTTCTGATTTTCAAAACGAGATCCAGGGGGATAAGGAAAATTACAGGGCAGTTAGCTTAATTTCTATGCCTGGTAAAATGATGGAAAGTATATTTAAGGACCAAATGGTTAAACACATAGAACAGGTCTTGCTGAAGAAGAACCACCAGCATGGCTTCTGCAAGGGTAAACCTCACTAACTTTTTGGAGTGTCAACAGGCATGTGGATAAAGGTGATCAAGTATACTATGTAAACCAGGACTTCCAAAAAACTTTTGATAAAGCTCCCCACCAAAGGCTCTTGAGTAAACTTAGCAGCCATGGGATAAGGGGACAGGTTCATATGTGGATTGGTAACTGGTTGAAGTACAGGAAACAGAGTAGGAACAAATGGACAGTTTTCTAAATGGAGGGAAGTAAGAAGTGGGGTCCCCCAGGTATCAGTACTGGGACCAGTGCTCTTCAACTTTTTAATAAATGATCTAGACGTTGGGGTAAGCAATGAGCTGACCAAATTTGCAGATGACACTAAACAACTTAGGGTAGTGAAATCCAAAACAGATTGTGAGGAGCTCCAAATGGATCTCTCCAAACTGGGGAATTGGGTGACAAAAATGGCAAATGCAGTTCAGTGTAAGTAAGTGTAAAGTGGTGCATATTGGGGCAAAAACATGCACACCCCAATTTCACATATATGTTGATAGGATCTGAGCTGTTGATGACTGACAGGAAAGAGATCTTGGGGTCATGGTGGACAGCTAGTTGAAAGTGTCAATTCAGTGCACAGCAGCTGTGAAAATGCCAATTCCATGCTAGGGATCACTAGGAAGGGGATTGAAAATAAAACTGCTAATATTCTAATGCCCTTATTAAAATCTATGGTGCAGCCACATTTGGAGTACTGCATACGGTTCTGGTCACCATACCTAAGAAAAGACATTGTACAACTGGAAAAGGTGCAGAAGAGTGTAACCAAGATGCTCAGGGGCCTGGAGCACCTTCCTTATGAGGCAAGGCTTCAGAATTGAGCTTTTTAGTTTGGAAAAGAGGTGACTACGGGAAACATATAGGTATTTTAAAATTATGCATGGAGTAGAGAGAGTAAACAGAAATTTTTCTTCATCTCTCACAACACTAGAACTTGGGGTCATGGCATGAAACTGAAGGCCAGGAAATTTAGGACTGAAAAAAGGAAGTACTTTTTCACACAGCACATAATTAACCTATGCAATTAACCTCAGCTGCTGGGGTCAAGGACATCGCCATGGGTTATCCTCCTCACGTGCTTCTAGGCAGGACTATGTTAATTAGCTAAAAGAACAGAAGCCAAGAGCCCAAGGAGGATAGCCCCGCCCCAGTTCTTTCAGTCCTGCCGTAGCTCCAGGCAGCTCAGTTCCTTCTCTCCACTCCTGTTTTTTCCTGATAGTTTTCTCACTGCTTTACATGCTAAATCACTCTTCCTTCTAACTTCTATTAATTCTACTTCATTAAAAAAACATGCCTGTTTTCAGATTTTCAATGCTTCCTTTCTGATCCATTTTCTTTCCTGATTCCTTGAGCCCTTGTCTTTCCCTCCTTCTGCCCATGGAGCACACAGGGCAGATGAGAATGATACTAGTGCCTAAGAGAAAGAGGCAGAGTGACTTCCCCGCGGCTACCAGAGCCCCGGGATTGCCGCCTCTGAGTGCCTCATTACTGGCTGTAAAAGTGCTGCCCGGCAAGACTACTGACAAAGCTACAACGAGTTTCCTGCCTTTGGGCCATGAAACCTTTGTGTGCAGCAGCCCAGCACCCCTCCAAGAGAAGCAGAGAGAAAGAGGCAGGGGAGATGTCGGAGGAATCATTGCTCCTCCTGGCCTGGCTGAAGAGGGCTGCAGCACATTCTTTTGCCCAGCCTCCTCCCACTGCAGCGGGGATGAGGTCCTGGGCGGCAGGAAGGCCCTCCACAGCAGACAGGCTGTTGGGTGTGGGGTGTGGAGCGGGAAATGGCACCAAAAAAGGAGAGGCTTCTAAGCGCTCTGTTAATGGGCAAACGCTTGCAGCAGTCATTCCAGGGGGTGAGTGAAAGCAGTCCCAGGACAACAACAAAAATGGTGAGATATCTCCTTGTAGGGGGCAACCCCCCACCGGGTCCTTCAGAGCCAAGCCCTAGTCTTCCTAAAACAGTTCCCCCGACTGGCAGGCATGGTTCAAAAATGCCATTACAGACACCATCCAACTTAAGCACCACAAAAGGAGCAGAAAATCAAAGAAGCGCAACAGGTTTCCTCTTCATCTGAGGATTTCTCTCCCCCCCCCCCCCCCAAGATCAGTAATCCATCCCCTAAGAAAGCATATTAGTAAATCATGTTCAGATAAAAGTATAAAAATACACAAATGATAAACGCAAGCAGTCAGAACACTCATCTGACCTTTCAGGTCCAGATCCGGGGGATCCCCCTACAGAAGACCTAGGCCCCTGATAAGTGCCATATTGATTTAGTTTATTATATCCCAGCAGGGCCTGTAATTGATCTGGAGGCTGACACTGAGGCAGCACCTAAGGAGGGAGATGGGGGTAATCAGGACCAGACCATATCCTGGATAAGGAGGAAGGGGAATAGTCGGGGGGAGAGGAGCCAGAGGCTGAAATGCCTAACAGAGACTATTTGTATCTGAGGACTTTAATCCACTTATGTCAAAAGCCATAGCCACTCTCAGGCTACAATCCAAAGTAATATCTGAGTCCTCTTTGGAGCAAAGGGAGACTTAGTTTTTTCTAAGCCAAGACACAGAGACATTCTTTTGCCTATGCCTGATCCTTTTACAGAGGCAATAAAACAGGAATGGCTTCTTGCTGCAACAAATAGGAAGCCAACGGCGGTGGGAAACCGGTTTTATTCCTTTCAGCAAGAACCATCAGACTTATTAAAAATGCAGTTGTACTCCAGCTCATATCAGGTTCTTTGTTGCCCAGGGATGGCGAGGCACCATTAAAGGATCAATCAGATAAACAGGTGGAGTTTGCCTTTAGGAGGGTGCATGGCAACTCCTTTTTGACAACCTGCTGTTCAGCAGCAGCCTCTATGGTCACCAGAGCATCCTTGTTATGGGTGGATTACTTAATGAGTGATCCACTTTCAGACCCTATTAAAATGTGGCAACAATTGGTCAAGATCCAGAAGACACAAGCTTTTGTGGCGGACTCCACACTGGATTCTATCAGATTTTCATCTAGGGCTTCTGCTGCCTCGGTGAAGACATTACCTTCAGCTTTAAAAGCTGGCAGGTGGACTCTACGCATTCTAAAACTAACCTAACAGCACTTCTGTATGATAACATTGACCTATTTGGTTATTTTAACAGCCCTTAAGGACATTTTAGTAGAGTCAAAGGACAAACGCAAAGCACAAACTGCCTTCGGTACCACATAAGCCAGATGGCCCAGGGGTGTACTCTACACCTTTCCACCCACACCAAGGAGGGTATCACAACTTGAGGCACTATCTATTCACAAGTCATTCTGCATATTCTCGCAAGAATCTGTGCGCCTTATTCCAGATCCATTCATACGACTGAAGGTATTATCAGCCTTCCACCAACAACTCACATATCTGCCTTCTTTTTGTCCTCATCCGCAACACCGTTTGCAAAAAGCGTGGCATATGCTGGATGTTAGGCAATGCCTCAAGCAATATATGAAGAGGTCCGCATCCTTCCACACTACTGATAAATTGTTTGTATCTTTCCTACCCACATCCATGGGTAGGGCAGTGACCTCTTCTATCATTGCAAAATGGATCAGTGTGTGCATCACGCGAGCATATGAGACACAGCATCTCTGTCCACCTCCATGTATAATGGCACACTCCACGAGAGCAGCTGCTACATCTTGCTGCTTTTTCAACAAATGCTCCAGTTCATGAAATCTGTAAGGCAGCGACGTGGAAGCATCCTTCAATATTAACTAGACACTACAAAATGGATGCGTACTCCTCAGTGCAGGCAGCATTCAATAGAAGAGTACTGCAGCAGGCAGTTCCCCAGGAGTAGACAAAGGCATTTCCTCCCAGAGTGATGTACAGGGCTGTGGTATGTCCCATGGAGATGTCCTTGACCCCAGCAGCTGAGAATGGAGCATTGGTTCACTTACCGTGAAGGCTTCTTCTGGCTGCTGGAGTCAAGGACATCTCAGCCCACCTAGTTGGGAATGCTTGTCTACTTCTGTGGGAACAGCTGGAACAGTCTTCCCCTTATTGTTGTAATGGTCAAATTGGAAGAAACGTTTATGGAAGACTATAACAATACAGTTGCTACAGAGCTTAAATCAACATACTGAGTCTGATTTTTTTCTATATCCATTACATGTAGCATAGTTGTGCATATAGTTAGCACCTTCTGTTTTTTCCCTTTATATTGTTACCTGTGTATTGGATTTTACCGCTACAAGTGGCATCCTCCCCCCCCCCCCCCCAAACCTTCACTGCCTTGGCCTGAAAGAACTGGATCAGGGCTATTCTCCTCGAGCTCTTGTAGGCTTCTGTTCTCATAGCTAATTAGCATAGTCCTGCCTGGGAGCATGTGAGGAGGATAACCCATAGAGATGTCTTTGACTCCAGCAGCCAGAAGAAGCCTTCACAGTAAGTGAACCAATGCTCCATTCTCTACCATGGGACGTGGTAATGGCCACTAGCATGGATGGCTTTAAAAGGGGCTTAGACAAATTCCTGGAGGCCAGGTCTATCAATGGCTACTGGTCTTGGAGCCTTAGGCCACCTCCAGCCTCAGAGGCAAGATGCCTCTCAATCCCCTGCTGTTGCAGGGGAGCAACAGCAAGAGAGGGGCATGCCCTCACCTCTTGCCTGTGGGCTTCTCAGAAGGATCAAGTGGGCCACTGTGTGAAACAGGATGCTGGACTAGATAGGCCTTGGGCCTGATCCAGCAGGGCTGTTCTTATAGTCTGTATATATTATATTACATCATTTTGATAGTTATAGGGAGGAAATATACAAAGCACTGAAAGCCTACTCAGTACTCCTCCCACCCAGTTTTCTGAGGATTTAACAGGCTTTGTCTCACTAAAAGGGCTCCTTCTTCAGGATGCTGAGTTGTGTGCCTGATACCAAATGTATATGGAATGCAAAAAGCCCAGTCTGAGGGGTGCCCAAGCCAGCACCACACTCGGGGGTGGGGGGAGCACATAACTGAGAGCCAAAAATCTTGACAAGGACTATGCTTGCCACTGCATAGCTGACATTGTCCTTTGCTACATAGTTGCAAACACAGGTACTGGGACCCCTGATGTGTCCCTTTCTCCTGCATTCCAGATAGCTGTATCGGTCTCCCGAACTCCCACACATGTATCCCTTCTTGCATTGTTAGCGGCTTTGCTGGCTTTCCCATCCATTAACCTAGAGGAGCCAGCATGATGTCCCATGCATAAAATGTTGTTTGGAACTCAGATGGGCAACTTAGGTGGAGAAACCTATCTTGTCCCCAATTCCTGTATAAATAATGATAAAAATAAATATTAGTACCCTGCCTCACTGGATCATTGTGAGGTACAAACAAGTTCTGGCTTGTGAATTGTCCTAATGGATCTTACGTGTTCTTGTTTGCCTCCCCCACCCCTCATGCTCCCTGTTCCATACTCCCTTTCAGCTACTCTTCTGAAGTAGGAGTCCCAAAGGGGATTCTAGATTTTAATATTGTTTTAAGTTTTCAGATGGTTTTAATGTGTTGATTTGTGCTTTTTTACTGTAAACTGCCCAGACTTGAGTGTTGGGCGGTATATAGACATGTTAAATAGAAAATTCCTGGTGGGGAGACAGGGAAAACAGGACCTGTAAACATTTTGGCCCTTACAGGGGATGTCCCACTGGACCTGACAGATGACTGTTCCCTGGCCCTGGTTTGGAAGAATAACGAGAGGCTGAAGGAGTTTGTGCTGGTAGAGTCCAAGGATCTGGAGTGCGTCGAGGACCCAGGCTCCGCAAGTGAGGCCGCCAGGGCAGGCCACTTCACCCTCGAGCAGTGCCTCAACCTCTTTACCAAGCCAGAAGTGCTGGCCCCAGAGGAGGCCTGGTAAGCGGAGGATTTGGAGGGACTTCTCTATGTGCTTCCAAAGTGTGTGTGGTCAGCTTGGGAAAGGGTTGCCACGCTAAATACGGGAGTGCTGTTCAGTAAGAAGGGTGGGAACTGTTGAGTCTAGATGGAGGCCGTGGAAAGGGCTGAGAGCTCTATTGAATGAAGCTAATTCCTGAGATTCTTCACCCAGACTTTTTATTTATTTTATTTTATTTGTTACATTTATATGCTGCCGTTCATTAAAAACAATCACAAGGTGGTTCACATAGAAGAAATTAAAACAGGACTATAAAAATTACACATTTAAAATATTATGCTAAAATATAAAAACAGATCTAATTTTTTTTAAAAATTAAAATGCATACATAAAAATAACCATACAATATACAAAGCAGTAGCAATGGAGACAATCCCATAAAAGCCTGAGTAAAAAGCCAAGTCTTCACATGCTTTCTAAAAGCCATGATGGAGACTGAGGAGCGAATAGCCACTGTGAGAGCATTCCAAAGTCTAGAGGCAGCAACAGAGAAGGCCCTGTCCCGTGTGCATGACAACTGAGCTTCCTTCATTGTTGGCACCCGGAGCAGAGCCCCCTCAGATGACCTTGTCAAGCAAGATGACCTCGTCAAGCTTTCTCCTGTGTCTAGCATTAATGGCACACACTGACATCTTTTCCTCTGAAACCATATTGTATAGAAACCTCTCTTCTAAATGGAAAACCTGGGATTTTCATGTCAGCCACCATATTCCCACAGTGCAATTGTGTTGAAAGCCTAGACACTTTGGTCTTGGAAACCTAAACAACACTGTCCTGGTCCTCCTTAGTTAATGCAGCAAAAGAGAGGACAACAAAGTGCAGTTGCTTGATTATAGCACCAGCTGGTGTTGACTTGGCACACTCTTGTCTCCTCACCACCACCCCTTTTCCACAGGTACTGTCCAAAGTGTAAGCAGCATTGTGAAGCATCCAAGCAACTCATGTTGTGGCGCCTGCCCAATGTCCTCATCATCCAGCTCAAACGCTTCTCCTTCCGCAGCTTTATTTGGAGGGACAAGATCAATGATATGGTGGATTTCCCAGTCAGGTGAGTGATGCTGCACTGCATGTTATCCTGTTACTTGGGCATTGCCTAGCCATTTGGGTGCCATCTCCCCTGAGTAGCAACAGGCTCTTAGCCTGGATCAAACATGGTTGTAGTGCTTCCTTGGCCACTGTCCTAGCATCATTCAGCCAGAGACTGCCAACTTGGTGTATGCTGTAGCTCTGCACCTTTCTGGTCAGTCTCTTCACGTTGAATTCTTATCTGTGCTCAGCTGGATTTGTTGGGGGCGGGGAGGATGCTTCACGAGGCCGTTAAGTCCATCTGATTCTGAAGAGAGGATGGAATTGATGCTGGACTGAAAGAGACTCTCTTGGTAGGAAAGAAAAAACAGAGGCCTGCGGTACCTTTTAAAGAGGATTGTGTTATATCGATGCTAGTAGGTGAGGCCCGTCGTTGACTGGGCATAGTCATTTTGCATAGATTACACTTATAGGAAAGTTCAGGAAACTTGTCATAGAATTTTTTATTAATCTGCTTGCAGAAAGGACGTAAAAACAGTTTGACAGATTGCAACTTCAAACATTATTCATTTTATTGATTAATGACCATATACGATACATTTAAATTGTAGTAAATTTGAATCTGAGAAAGATTTTCTGCTTTTGGGGAGCTTTGTGTCACTTTGACATTATTGCATTTTGCATTTTAAAATTTTATTGGTTTTTACAATACCTTAACAATCCAATTACATTTAATTAAAAATATTGACTTCCCGCTTACCAGTCTGCGCAGTTCATGTTAGCTATACATATGTCACTTTGAAATTATTAGTCTGATTATTTAGTGTTAAAAATCTGTTGAACAACAGTTAAGATATATTCTGAATTTCTTCTTTAAAAAAAAAAAAAAAAATAACCGTTCCTCGGAATACCCCATATTCCAGTGTAAAAAATAGTGTGTCTGAATTTTTCAGTAGCAGGATTGTTCCTGTAAAATTTGTTATCTCTAGGTTATAAGGAAGTTTGACTGTTTCACACAAACAAATTCTACAGAGCATATAATAGTTTCATAGGCAAGAGCCTATTTCATCAGATGCATGAAATGGCTATATGTGTATCCACAGAATTTCTCCTGGAGTAAGTGTACATTCACCACCTTCTCTGACCATTTAATGCATTTGATGCAATAGTCTTATACTGTGATGAACTTATTTAAGTGCCACAGAGCTCTCTCTCCCTTCTGCAGCAGCTGCTCTACTGAAATCTATTAAATCTGAAACAGAATGACCTTGGTTCAGGTTTCTGACAGTCAACATCTTAGTTTCTGCCTTCTGCTCTTTATCGGATTTTTTAGATATGTAAACAAGTCCATGTCTTAAAGCAAGCTACCACAGGAATCTCTCTGGGCACTCTGGGCCTTGCCTATATGCGAGTGCATGGCTTAGAGTACACAGCAGCTATACAGGTATACATGAGACCCTTTTCATATATTCATCTGAGTACCACAGAGGTGCACTCTTGCCTATCCTTGATAATTAGGGGAAGGTGAGCTCTCCGTCTAACAAAACAAACACAGTGGGTTGCCATCCAGCTGTGTCTTGGCAAGCTGGCCCACCTCAGAGCAATGTTGGGGCCTGAATTGGGCTGGCCCTTGCTCAGAGACACAAAGGCAGGAGTTGCCTCATGGGCGCCATCTCTCTCCTCAGGAGCCTGGACCTGAGCAAGTTCTGTATTGGCCAGAAGGATGAGCAGCAGCTGCCCATGTATGACCTGTATGCAGTTATCAACCATTATGGGGGCATGATTGGTGGGCACTACACGGCCTATGCTCGACTGCCCAGTGACAAGAACAGCCAGCGCAGCGATATGGGTAAGTAGGGGGAGGCAGCAGGTGGTCCAATGACTACTGATTGGCTGAAACAGTTTCCAGTTATCCATGTAGGGGCTTCTGGAGATACACGTGGAGAGAAAGTTCTTGGCTGAATCTCGTGGGACATCAGGGAGCCCATCTAGGAAGCAGCGGAGGGGGTGGTGTCTTCTGCCTCTTTGAGGTGCGAAGGAAGGGTCTACCTCGCGTACCAGTAGGGTCTCAAGACTGGAAAATAGTTACTCCGCAACACAATTTAGCCTCCACTATGAAAAGAAAAAGATTGTGTCCCCTTCCCTTTATAACTAATGTTTTTACTTTCTGTTTTTTATTTTGTTGTAAACCATCCAGAGGTGTAAGTTTTGGGCAGTATAAAAATGTGTTTTTAAGAAAATGTGTTAAATAAAATAATGGGTGAGTTTGTCACAGCCAAGGATAGTTGGGCCCCAAGTAAAGGGAGTTGCAGGGAAATGGTTAAAATGGCTCCTTCCTGTTGGCTCCCCAGAGTCAAATTGGTGGAAGATCCTCACACATTGTGGGATCAGGAAAATAGTGGGGAACAGAACTGGTAATCTTGGAGGCTTGAAAGGATATAGGCTTTTTCTCGAGGAGCAATATTAGCTAGAAGAGGCTTCTAAGCAAGGCGTCTTCTACTATTCTGTATGTGAAGAATCTTGTTCTGAGTTCTAATAGCTGGCTACTAAGCTTCCTTTTCACACAGAGAAACAGGACACCGTTCTAGCATTTGTGGGAGGTGCAATAATGTGGTCTGTAGAAGTTGTTAATGGGGGTAAGACAACTGTGTCTCAAACTCTCCCACCACCCCACAACTGCTTCCAGTCAATTTACCCTTCCCATTGCTTGGCAACAGCAGAATTGAATGGAAGGGAATCTGGCAAGTGCCCTAGGCAAATTTCATGCTGTTCCTTGATTAAACATTGTCGACCTGTGAGACTAAGGAAGAACAGGTGGTAGACAGACGGGTAGCTGGGTCATGGTCCAATCCTTTGTTGGAGAGGTGTGTGTGTGTGCATTAGAGGATTCTGTGCTTACAGCCTTCTCTCTAACCCCCCACCCCAATGTAGGATGGCGGCTCTTTGACGACAGCACTGTCACTACAGTGGATGAAAGCCAAGTGGTGACACGATATGCCTACGTGCTTTTCTACCGTCGACGGAACTCTCCTGTAGAGAGACCCCCTCGAGGTCTGCCTCACCCTGCAGACCCTCGGGCTGACTTGGCCCCATCCACTGAAGCAGCAGCCAATCAGGTGAGAGCTTCTGGCAGTTGCTTGTGCATCTCATCACATCAGTTGGTTTGAAGCGTTACTGCTGGTGGAAGAGGAGGTGTTTGCTGGTTCCAGTTTGCATTTCTTGCTGAGATGATGATGGGCTGTGGGGTTTCTAATGGAATTAATGGTTGTATCCTAAAAAGAGGCCAGCATCAGGGATGTTGGGAAGAATTCTGAAAGATAAACCCCTCTCAGGTGTGGAAGGCTGCATTGGGTCAAATGAGCCTGGGGAGTTGGTTGGAGTCAAAGATCCCCTCGGGGCAGAGGATGATACTCCGCTTCAGGGCACTGGATGACAGCAGCATCTCTTGTGCAAAATGAGTAAAGGATGCTCTTGACCACACAAAATAAGGCAAGCATTTGTGGAGGAAGAGGGCATAAGCAGCCTGGATGGCATAAGTTTAGTGGATGTATAGGGCATGGGGCTAAACTCTGCACTCAGTTTTGCTGGTGCTTTAGGAGCCTCCCCTCCTCCTCCCCTGCATCCCCCAGGTAATACACTGGCCACATGCCATCATGATGCTCTTTCAGACACACTGCCAGCAGCCCTGGTCTGGGACAAAAGCCTCCTAGATGTGAGTGGGTTGGGGGATGCTGGCATGTCATCTCAGGGATCTGCTTCCACATGCCCTAGAGACTTCTTGGGCAGAGGGTCAAACTTTGCTGTGTCCGGGGCTGTAGGCTGCATTGATCTTGCCACTACTGAGCCTCCTGTGGTTTACTGAAGCTGGATGGCCTGCCTTGCATCTGGCATCTGCAGTGGCTTGCTAGGCCTGCGTGCTCAGCAAGTTGAGGCCAATGAGAGCAACCTACTCTGGGGAGGAGCAGATACAGATGTATCCAAGCAGAGAAACTGCCAGAGAGGCCTCTGTGCTAAGGCCAAGATTGCATTCACGCCTGTGGACACTGGCACCTCATTTTGGTTCCGACATGCCCTCCCCAACCAGCATTATACTGTGGGCAGCATGGGAAGCAGCAACCCCTTATCTACAAATCCAGGGAATGGAGTAGGGAAGATGCTATGGATTCTGCCTGCCTAAACCTCAAGTAGAAAGCCACTATGGTTGACTGACTGGTCTGAATGATTCTTCGGTATGTGGAAAACCTAGTTATCCCGTGTGACTAACTCTCCTGTGCATCTGGTTTTTAAAAAAAAAAATGCTATGATTGGCTGTCGTCTCTGAATGTTCTGATAGTTTTCACTTGCCAAAGCTGGGCTGTTGATTAGCTGTCGTCTTTATAAAAGATCCTCGTATTCTCACCGGCAAACGCTTGGATGTGACTGGCTGTCATCAGATCCTCATGTTCTCGCCAAGAAAAACTCAACTGCGATTGGCTGTTTATGAATGATCCTCCTGTTCTCACTCAATGTGACTGGTTGGTCAGCTGAATGACCTTCGTGTGTACAAGAAAGCTTTGCTGTGATTACTTGGTTCTTGTTGAAAGGATTAAGCTGGCACTGAGACTTGCAGACTGGGAGAACCCTCCCATCCAGCCAACATGGATGCCTCATTCTGACAAGCTGGGGTTTGCCCTTCATCATCTTGTGGCTTGTGCTGCTCACTCTGTCCCTGGGTAGTCCCTGGGTCTGAACTGAGCCTGCTGTTGAAGCTGTAGCCAGATGGGGAAATCAATGGGGCTTTGGCAGAGAGAGCAGCCGTGAAAATGTGTGCAGGGCAGGCTGTTCTGGGAAGGGACAGGGCAGAGTGTGGGTGATGGAGGGATTTGCTGCTGTTTTCTCCTCAAGTGCTGACGCAGGTTTCCACATCGCAGGCTTCTCTGCTCTGGCAGGAACTGGAGGCTGAAGAGGAGGCTGCCAGGAGGCTGATGAGGAATCCTTGGAGCTCTTGCAGCCAAAGAACAAAGCATCCCTCCTCAGAGTGTCCCGATGAAGGCCGTGTCCGATACTTTGTCTTGGGCACCATGGCAGCCATTGTGGCACTCTTCCTGAATGTCTTCTACCCGCTCATCTATCAAACTCGCTGGAGGTAGCAGCGGAAGCCAGGCACCAGGACAGGGGGGCAGCCAGCCGACTTCACCATTGGCTCTCACGTATTGCATCTTTGTGGCGAGGGGCTGGGACGCTCCTCGCCAAGTGGGTGCAAGAAGCAGCACTTGTGCCAAGACCTCCCTGCAGAGCAAGTGCCAAGTCCAGGCCTAGTTGCTCGCACACGCGCTCTCCACCCCCACTCCTTGGCTAACCATGGGGATTGGCAGCCTAGGAAAGGTCCTTCTGGTTCAGCTGCCCCGGAAGCTTCAGTGGAATGTACCTTGTCTAGGTGACTCTTGTAGGCTTTGGCCTATGTGTATCAAGGGCTGGTAAATGTATGTGCTCCAGCAGAGGCTGCAGATCTACAAATATTGGCCTCTTTACTTGGATGGTTATACTGTTGCGTTGGCCACTCTCCGCCTTTAGGATAGCAACTCTAAGATGGGTTGACATCCCCGTCCTTACCCCACTCTGGTGCCTATTATTTAAAAGTCATGCCAACTTCTTCATGTGGACACTAGCTCTGTGCTTTGAGCAGATGGAGAAGAGGTCTCTGGCACACACTTTTGAATGGGCCCCTCTGAGGGGTGGGGGGAGCACTACTGACTCTCTCTTCCAGACGTGTGGATTTGATTCCCTCTCTATTATGGTGTTGGCTTGCAGTCTGAAGTATCTTTTCTTTCTCTCTTCTTCCCGCTCCCCTCCCCCCTTTTTTTAATAAGCAGTATTTTCAGGTATTTTCTGTCTACATTCAAGTTTAGTTTTATGCCTAAAGTACAAGAGGAAGTCTTTTTCTCACCCTCCTGTGTCAAGCCAGCCCTGTATTACGTTAAACATTCTGTAGCACAGGGTCCTAGCCAAACAGGTCTACTTGGGTTTTATTTTTCTGATCCATATATGGCTCTGTGAATTTATGGGTGCATCTGTTTTTCTGTACACACAAGAGGTAGCGACGAGGTAGCGACTCTGTAGACTTAGGTGTGGGGCCCTTTTACCGGCTCATCTGTATCTGCAGGCGATGGTTCCTCGTGTCCAAGAAGGCTCTCTCTTGTTTCCCTAGATCAGTGGTTCCCAATCTTATGTGGACCACTACATCATTACTGAAAGCTTTTGCAGACCACCACAATAAGCAAGCAGTTTTTAAACATTTCTAACATAGCCTATGGCTGAGAGTCCAACACATATCAAGGCATATTTAAAAAGCAGCTATTTCTAATAATTTATTAATGCTTACAAGCATATTGCACTCATCACAGTACATTTACCTCCAGTAGGCCTACCAGTGGGGAAAAGATAACCCTTACCTAATGGGAAGACTGACAATGGAGGCAATTCTTCCCCCCATCCCCCCCCCAAAGGGGGCCCCTTAAGAGCATGACGGCATGTGGCACAGCGAGGCACATGGGATTATTATTATTACATTGTCTCAATTCCCTCCACCCATGGAACAACTGCAATACCTTCATGGACCACCATTGGTCCACAGAACATGGGTTGGGGCCCACTGCCCTAGACCACTAAATACCTACAACCTGTGCCCTTGTCTGCAGCCAGATATGCAAGGGCTTGTGATTCTGGGGAAGGGTTTTACTTCTTTGTAACACCCTTGTTTGAGTTGTGTGTAATGATTTTCCATTGTTACTGTTATCCATCAGCTGCATTGTGAAAACCTAACATCTTTCACATTCTTCCCAGCATCTTGAGACTTTTTCTGCTGATGTCCCTGCTGTGCCTCAGGAAAAGGGCAGCCTCTAGCCACATCAGTGTCAAAGAGGACAGCCTGATCTAGGCATAGTTCTGGTGGGAGCCTTCCCAAGCTGAGGAGAGTCCCTTAGTTTATTCTCCACCAGCATGGTTGAGAAAGGCATTGAATTGCTCTGTGGAAAAGCTTTCACTGTGTTTTATTTATTGTATTTAATAAACCTAAGCTGTTCTAAAGAGAGATGGTCAGGCTCATTTCTTTCTCATCATCTGCCCTCTATTAGCAGCTGCAGTAGCAAATAAATGTGTTAGGAGGATTCTGTCAGTCCTCGTTGCCCACATGTATATTTTTCCACTAGCCATCTCTCCTGTCCTGTCACGGCTGTTGCTGCTTACTGGTTTAGAGGGGACCAAGGAATTGGCTGGGCTGTTCATTGCATTTGAACAGAACAGCAGCAGAAAAAAGGCAATATTGGGGCGGGGGGAGGGGGAGAGAACTGGAATAGAAGGGCTGGGGTGAAGTTCTGTCTTGTCTGTAATCCTGTGCAAGCTTAGTATTTGCTACTGCAGATTCAGCACTTTGTGAGTTCTAGCCTTCATTTAAAATAAGCAACTAGTTTCTAGCCCATATCGCCGCAAAGAAAATGTAAGATGTGTGTGGGCGGTGTCTAGCGATATCTGTAAAGCCAAAGGAGAAGTTCATTAGGGCTTCCAGTAAGTGAGCAGCCTTTCAGTGCTTGCATGGTTTTTTTTTTTTGCTCCTCTCTATTACTAGCAGAAGCAAATACATTACGCAAAATCAGCAGATAATAAGCCCATTGGTATAGTTTATAGAGGTAGCAGAATTTTGGGTACGTTGGCATAGAACAGACTCTATTAGTGCAAAGTACATGCTTGCCTAGGCTGATAGTTGTCTAGGGAAGAAGGGAATTGTTAATAAGGCTGCATGTGAGTATAGACAACAACCTTAATTTTAAAAAGTCAGAATGTGAACTATACTTTTAAGTCTGCACCAATGCAGTTCAGTAACATCAGTGCACATCTGTGATTGCATGCTTATCAAAATGCATCATTATGTATGTCACACAAATGCTCAAGATGAGAGAATAATCTAAGGTCCGAGTCAATTTTTTACAGCCATCCAAACTTGCTAATATATATGCATAATTTCCTCCTCCCCCTCCAGAATCTGTTTCTGAATTTCAAAAACATTGTAAATATTTCCGATTGTGAAGCAGATAAAAGTCCTTTCACAGGATCCCTGGCAGGGTGGGAAGGAGATGGATTTGTGGCATGGTCTCCTGTGCCTCTTCCTCCCATAGCTGCTGTCTAATGCTTTGTTCTATTTGCAGGGAATTAGCTCGCCACCCTTTGGAACCAGCCTGGCCCCTGAAGTTGCGCCTACGCTGCCACCGGAGGGGGTTCCAGAGCACCCCACTCCATCCTACAGCAACATGGAGGAAGTTGACTAAGGCATCCTGCACTGGGGGTGGGTGGGAGTGTACATAAGATGGCTTTATATTGTGGCTTCCCCACCCCACCCCACCCCTGGTGTACCCCTGCAGTGGGGAGGAGGAGGAGCTGCTGTGACCTTTTCTTGAGCACACAAGCACTTTCTGCTCCACCCCTTCCTCCTCCCCTACCAGTTGGAAAGGTTCCGTTTCGTGTCCCCTGCTAGAGGCTGCTCTGTGCCAGCATGCAGAGGGAAGTCCATTGAGCCCCCCAGTGCAATTCCTGAAGCTCCAGCCCCAAAGGCTCTAGTTAGATTGCCTGGCACTGAGGCAGGTGGACCCAGACAAGCCCTGCACTCCTCCTCTTGTATACCCAGCCTGTCCTACTTGGGAGCGGGGAGGGGGTCATTGGTGTCTGCCCCTAAGGGGCCTTCTCCCAATTTGCCATACCATGGGTGCCTGCTTCACCATCTTCCACAGTCCCCCTTCGCCTCCCCCACCCTCCCAAGTCTGCTCTTTCTTGGTATGCCAAGCTTAGGATACCACCTTGGCTGCAACATGGGCCTTCATGAGGGAGGTGCAGCTCTCGCTGACTCCTTTGTTTTTGCCCCTTCATCAGCATCGCTTAGTCTGGCAGTTAGGAAGAAGGGGGGCTGGTGGCTGGCCCCTTGGCACCTGCTATTGCCTTCTCATCCTCCACACAAGGCATGGGGAGCTGTAGTTTGTCCTGCTTCTTGTCTGCCCTTTTGGATTTCTTTGCCCCTTGTGACTTCCTTGGAGTGGGAAGCTACTGCCATCACCATCTCTATTTAAATCCTTAGCCCTACATCCCCTTTTACCCATACCCGGAATCGCTGTAACCAAATGAGGCTGTCTTGGGCCCGCTCCCAGGAGGCCTCAGTCTCGCTTTTTCTTTGTATAAAGTTGGTGTTTGTCTTTGGGTCCTGAGTCATTAAATTCTACTCAACTGCTTGTTCCTGTGTTTGTGTGCTGTTCTGTCTGCTGCCTTGCCACCCTGGCATGGGCTTCCAGTCTGGGCACCACTGTAGAGATAAACTGGAATTTGGGTTACCTTGTTGCAGAGTACACACAGCCCCAAGTGTAACTGAGGTCTGATTTCCCATGCATTGTTGAGATAAAGTCTTCATGTAGAAAAACTCAGAAGTTTACTATGTTTTTAAAAAACTGTTTGAAAACTAGCACTTTTTCTGATGTGGCAACTTTTCTGATTTCATACCGGGAGATATTTGTGAGAAAAGTCCACCTTATCTTGATAGGTGGGAGGGAATGGACCTTAAAACTATGCATAAGTTTCTACTTGAAAAGCATGCATGATTCAGACAGAAGAAAAAAAGGGGTAGCTTAGATAGCACTGGTCACCCTTGCCTTGGTTAAAGCAAACAAGAGGGAACAGGCTCTTATGTGTATCCCTCTCCAAGAAACTAGAACTATGAAAGGATGGCAACTTTTTAAAAGGGGTGAGGTTGTTTTTTTTGTTTAACCCTGCTGATTCCCTGTTTAACACTTTCTGGATCAACCAGGATGATCCATACAGTACATGAATCAGCTGGTGTGGTTGCTACCAGCTGGGGGAGAAGAATGTTTGTTGTGACTTTTGAAAAGGTATACATCCCTAGAGATGGAAAATAGGTGATAGCATTGTGATACTTTCAACTTTAGGTGTGTAGTCATGCTTTTATTATCTGATCATCAGGCCTGCAGTGGCCAGGTTTGCAGTGGTGGTCTACAAACTTTAAAGTCAGTCTCTCTCTCCCCACCCCCACCCCCTTCCTATAAAATGTTATGGATAGTGCCAGAAGGAAGGAACAATTGGCAGGAATGTCCTCCAAAGATTATCAGGGAGTATGATGATTTGTTCATTGTTACCCTAACTCACCCTTTCCTCTGTGCAAAAACTACTGCAATTTTACCCTAATCATTTGTAAAGAAAAGTTGTGTCGTCGAGTCAGTGTTGACTCCTTGCGACCACAGAGCCCTGTGGTTGTCTTTGGTTGAATACAGGAGAGATTTACCATTGCCATCACCTGTGCAGTATGAGATTATTATCTCCTATAAAACCCTTCAGGGTTTGGGGCCTGTGTACCTTCAGGACCACCTCTCCTGTCCAACATTGACCCTGTGAGGTCGTCTCAGGTGGGCCATCTCAGAGTTCCAGGCCCAGGGGAGGTACATGGGGCCCAGGCTCGTGGGAGAGCCTTCTCCGTTGCAGCCTCCTCCTTATGGAATACCTTGCCTCCTGTGATTCGTAATGCCTCCTCCCTTCTGTCCTTTAAGAAACTCCTGAAAACTTATCTATTCTGCCAGGGTTTCTTTGGGGAGGGGGTTCCCTCCCACACCCACACTGATTTAATTTATGTAAACAACCTCAAGTCTTAAGGAAGTCAAGTGGTCAATAAATTTGCTAAATAAAATGATGATGATGATGATGATGATGATGATGATGATGATGATGAAAAAGACCAAAATAATCCCAGTGGTCATTGGCGCCCTGGGTGCAGTTCCAAAAGACCTTGAAGAGCACCTCAACACCATAGGGGCCACAGAAATCACCATCAGCCAATTACAAAAAGCAGCTTTACTGGGAACAGCCTATATTCTGCGATGATATCTATAACCATTGACAATAAAATTCAGCCATCCCAGGTCCTTGGGAAGGACTTGATGTCTGGATAAAACAAACCAGTCAATAACACCTGTCTGACTGTGTAAACAAGAAATAATAATGATGCCTTTCAGCATCTTCCTATATCCTTGCTGCCCAATATAGGTGGGTAGGGATAAAGAAGAGGTGATAACAAACAAAGCTGTAAGTGCATCAATGCTATCACCTATTTTCCATCTCTAGAGGGGATATATTTTGCCAAAAAATCACTACAAACATTTGTTTCCCGAGATGGTAGCAAGGGTCAAAACGTGGGTCTGGCTCATGGACTAACAGGGAGAACTTGTGGAGATGCCTTGTCAGTATGTCTGCCTCTCCCGCACTTCTCCCCTAAAGAAGCCCACTCTGAGAGCTAGCTGCATAGTAGAAGTAGAGTTGCATCAGAGAGAATGAGAGTGAGGGATCTCACCAAGGTTGGGCCGGGGGGACATTTATTCTGAGTAGTGGGGAAGGTTAGCATTGTGAATAGGAAATCCAGGGTCATGCAATTAAATTAACTGACAGTTGGGAAAGTACTGCCTACAATAAATGCATAATTAATGTATACAGTTTGCTGCTATGGGATGTAGTGATGGCCTTTAGCATTGGAAGATTGGGCAAATTTATAGAGAGGTTTATCGCAGACCGTTGATCATTATGTGAATCTCCTTTTAGAGGCAGTGGCTAACATACTCTGCAACATAACAGGAGAAAACAACTTAAAAACAACTGCAGGGTGATAACCCACACACCTACCATGCTGTGCCAGAAGGGTGTTGTGGGATAAGTCACCACCTTGTGCGATCACATGTCTCAAAACAGCCTTCTTGCACAGCACCATGGGCATGTGCATTAGGGTGTTGTAGACACATGGGCCACACTGAACTTTCTGTGTTATGCTACAGGGTATGTCAGCTGGTATGCCTCTAAATACCAGTTGTGGGAAGGAGTGGCGGGGGGACGACAGCAGGGGAGGGTTATTACCTTCATGTCCGACTTCACAGAGGCATCTGACTGGCCACAGCCTAGCACAAGGAATGCTAGGCTTGATGGATCTGTGGTCTGCTCCAGCCAGGCCCCTACGAAAAGTACGGTGGGGAATGTTGGAAGAGAGCAAGGATCTGGCTCGTAGCAGGACTGCAAGCCGATATATTACAAATGACTGAACAGAAATTAAAAATTGAGCTGTGATCTTCAGACTATCAAAGGTTCTTCAAAGATGTCTGACAAGCAATTGACCCTACCCTTACCACACCCACCTCTACTTTTATATATATTTTAATTCATTTTTAAATTGTCCTGCACTTCCTCCAAGAAACCTATAACCATAAACATGGTTATGTTTATCCTCACAACAGCACTGTGAAGCAAATTAGGTTGAGAGACAAGTGACTGGCTTGGAGTCACTGTGTTTCATGGCTGAATAAAGATTTGAACTCAAGTCTGCCTTATCCTAGCTTCAATGTTCTACACTATGCTGGCTCCCAGATACAGAATTGGTCAATTCCCTCAAATAGCCTCAGCAGCCAAGCCAATGTAGAAGAAGTCAGAAAGTGTGCAAGCTGCTGAATCTGTAGTGGTGTGGATCAGAGCATATGGCAGAGCTGGATGAAGCCGCCTGCTAAAGTCCATCAGTGTTCAGCTCATCTATTGGGCTTGGTGTAGAATGAAGATACACTATGTTCTTGTTGGGGAACTGGCCCCTGGAATCATTCTTGGCCTCTTTTCACATAGTACAAAGGGAACAGCCTGAGGCCCTGCTTCAGCCTAACCTTCTGAGGCATTTACCCTCACTCCCCAGACTAGAAAAGGGGCCCTGTGGGCATGTTTGCATATAAGGAGATTTAACTGTGGCATGGAATTGTTTGCTCACTGGACACCATGGCAACAGAGCACACTATCCATGGGAATGTGCTCCAAATCTCAATTCTCATGAGCGGGGGTTGAGAGATGGGGGCTGCTCACACTCACAAGAAAGGGAGGAAAGAAACAGCCTTTACAATGTGCATGTGAAGCTATAACACCACATAAGGAAAAGGGCTATGTCAGTATTAAGTGTTTAAATGGTTTGCATATATTATCTTTACAACAGTGCTGTTGGGAGTTCAATATCACCTCCAAGTTACAGAGTTGGAGGACAGGCAAAGGTTTTGTTAGAAATCGAATAAATGTTAGGCCATCCAGAAATTTTCATGGCTGGGGACGGGACTCTGATTGTGGGTCACATGTTTAACTCTTCACCAGCTCTTTTAAGAGCAGTGTCTTGTTTTGTTCTTCCTACCACCAGCTGGAGGTACTACCTGTCCCAAGTTCTCCATACTTAGAAAGGCCTCCCTCATGCAGAGACCTCGCCCACTTAGGGCAGTATGGAATATGATTCAGGAAGAAGTTAGCCATTTGAAAAACTTGACTTCTGTTCTTATTTTATTATTAAAACTATATACCACTTTCCAACAGAAAAGTTATCAAAGGAATTAGATGATTCCCTGTTCCAAAAAGGTACTGAGGCTCTAAAAAGGAAGACATTAGACATCTGCAACAGCCACTGGAAAGGCAATGCACAGGTGCTGGATAGAAGCTGTTGCTTTCTTCCTGCTAATGATAACAGATCTAGTGCCTAGTTTAAAAGGTGCCTCTTTGCCCAGCTAGCAGGGGTTAATAAAATGCAAGCTTCTAGGTCTCATGATTTTAGACAGAAGTTTGAAGCTGATGGTTTCACAGACTCTAGAAAAGAGGTGGGCCCATGACCATGCATTGAAAATGGCAGCAGAAACAACAGATGAGTAAAGGACACAGATGAGAGGGGTCAGAGAGCAGCAGTTGACACTCAGGTGTGAATGGAAATCAATAGTGTGCAGGGGCGTAGCAAGGTTGGAGTGGGCCCTGGGATAAAAAGTGAAGATGGGCCCAGGCCCCCACCTGCCTTCTCTCCCCCTCCCCCACCCCCACCCACTGCCTGTGTTTTTGCTGCAGAAGAACTGAACGGACATGGTGAAGCATGCAACATTCCCAACACACCCTTTCTCACTCTTATGCCAACATTTGTTTGTTGCATTTATTTCCCACTCTTCCTGAAAGGCTCAGCATTCTTTAGAATTAATAATCTTGTCCCAAAAGGGCTGACAATATTTTTAAATAATCAAACAAAAGTTAAAGGGGTGTGTGTAATATCACACACTCCCCACACATGTAGACATATTCACACACACACTTGAGTGTATGCATAATCTTGGTCCAGAACCATTTTAAAATATATATACCTACTACAATCACCTCATATATTTCTCCACTTCTGTCTTATTTGTCCATTCACATTGTCTTTCTCTCTATATCATGAATGCATACCCACTCCAGACAAAGTTTTCCATAGGAAACAGTCCTAGATTTGGCCCCAGAATTTAGAGGTAAACTGAAACCAGTTAAAGATTTTATTCTTATTTATTTATTTATCATTATTATTATTTATTTATTATTTTATTTATACATATTTCTCTGAGGCATACCCATTGCTAATGCCATGCGTGGCACTGGCAGCTCTCATGCGATGGGGACGGGGAAGAAAATGGTGGTGTTGGCTGGCCAGCTGGCAGGCAACGAAAATGGCGGCGGATGGTGGCCAGCCGGTCAAAGAAAATGATGACGGCGGAGGCGGATGGAAGAAGACGAAGGCGGCAGTGGGGGGAAGAGAGCGGCTGGCGAGTGAAGAAGGCAACAAGCAGCCGGGCAAAAAAGTGGTGGCGAAGGGTGGGGGGAGAAAGCGGTGGCGGGCGAACTAGAGGTGCAGATGCTCTGCCTCTGGCCCAGCTAGTTATTATTATTATTTATTTATGTTATTATTTTATTTTATTTGGCTGGGGGAGGGGCGAGCAGAGGAAGTAAGAGTATTATGGTTTTAATCTGTTCTTTTTAATGGGGACAGACTTTTAAAAGGGTCCCTACACTCCTTTAATTGAAGGTCTTTCCAGCTCTCTCTCTGCTTCAGGGGAGGGGGAGGAGTGTCAGGCAGCATCCTTCCCTACTCGCCTAATGATAGGCTACCTGACGCTCAGTGACCTTTCCATCCCTGTCATTCAGTCTGAGGGAGGGTTAGGCTGAACCTGAGAACTATCCAGCCCGTCAGGAGGAGAGGAGGAGGGAGAAACACTGCCTAGCACTCGTCCTCCCCTTTTGGAAAGGACTCCAAAATATGAGGCCTCTGATCAGGACCAGCAGCATGCCGGAGAGGCAGGATGGTGGAAGCGAAGAGTGAGTCCAGCCAGCATGGACCCCTCCCCTCAAGGGTCCAGGGACAGGCCCCCCCATGCCCTTCCTTTAAAGGCTCTAGGGCAAAAGGATAGTTGAGGGAGGGGAAATTAAGTGGTGGTCCAACTGGCAGGATCCCCTTCCCTCGAGGGCTCAGGGACATTTGTCTCCACCTGTTTAATTATAGTTATGCCCCTTTGTGTGGCTTTGGGAGACTGGAAAGTCAGTGTAACTGGGCTCCCTTGATGGCCGCCCAGATTCCCCTCTTCCTTCCCAAAGACACGGCTGGTGCCTGCCTTGTGTTTCTTTTTAGACTGTGATCCCTTTTGGGACAGGAAACCACTTTATTTCTCCATTTGCTATGTAATGTAAGGCACTTTGAGAATGTTTTGTTTTTGGAAAGCAGGCTATAACAACACCCAGTCTGCCTCTCGTATCCCCTGATGCCACTTTATGCCTTTCCCATTTGGCTTCTGCGTCCTGTGTTTTGTGTTCCCTGGGTCCTGAGATACTGCCAAGAGATTTTGGATAGTTGAGGCAATTGTGGTAGCTATGTGTAACACTGGTGTGTGTGTGTGTTGTGTGCGGCCCTTTAAGGTTGGAAAAGGGAGGGGGAAGAGCACCCTAGAAATTGCACGTTCTCAATCTTGTGACTGTCTAGTTTCACTTTGCATGCTTGCTGGTGGCGTCTCAAGCCTTGTTCCTGAGAGAGAGAACTTAATGAAGAAAAGAGATATTCTTTTATTGGTGAGCTATTTTAAATCCTCAGCAGCTTGGCATGGTAAGATAAAGGTGAAGAAAAGTCTGCTTGTGCCAGATTATCCTGCACTGAGTAGAGGGTTGGAATGGAAGACCTTCAAGATCCCTTCCAACACTAAAATTCTATGATTCTGTACATAAAAGGGGACTACAGTAAACTGTGCGAGTTGGTACAGATCAGCAAATGGACTCGTTAAAAAAAACCACGACTGTAGGGTTCTTCTAGTTTCTTGAGCAGTTTGTCCTTTGATCTGGGTGGATTGTGGGTTGAACTTCACTTTACAAGGAGTGTGCAGTTTTTCTTTTGTGCTTGCTTTTCTTTCTCTTTTACTGTCAATAGTTGTGTGGAGAGAAGCAATCTGGATCGGGACGATTATAGGGGAAGATAGTTAAAAGCACTCTCTGCCCACACCACCGTCCCAATCTGGATTCCTCTCACCCCTGTGGCTGCTGTTTACAGGAGCTGGGGAAAGCCAGCACAGAGATTCTAATTGCAAACTTCTTGAAAGGTCCAGTTTGTCCTAGTGTTTGTACAAACAAACTCCAGAAGAGATTGCCAGAAACGGATACCTCAGTGGTTCTAAATGGTGACCTGCAAGGAGTCCTGTAGCATCCAAATTGATACAAAGAGACGAGGACTAAGCCAGGTGTTGGATTTTTTTTTAGTATTGCGGGTATAGCAGTGTTCAGGTAATTTTGCAGCTTTTGAATCAAGGAGACAGTGTAAGCCAAGGGGTGTCTGTAATTGTTGCTTATATAGATCTAAATATGGTTCATTTGGTATGCACTGACCTTTGAGTCTGCTTTGCTATCAGACTCCCTAACTTAATCCTGACAGTGTAGAAGGAAAACAAAAACAAAAACGTAGAAGGTTACATATGCACTTGCCTATCTCCATCCTCCAGCATCTCCATGGTACCCAGCAGCAAGGTGGACTCCAGTTCCCAGAATGCTACAGACAAGCCTGATGCCAGGAGCAGTAGCCAATGAGGCACAAGCTGGGAGGGGAGCAGGAGCAGATGCAGTGCCTTTCTCTGTCCATTCTCCTTCGAGTAGCAGAGCTCGGTGCTAGAGCTGAGCGATGGAGCATCTGCTCAGCCCTGTCCGTGCCGCCTGGTTTTGAGCTCGAGGCCCTGCCCAGACTCTCGCCCACTGCCCATTTCCCTGGTGTAAATCCCCATCAATGAGGTTCTTTCGTCTCACCTTCAAGTGCTTTGTGGATTGCTTCTGAGCCTGCACCCCGATCCCCTCCCAGACCCGGAGCCAGCTTCCCGACCCAACACCCGTCTCAGTCTTCTGCCACGGAGCCCTATCGCCAGCCCAGTGCCATGGCTCCAGTGCCCACCGAGACATGTTCAGGTAAGGACTTGGCCTTGCGCTTCTCTGGCGTCTCTCTGGAAGGGGGTAGGGGTGCTGTGACCAATTCAGGGGGGAAGCAGAGTCCTGTCCCTGAGACGGTGGGCTTGGGGGTAAGTAACAGGGCTGCTCATTGTGTACGAAGCAGCATCCCAAACTGTGTGTAACTTGACCCCCCCCCCGCCATTCTGTGGTCCCCACCAAAATGAATGCAGGTTAAGAAGCTCTGGCTAGGGAGAAAAGTTAGCACAAGCACCCTTAACCCCTCCCAGGTGCTGCTTTTATGATGCACCCCCTTCTGCCGGGGCTTGACTGGTTCAAGCAGCTGGAAGACCAACCCTCCCCACATTCTTCCCTGTGCCAGAACGTCCTGTCTTGATCCTGCCGCTCTTCAGTCCATTGCTTCTCGGTGGCAGAATGTCCTGTGCTTCCTCACTTCCCCCCTCTGTGCTTTGCCTGGGACACAGACCTATTCGCTCATGCACTTCTGACTGCCGTGCTGTAAATTGCATTCATGGCTCTGTGTGTGTGTGTGATGAGGAGACAACCAGGGGTGGTAGTTTCTCCAGGCTCATTCATCTGGAGCCAACAAGATGTGAACTCATGGAGGTGGCACCAGTGTGATAGGTGTACTACTGGTTGGGCTCTCGTATCTCCCATACACGGCATGCCTGGATGCCTGAAGCAGCTGGTAGTGCCCTGAGAGTACCGGCTGATTCATCCACGATGCACAGAGCTGGCAAATGTGAGACCTTGGAGGGTGCTGTGCAGCAGCCCCTTATAAGGCAACAACGCGGCAGGAGCAGAAGGTGGCGGGGCGGGGTGGAGGGAGGATTGAGGGGAGCAGGATGGTGTTCCTCTTCTTCGCCTTCCCAGCTCCCTTCCCCGGCTGCCTCCTGCCCCTGCTTCCTTTTCCCCGGAGAAAGCACGGGCTCCTGGCAGCATTGCCTCCGAGGATGCCTGTGAGTGCATCCAGCCCAGTGGCTGATCTAAACACTGGGGGCGGGGGGCGGGGGGAGGCTGTCCAGCAGCCTCAGCCCCACAAATGGGGATTAGTTCAGTCACATGCTGAGGCCTTGGCTGCATGTTGGCTGTGAGAGGAGGGGAGCCAGACAAGGAGAAGGGGCTTTGTGTCTGGGCTCAAGTGCGGCTCTGCCCTGCCCACAACTCTTGTCCTCAGTGCTGCCCAAAGCGGGTAATTCCGCCAGGCTTCTCAGCACAAAGGCGATTCACAGGACTCCTCTGGTGTGAGGTGTTCCTGTGGGTGGGTTGGGGGGGGGGCAGCGATGTGGAGGTGTGAGGGGCTGGCTGTTCATGGCACGAGGCAGGGCCACTGAGGATTTGCCATTGGTTGGGATCCAGCTGGAAGAGGTAGTTTCCAGCGCAGACCTCTCTCCCCCACCCCCATCTTTTCCTACTAGCTTTGTCTGGCAGGGCTCTCCCTTTGCAAGGGGAGGGAGCTGTGCCTTAATCCCAGGAGGGCCAGAAGTAGAAAGCTTGAATGAGAGTGGCCCTCAAAGCCCACCCTCAGGCCTGGGTGGGGGATTGCAAACCAGCATGTGCAATGGTCCAAGATACAAGCTTCGGTCCGAGATGCAGTCTGGCGTGACTCTACATGTGTGTACAACGTACAAGCCCATTGTGAGTGTGGTGACTGCTGTGCAAGTTTGTGTGTGTGTGTGTGTGTGTGTGTGTGTGTGTGTGTGAGAGAGAGAGAGAGAGAGAG
The DNA here is from genome assembly GCF_027244095.1 of Hemicordylus capensis. Classification (NCBI taxonomy): domain Eukaryota; kingdom Metazoa; phylum Chordata; class Lepidosauria; order Squamata; family Cordylidae; genus Hemicordylus; species Hemicordylus capensis. Next base: position 266,881,531 of record NC_069658.1, read on the forward strand.
AGAGAGAGGATTCAGAGCTGCTGCCTAGTGAGTGACTCACCTCCCTGCATTGTGACGTCGAAACTAGGACTCCAGAATGAGAGAGAGTTTTTTTTAAGGAGCTTCTTATTATATAAAATGTAGCCTAGAAAATTCTTGTGTTTGTCCTACTGCCAAAGTGTGTTTGTGTTTGAAGTACATGGCATTCCGTGAAATGACAGGGAGGGGCTTCAGCCCTGCTAGGATTCCAGGAGCTGCAAGCAGGTTCCCTGGCAAGGAGCAAAGCATTGATTTCTGCTTGGGAGAATGCCACTCCTGCCCCGGCAGGGGAGACAATAGGATACACAGCAAGCTCAGAGTGCTCAGGAGCCCAGTATGTTCTCTTCTCACACACAAGCCTTTCTTGTGGCTGACTTCTGATGCCTTCAGCCACAGGAGGAAATGGATGCAGAGAGAGGCAAACTTGGCCAAAAGACATGTTGGTGCCTGAGGCAGAAAATCCAAATGGCACCTCCTGGTAAAAACAGAATAACTAAAGTGAGAGTTTTCTGCCTGGTATCTTCAAATCTGCTGCCTGAGGCAGGTGGCCTAATTCTGCCTAAAGATACAGCCTGCAACATCACAGGGGATGCCGTGGCCCATCTCTATGCTTCCCAACACCCCCCCCCCCCAGGAAGAGGTCACTCTTCCCAGGATGAAATCTTAGCTCTCATAAGCTGAGTCTCATGCCCCACCCATGTGGATGCTGCATGGGAGCCTGGGAACCCAAGATATTCACTGCAGCCACTTGAGGCAAAAATATGTTACCGGCTAGTTTTGCAGAAGGACATTAAGGGGTAACTAATGCATGTTAAGTGAGGTCTCGTATGAAACCTAGGAAGAAGAGAACTCTATTATTGATCGTTACATTTCCTCTCTGAAATATCTCTCCCTGTAAAAGCAATAGCTGTTGTTCATAAGTATAATTTAAGAAAGTTAGGCAACTGAATGCTTTGTGAGCCACATGATTTCAGGTGATTCTGGCTGAATTATTAATTTTCATTTAAGCCTCAAGCCCTGGTGGTGGCAGAGAGAAAACCTGGAAGCATTATGGCAAAAAAAGAACATAAGAACAGCCCTGCTGGATCGGGCCCAAGGTCCATCTAGTCCAGCATCCTGTTTCACACAGTGGCCCACCAGATGCCTCTGAGAAGCCTACAGGCAGAAGATGAGGGCATGCCCTCACTGCTGCTGTGGCTCCCCTGCAACTGGAACTCAGAGGCTGGAGGTGGCCTATAGCCCTCCGATCTAGTAGCCGATTAAGGGGAAGGGCCTAAAAGGAAGCCAGAATCAATTGTACTTTTCAGCTTTCCTGGATTTATGCAGGCATAGAGTAACATTTCCCCACAGCTTACCATTACCGCGCCCCCCCCCCCCCGCCATGCTGCTATCGAGCTAACGCCTTTTCATTGTCTCCACAGAGGGCAGTGGGTGCTCGGAGGTGGCTGAGGCAGAGAGTGCCGAGCCGATGGGTGGCCCAGGGGAGCCCACCCCTGAGGAGAGAGCCATCACCACCCCTCTGGTGGTACCCATGGGCCCTGGAAAGCTGCCCGTTCCTGAACGGGAGACCTGGACCCGGCAGATGGATTTCATCATGTCTTGTGTTGGCTTTGCTGTAGGGCTGGGCAACGTCTGGCGTTTCCCATACCTCTGCTACAAGAATGGAGGAGGTGAGGGGCAGCTCTGGGGGGTCCGGCTGGGTGGTTGTGGGGCTGTCTAGCAGAGACCCACTCTTGGGTGGAGAAGCTGGGGACTGGGTGGGGGGCAAGGATCCAAACCATGGAGAGCTGATGATGCCACTTAAGGAAGTCCCCTTCTTAAAACTGGACACCTTTGGATGAGGCAATGGATTCTAGTTCAAAGCGGATCCATGAGATTGCTACCGACCCCCTTAAAAATACAGTTTAAATACTTGTGCTTACCCATGAGAAAGGATTCTGAATTAAGATGGAACTACCCCCACTCCCATTTCTAAAATCAAAGAACTGGCGAAAAACCAAGTCTTGAATACAGGTAAATATAGTCTTGATCTGCCAGGAGCAAGCCACGGCTGAATGTTTTGGAGAGCTGACCCCAATCCCTCTCTTCAGTACCCATCCTTTTCAATCACTGTAGAGAGCCACTGTGGTGTAGTGGCTAGAGTATTGGACTTTAACCAGGAAGGCCTATGTGCAAATCTCTCCTGGTCCATATAGCCCACTGAGAGGTCTTGGGGTAGGCTAGGCTGAGGGAGTTTGATTATCTGTATCCCTCTGGGTTGTGCGTGTGGGAAAGGGAAAGAAAACCTCGTACATCACTCTGAACTCTTTGGAAGAAGAAGGGGACAAAAGTGTAGTGCATAAACTAGTTTCTTGACCTCGCTGCTACAATAGCAACTTCTCCCATAAGCCCTGATGCACTGTGGGTAGATCTTGTTTTCTGGTCAGGCTTGGTGAATAGAGAAGAGCTGTTTTCTAAGAGGAAGATCACCACAGTGAGAATTCAATATGTGTGAAACCAGTGGGCAGAATCTGCTCAGATGGTGACTGGCCCTATCCACCCCCAGCACAGTACTTCCAGTGATTGTTGCTGGTGTCTATCTTATGTTTCGTTTTAGAATGTGAGCCCTTTGGGGACAGGGAGCCATCTTATTTATTTATTGTTTCTCTGTGTGAGGAAAATTGGCCACACATGCCTGTGAGCTTGATCAGAAGAAATCTGTGAGAGGCTACAGTTCTTTCCATGTGTAGAAATGCTACAACCTATCAGTTCCCAGACAGCTATATAATGACCACTTGTTAAAAAATACTCATCCGTATGTTCCCCTCCACCCAGCTTTATCTTGGTGTGTGCCTTTTACAGCTGCAAAAAAAGTGCCAGCAGCGCCTATTTTCCAGAAAGAGACCTGCCAAGGCTCAGATGAGAAAGGGCCAAACTACATGCTAAGTAAATCATATTATTGACCCTGACCCTGATGTGCTGCTTTTTTAATTTGGTAAATAGCAATTGAGGGCAAGCTGGATCAGGACCATGGCAAGGGCAAAAGCTCCCCTTCCTCCATTCCCTTGTCCCTATCCAGATGCCCCCTCCTCCACCTTGTTTATTTCCTCAACAAATAAGCACACTGGGGCCAATAAATCAGTTAATATGGTTTGTAGTTTGGCCCAAAGGCTGGAGAGAAACTGGATATGAAAGTAGTTTGAGAGAGGCTTCATTTCCGGAGGTATACACACATCTCTTCTCTTCTACTGTCATCTCCAGTCATACAAGTTTTGGAAACCATTAAAAAAAACAAGACTTGTAGATCAGATGTGAAAGCAGAATTAATATGCATACCAGAGAAGCAATGGCCAACAGCCAGCCCAACCCTCTGCTGATACTCCAAGGTTTTCCCTGGCACAAGGGCAGAAAGGTGGTTTCCAGCAAACCTCTCCCTCTTCAGCCACCTGTGCCTCCTGAAGCTATCTACCTGAAGGCCCTTCAACCCTCCAAGACACAGCTTACGGTAGGAACATAGGAAGCTGCCATATACTGAGTCAGACCATAGGTCCTTCTAGCTCAGTATTGTCTACACAGACTGGCAGTGGCTTCTCCAAGGTTGCAGGCAGGAATCTCTCTCAGCCCTATATTGGAGATGCTGCCAGGGAGGGAACTTGGAACCTTCTGCTCTTCCCAGAGCAGCTCCATCCCCTGACACTGCTCTCCCTTCTAGTCTCCCATTCATATGCAACCAGGGTGGACCCAGCTTATCTAAGGGGACAAGTCATGCTTGCTATCACAAGACCAGCTCTCTTCTCCCTTCTTGGTGTGTTGGTGGGGAGTTAGTCTGGAAGTGGCCAATAATTCTTCTTTCAACAGACTTTGATCTTTGAACAAAAGCTGTTTCTCTCTAACCTAAGGCCTGCTCTATGCCTGCAGCAGAATCAGGTGGAAACGTGGACTGCGTCACTTCAGGCTGTAGGTTGGGGAGGAGTTGCCATTTTTGAATGTTCTCCCATGCAAAGCATTCCCTGCAAATAAAAGAAAACAAATACGTCGGCTTCTACTTTAGCCTGCTTCCTGCTGTGCTAGTTTTCTACCTGCAGGGAGATTTTATCCACAGAGGAACATTCAAAAAATGACACACACCCCACTTGCAGTCTGAAATGAGTCCATTCTGCCACCTCACTACCTCCTTTTTCTGCTGCATGTCTACAACCTATCACCCCTCTTTTCTGGAAGACCTGATGTCTCAGTCCACATGATTAGGGACTAGCTAGTAGCTGTGTTCGCTAAAAGGTGAGAGGAAAGAACTCTGCATGTGCTCAAGAGGTGGTCTATAATGTTGCTCTGCGTCTTCTATAACTGAGCCCTGACATGGAAAATAGATTATGGGCTGAACCTTCAAACAGAGTCCTGGATTAGGAACAGCCGTGCTCCCTCTCTCTTCCACCCCCTGCCCTTCCCCCATGGGACTCTGATGGCTGCCCTCCGTATTCATGCATCTTCTGTCCCTAGTGGGAAAAGCACAACCCAGGTACAGAATATGAGCAAGAACATGCAGCATCACATGCTCAGAGAGGGAGGTGGGGGAGCTGCAGGCACTTTGTTCATTGGCTTCTCTCATAAGCAGGGTGGGATGAGAAACTCTCCTAGCGAATCAGATCCGCTCAATGAGACAGAAGCCAGCCTGTGTCCTCCAAGAAGCATCTGCAGAATTTAGTATGTGCCCAAGGAATGGCTGCTGAGCAGAACTGGGACTCTTGACTTTTAACGTACAGAGAAGAACGCCCTGATGGTGCCTTAAGCATAGCAGCCTTTCCTCTCCACCACTGCAAGGCTGTTGTGGGAATAATTGGATGAATCGTCCTATGTGCCCATTGCTGCCTTGGGCTTAAGTGATTCCTTTGTCCTGTGGAGATGGCAATGCATTCAAGTTGGCTGTAGGCAGAACCAGCATCTAAAATAGCAATATGCAAAACCCCAAAGAATATGACAGCAGAGCTATGCTGCAACAGACTTAGTGCAGTGAAATGTCCCAAAGTAAAGCCCTGCTCAATAGGGCCACTGGGTACATGGCAGCCACAGGGGCAAGCGCTTGAAAATCTGGCTGTGCTTCCTGGTTTCTTGGCCTCAGCCACAGGGGTTGTGTGCATCCACTGCCTTATGTATGTATGTATGTATTTGATTTATATACCGCCCTTCCAAAAATGGCTCAGGGTGGTTTACACAGAGAAATAATAAATAAATAAGTTGAATCCCTGTCCCCAGAGGGCTCACAATCTAAAAGAAACATAAGATAGACACCAGCAACAGTCACTGGAGGTCCTGTGCTGCGGGTGGATAGGGCCAGTTACTCTCCCCCTGCTATAATAAAGAGAATCACCACATTCAAAGGTGCCTCTTTGCCAAGTTAGCAGGGGTATGCTAACTTATGCAGCATTCAGCTTCCAGTACAGTATATCCAGCAAATGCTCAAAAAGAATTGTCTGGGGTGACCTACACTGTATGGCACAAATCGGTGTATGTACAAGACTCAGTGATGCAAATGCAGAAAACTTAGCAATGACTACCATCAGTAGCAGCTTCTCCTAATCAGCCAAGGGGTGCCAAAGGAAGCAGCTCAGGTGGTTCTGCTCTCTCCCAACCCACTCAAGAGCCGCACTGCCTGCAGACTGGCCATTCGTCAAGTAGAGCTGTGCATTTAACTGGAGCTGCCAGAACCCAGAGGCAGCTGTACCTTCCTGGCTCATTAGGATGGGCCACTACTGATCACCATATCCCCCAATCAGTGTGTCGTCCCCCCCGCAACAGGAATTCCCAGATGTTGTGGACTACAACTCCCATAATCCCCAGCCAAAGTCCATTGCACCTGGGGATGCTGGGAGTTGTAGTGAACAACATCTGGGAATCCCTGTTAGAGGGAAGACTGCCTCCAATGAATGTGTAAAATGGCTTAAGACCCCATAACTGGAAAAGAGGAATTGGGAGGAGCTGGAGCCCCTGAAATGTGGTACACAGCCTGCTTAAGAGACACTGGTTGCTAGAAACGCCTGGAAAAGGGCACATTTTTGCACCTAACCGTTGACTCCCAGATCTAGGGCATGGAGTTTACTCAGATTAGCAGCCCCGCTGGCTGCACATGGGTTGAAATGTTAAGGCATGGGAGTTCCATTGTCTCTCCAGGCTTCAGCGAAGGGCAGGAGGGACTTCTGGTAGCAGCCAGAAACACTGATTTAGGTCATCTGTGTGCTGCTAACACAGAGAGCTACAGGGCAGGGGGAGATGAAGCAGAAAAGGCTGATGTAGCACTGCACTGCAAGGATGAACTAGGAAATCCCTGGTCCCTCCAGATCTCATCTCCGCCTTGTTGTAAGTCACTGTTACGGACAATGGGCACAGTGGGATTGACCTGTGAACAAGCTTTGCTCTCTTGTGAGGCGCCTACTCCTTTATGCATGGTATAAAACTCTCCAGTAATTGAAATCAACAGAACTTGAGGAAAGGACAGCTTCTCCTTTCAAGTCTCTCATAATACAAGGCAAATTTAGCCAGACTATGGTCAGAACTTCTCAGTATCATTTGTGCACAGTGTGTGATGGGCTGCACAGGTCATTAAGGGATCCGAAGAGCTATTTTTGAGCACACCCAAGCATTTGGACATGCCAAGTAGGATTTTAAATCCTTTTCAAATGCATATAACATGACCCACACCCCATGCCAAATCACCACCTGCTTTTGAAAGTCCCCTCAGTTTTGAAGTTTGCCATGTGGCAAAAGAGCCTGGTATCTTAGACACATAAGCCCAAAGATAGTTCTAATTGGCTGATTGCTAGGTAGAGCCAAGCTTTTTTCTTTTTTTTTTTAAACAATAAGAGTACCAGCTCTGAGCCAGTTGTAGAGATCAAGAAGTTAATAGGTATAAAATAATAATAAAATATCTCTCAGATCTGTCATCGGGTGACACCTGTGGTGACTTGTCAATCTCTGACCCTCAGTGCCACGCCATTATATATGGCATGGTACAAAATAAATAAATAATTCTTATTATGAAAAATTGGAATATATGACAATTTGATGACTGAAAATATATGAAAAACCGATGACTGACGAAGATGGTTTCCCCACAGTTCTTTCTTTACAAAGAAAAGCAGCCTCCCAAAAGTGAAAGAGAAGGTTCAGTTTTAAGAGCGAGTGCCTGACGTACAGAGTAAGAGTTATGTGCAGGGAACATGCCTGAGCATGCCTGGAGGGGCATTCCCTTACTCAGTATGTTGGGCTATGTGCTGAATGTTTGAATTACTGGGGCCAGGGAGGGGAGCACACCGTCCACATCTTTTGTGATAGCCCCATTAGTTACATGTTTAGAAGGTTACAGTGGGGCCGTGATTTGGCTGAAATTGAGATGAGTCAGGATTGTGGATTTCATTAAAGGTCCTTCCCCCATCTTTCCCTCCATAATCTGAGCACTGGTTTGCATTGCATTCATGTTTCATTTTGAACCAGGTTATTTTTAAAGAGAAACTTACTATAGCTGAAGCTTAAAAAAATATATATATATATATTTTTTAAAAAATCTAATTTAGCAATACCAATGCACTTACATTTATATACCGCTCTATAGCCGGAGCTCTCTAAGCGGTTTACAAAGATGTAGCATATTGCCCCCACCATTCTGGGTACTCATTTTACCGACCTCGGAAGGATGGAAGGCTGAGTCAACCTTGAGCCCCTGGTCAGGATCGAACTTGTAACCTTCTGGTTACAGGGCGGCAGTTTTACCACTGCGCCACCAGGGGCTCTTGATTTAAAATATATATATATATATATATATATATATATAAAAATTGATTATATCCACTGCAGTGAGTTCTTGTTGTTTATTGCAGAAGGAAAACAGAAACTAGGGATCAAGTTCCCCAGCTCAGGTAATCCTAAATGGGGAGTTTCCATGCCCCGCACAGCTAGGAAGGATCTGCCCTCTTCTTAGGCTGGCAGCTACATGACTCCCATGTCCAGCTCATAACCGCTCACTAAGCAGAGATGTATGAGAAGCATGCTAAAATATAATGAGACTGGACTTCTTATTTCTGGGCTCATTACATCCAGCCCATTACTTTCAGTACAACATGATTATCTGTCGAAGGAGGTCTCCAAGACTCGGACTCCCTTTAGGCGCCAGGGCTGCTTCCAGGTTGTGCTGCCAAGCCAGCGGCTTCCCCCGGCTGACTCTCCTTCTTTGTGCAGGTGTCTTCCTGATTCCTTATCTACTCATCGTCTTTGTTGGGGGGATCCCCGTCTTCTTCCTGGAGGTGGCCCTGGGGCAGTTCATGAAGCAAGGTGGGATCGCCGCCTGGAACATTGCTCCCCTCTTCAAAGGTAAAAAGGCTCCTGGTTTGGTAGGGCTCCTCTCCAACCCAGGGCCACCAGCGCTGATGGCAATGTGAGGCATATATGAACACATGAAGCTGCTTTCTTCTGAGTCAGACCATTGGTCCGTCTAGTTTAGGATTGACTGCACTGGCTGGCAGCAGCTTTCCAAGGTTGTAGACAGGGTTTCCCCCCATCCTCCCTGGAGAGACCCAGGTTGAATGCACGAGGCACGCGCTTGATCACTGAGGGACAGCCTCTCTCCTGTAAGCGGGGCGGTCTTGAGATTTGAACAGTTAAGGGCAAGAGTGAAGGAGTACCATAAGAGAGTGCTGCAGCACAGTAGTGTGTTCAGACTGTCTTCCAAGGACCCCTGAGGCTTCATGGGAGCTTCTTGCAGGTTCGTCAGGAAGGCCATCTTGCATGGCGGAGAAGCTTCCCTGAAAGCCAGCCATGTGCACATGCTGGAAAGTGTTGCACACATTCCAGGGTGCACTCTCATGTCATTGGGGTGGAGTGTGTGGCTCAGCAACCCTCCGGATTTGGCCAGCCCCTCACAAGAACTCCCCGCTACAGCATGACATAGGTTACACAGAACGCCACCTTGTACCAAGGCAGACCACATTGGTGCCTCTGGCTCAGTATGGCCCACAGCGACGGGCAGTGGGACTCCAGGGTTTCAGGCAGGAGTCTTTCCTGGGACTTCTGCATGCAAGCAGATGCTCTGCCACTGAACAACAATCCGTCCCCATAAATGTCCCAGAATCCTCTGCAGTGTACTGTATGGGAGTTCCTCACTGGGAATGCTTATGTGGAAAGGGTCTTCTGACTGTAGGAAGTCTGAAAACCTCTACCATAGAAGAGAGTGTGGGCTGCCTGAGGCCAAGTGTTTAGCCACCCGTTGGTTGGGGAGAGAGGAAGGAGCAACAGACCGGGCTTCCCGATGTTCCACTTCAAGCCCAAGTGGAAGGGTTGGGGGGCAGTGTTCCCTCTAACAGAAAATCCCTGAGGTTATGGACTACAACTCCCAACATCCTCGGCCAAGGCCCACTGCAGGTAGGGATTCTGGGAGCTGCAGTCAACAACACCTGGGATTCCCTCTTACAGGGAACACAGGTTGGGGGCAGGGAGCCTGAGCTAAGTAGGTGGGGGTTGCTGGAGGCTTGCTTTGGCAGCTCTGAGGGGCTTTGTGGCTATGGCTATAGAACGGGCTACTTGTGACGAGGGAGTCGGTCAGAAGGGCGAGTGGAGATGGGCTGTGCATGTGTACAGAACCAGGTCTGCCTACATAGATCCTCTGACTCTGGGTGTCGGGAATCCCATGTCGCTATTGACCAGGCCTGCTCAACGTTGGGCCCCCCCCCAGCTGTTTTTGGACTACAACTCCCATTATCCCTAGCCACAGTGACCAATCTTCAGGGATTATGGGAGCTGTAGGCCAACATCTGCAGGAGGGCCGAAGTTGAGCAGCCCTGCATGTTGACTGTTTAGCCACCGCCCTGTTTCAGACTCCAGCACCAGCCACCATGTATACACGATGCGTTTGTACCTTCAGACACTGGTGACATGCATCAGCAAATGGAGGAGCACCCCAGGCACTGCAGTCAGATGAGATGCAGTAGCGCTGGGGCGGGGGGGACACAGTGGACAGAGTTAAAGGGATTGGCCATCCGTGAATGGAGGAGGGCCCAAAAGGTTTGGAGCAAGAGGCCTAAAACTATGTTATCCAACTTTCCATACATGACAGTTGGGACAAAGTGCGCCTGCCTTTTGTCCATCACCGGGGCTGAATATTCTGCAATGGCGCCAAATATAGTACTTGATCTAAAATAAGTTTTCACCTTATGTTAATAATAATTTTAAAAGTGCAAATGGCTAGTCCTTAAGCCTTGGACATTTATGGGCAATGTCTTGTGTCAGGAATTAAATAGGGGACTGATTAGGATTTCCAACCCAGTTGAATAGGGGCTTCAGCAGATCCTTGCTCCTCCCCATGGTTAGCAGAAGCAGAATATGCAGCATGTTTCATTTGCATATCTGATGCGAGCCACAGAATTCCGGTTCAAGTTTCCCTGATGCAGAATATTTCTACCTTGCGCGCATGCGCATGCACACACACACACACACACCTCAATAGAGCACTAGAGTCTTAATTGTCAGCTGCTCAACTCAGCTGTAGAGTTTTGCTGGGAGAAACTGAGGGGAGTGAGTCTTCTGTTCAGTCTATATGTGTGCAGCACAGGAAAGTTGTACAGTGCACTGTACCACTTCAACATAGGTGGGGTGCCCTAGACAAAAATGTTTGTCTAGATTAAAAAAAAAAAACAACACCCAGCACATCGGGGAGAAAAGTTGTGGCAACCCTGCTCTCTGCTGTGCTTGTTCCCTACTTGCCGGAAGATCTAATTTCGTTTTAACATAGGAATGGTTTCATGTGATCCGGCACCTGCAGTTGAAAGTGGTACATTCCATTCTTCCACCTCATTCCTACCTCATTCTGCTTTGTGTAGACCAGGTCCCCAGTGTGAGTGCAATGCTTCCCTCTTTCAGGCCCCCACTTATTATTATTTTACTTAAAATTATGTCCTGCCTTCACAAAAGTGCACAAGGGAGGCTTGCATCACTTTCAAAAATGACAGTAACACAATTGTAAAATGACAAGAGGCAGCAGGTAAACAGTCACAATAAAACAAGCTGGGAGCAGCAGTATCATCCAGCCATATCTGTCAGATTCAAAGCCTGCTGGAACCAAAAGGTCTTCTAAATTCAACTGAAGGTAATTGGGGAGGAGGCAAGCTGGATCTCACTGCAGAGGGTGTTCTACAGACTGGGAAAAGGGAATTGGGAAAAGGGATCTCCTTCTGTGTTCCCATCAACCATACTTCTGATGACAGCAGGACACTTGGAGGGATTCCCTAGCTGATCTTATCAGGCAGCCGAACTCATAGGGGGAGAGGCAATCCTTTTAGATTTCCTAAGCCTTTGATCCTCTGCCTCGTCACAACTTCAGTCATTATCTCTACTTCTACATCTGGAAGGGGATTAAGTCCACTGGGAAAACAGGCAGGTTTTCTCAGGGGTATGTGTACGTGTTTTGCTTCAGGGGAAACCCGTGAGAGGAAGTGTAAGCCAGGGCTGCACAACTTTGGTCCTCCAGCTGTTTTGGGACTACAATTCCCCATAATCCCCAGCTATAGTGGCCAATAGTCAGGGATTATGGGAGTTGTAGGCCAACATCTGCAAGAGGGCCAAAGCTGTGCAGCCCCCCCTGGTGTAGGCTCTGACCAGCGCACGCTCTCTCGCTCTGTCTCTCTGTGTCTAGGTCTGGGCCTGGCCTCCATGGTCATTGTCTTCTTCTGCAATTCCTACTACATCATGATCCTAGTCTGGGGTCTCTTCTACTTGGTGCACTCTCTGACGGAGACCCTGCCGTGGGCCACCTGCGGCCATTCATGGAACACTCCACAATGCACGGAGCTCTTTGACCTGGGCGTCTGTGGCAACAGCACCAATAGCACCGCCCGAAACTGCAGCAACATGGCCGACAAGCGCTCCCCCGTCATTGAGTTCTGGGAGTGAGTGGGTGCTGGTCTCAGGAGGACTGTCTGGGTGGGGGTCTCCAGGGGAGGTGGGAGGCTAAGGTTCCTGAAAGGGAGATGGTGGCCCCTCTGGGGAGGAATGAGAGAACTTTGGGAGCAATTTGGACAGTTTGGTGCTGGGGACATAAAAATCCAAATGATGCCTCCATGGGGATAAACGTATAATAATTACCAACGGTTTACTGCCTTGTAATGATACCTCAAACTCTGTCACCTGAAGTGGGTTGCCTCACTTTGCCTAATGGGTGGGCTGGCCCCAGGTATGAACAGAGGCAAGGCGGTTTCCTTGAAAGTACCCTTTTCTCCTGCTAAAGCTGCACCATCTGCTCATTTTCCTCCCTACTCCTTACCCCTCAGGAACAAGGTGCTACGGATTTCAGGGGATCTGGCTGAACCAGGAGAGCTTAGCTGGCAGCTGATCCTCTGCCTGATCACAACTTGGGTCACTGTCTACTTCTGCATCTGGAAGGGGGTCAAGTCCACTGGGAAGGTAACTGGGTTTTTCCCCCCCAGGGGTCTGTATATGTTTTGCTTCAGGAGAAACTCTTCAGCAGAAAGTGTAAAAGTGTATCCCAACAACCATAACCTAGAACCCAGGATATGGCTCTTACTACAGAACCTATCAACGTGTGAAGGCCGAAAAGCTGTTTTTATTTTAGAAATAGTTCAAGCATCCAGTCTCCTGGGCCTTGAGAGAAAATCTGATGACATGCTGGCTGTTTCTACTTCTGACATAGGCCTCATACGCGCAACTGTTTTTAGGCAGTAGTTATACCACCATGGTGTAACATCAGTGTTGTTTAACTCCTGTGCATGACACCAGTTAGCAGCAGTAGTCGTTACCTAATGACTGTGGTGTATGGAGGAGTCTTGCATAACCAGTGGTGCGAAAGTATCATATCACTGGCATGCATCGTATCACTTCTAAGGTTATCTCCTACGACAGAGAGCGTTCACACAACCAATCGCTTGTTGGTGTTGAGGCAGATTCTTATCCCAGCAGTATGGCTTCCCTGAAGAGGTGACAATGGAGATTATGTTCTTAAATGCAACTCTCTTATTAACAAACTTAACCAAACAAACGTGTTTATCTCTGTTCCTATAACTGAGCCCAGAGAGAAGGCCTTTACTTCACTGTCCTCTTTCCTCTAGTGTCACACTAAAAACACTCCCTCTGCAACTGTTAACCCATACTTTTCTCCCATTTCTAGTCTCAGTGCAACTGCCAAATCATTTGCTGTATAAGAAAATGAACCCTTTAATGTTTCAACAGGTCATGTACATAATCATTATCCTGACTTACTGCTCTGGAAGCTAGAGGAAGCAGGGGTGGGAATCACTGGGACTGTAGGAAACAGAGGGTCTTGATGAGGCGTCTTCTCATAGCTGTGGACTGGGATTTTCCCAGTGAGATTTTCCATTACCCTTAGTTCCTGTTGAGCTCCATCTTTCTCCTCCAATCCAGGCATCCACACGTTCCACCTCACTAGGCTCAATGCAGCCTAGCAGTCACTGGCATTGTGTTGCAGTCTTCAAGTCAAACCCTTGCTTTGCAGGTGGTGTATTTCACCGCTCTCTTCCCTTATGTTGTTCTTATCCTGCTACTCTTACACGGAGTGACTTTGCCTGGGGCGCTTGATGGCATCATCTACTACTTGAAACCGGACTGGTCCAAACTTGCTGTGGCTCAGGTAAGAACTGGGTGGCGAGAAACAGAGAGAAGGAAGTGGAAGCTTTCAATATGGGAAGTGATGGGGAAACGCTAAGGCTGTAGCCAGTGTCTGTGTGCAGGGAAGAAGACCCTTGCATATAACCACCGCTGCCCCTTGTGGCCTGGCCAGGCCATGCAAACAGAATTCTGCCCCCACTTGGTGGGGCTCATACCACGACTGTTCCCCTCACCCCAGGTATGGATTGATGCTGGTACCCAGATCTTCTTCTCATATGCTATCGGGCTGGGAGCCCTGACCGCCCTTGGCAGCTACAACCGCTTCCACAACAACTGCTACAGGTGAGGCCCCAACCCACATATGGGTGTCTTGAGATCCTTATGAATCTCAGTTCCATGACATGGGATCGGCTAGCTTTGACCGAATCCTGGTAAACTCTGCTTCTTAATATGTTGTTTCAAAAACATTTAGTTTTTAGCCCCAGAGAGAGTCTGAAAATGCTATGGGCACATTTAAAAAGCGGTGTCTTTATCCCCCTCTGCTCCTGATCCCCCTTGGGGACACCCACCACCCCCTGCCATCTTTCCAGGCCGGTGTGTATGCTTCAAAGTAACACAAGGGCAAGGTTTGATACAGTGCACTCAATTCAGCATCCTGAGAATCTCCGCTCGCTCGCTCTCTCTTTCTTTAAAAAAGCAAGTTTCTGTTTCTGATAAACTGAAAATGTGTGGACAATGCCTGGTGACATTCAGAAGCTGGAGTGTGTGTGTGTGTGTGTGTGTGTGCGCGCGCTGAGAAAGATTTCTTTGGGGTTTGAGAGAATGCAGCATCCTCCCCATGAAGTAGAATTGTGCAAAGCACACCTGCATGCAGCTGTGCCCAATTTCCATAACGTACACAACAAGCCCCAACATTCAAGTTTTCTTGGTGCAAGTTCTCAGTTGTGCTGGTAAGGGAGTCTGTTCCCCCTGCCCTGCCCTTTTTAGGCCTTTATATTGCCTCAGTTAACCTCTATTTTATGTGCATCATCTCAGCTTCCACTTTCTGTACACACTCACACTTCCAGATTGTGCAACCTGGGTAAAATAAGCAGCTGAACAATGTTTGCGCAATTATTCTAAGTGCAAAATTTGAGGAATTGGGGGAGGATAGCATGAAAAAGACAGGACCTCTTATCCACAGTCCCCAAAAGCCTCTGATGGTATATACACTACTGCTCCAAAAACCCTTTCAGTCCCATAGCGGCAGGAAGAGAATGGCAAAGAAGTGTTTGGCTTCATGAAGGAGTTTCCTTACAAGGCTGCTCAACTTCAGCCCTACTGCAGGTGTTGGCCTACAATTCCCATAATCCCTGACTATTGGCCACTGTGGCTGGGGATTATGGAAGTTGTAGTCCAAAAACAACTGGGGGGCCTAAGTTGAGCAGGCCTAGTAGGAGGTCAGGTGTTTGCTGTGAGCTGGAAATTTTCTGCCATACCACCCATCTCATCTTACCCATATTGGAAGGAATCTTTTGTTTCTTACCCTTCACAGCCCCAGTTTTATTTGGACCCCAGAACATGTATCCAGTGCTGAGATACAGTCCCAGAACACTTGACAGAGTAGACTTGAACATGTGCAGAGTATATTTCCTTCACCCAGTAAGCACAGCCAGATCCCCCACACCCGGATTTAGCAGAGGAGTTCCTGGGTCAAAAGGCATGATGAATTCCAGGCAGGCTGGAAGTTCTGGGCCCAGCAGTTTAGAAATGCAGTATACTCTCCTTGCTAGTGCTGGGTGGGGTGAAAGGCAGGCTGAGGACAACGAGTATCGGCTGGTCCAGGCAGGGCTTATGGCTGTTGACTTGCCTATCCCCTACAGGGATGCCTACATCTTGGCTGTGATCAACAGTTCAACGAGCTTCTTTGCCGGCTTTGTGGTGTTTTCAGTATTGGGCTTCATGGCCTCAGAACAGGGTGTGGACATCTCCCATGTGGCTGAATCAGGTGAGTGCAGCATTGGGAGTTTCCTCCCACCCACACACCCAGTGCTTTCCCTTGTAGGGCACTCTTTGGGATGTTTTGCATGGGTAAAAATAGCTCCGTATTGGAGCATGTGCTTTGCATGCAGAAGGGCCTCTGTTCAGTGGTATCACAGACAGCAGAGCTCGGAAGGAACCTTTGCATAGACCCTGGACAGACTAGGCAGAGCTAGCGGGGGCCAATGGTCCAGGTCCATATGCGGAGGCAGATGCTAGAATAGTTATCTGCAGCCGCCACCCCTCTTTAAAAAGTGCAGGCAGCCATGCTGATTCCTCAGACACAGTCCAAGAGCCAAAGTTGTTGGTCCTAATGCAAGTATCTCCCCTCTTAAGTCACCTTGTTCTTTTACAGGTCCAGGTCTGGCCTTCATTGCCTACCCCAAAGCTGTGACACTGATGCCACTCTCCCCACTCTGGGCGACACTCTTTTTCTTCATGCTTCTTGTCCTGGGGCTGGACAGCCAGGTAGCCACTCATGAGGGATAGGACAGGGTGGGTAATACCAACGGCGCAAGGCCAGGATTGCCAGCTGACCAGAAATAAACATCCTGGTCTGCTCCTGTGCTTTTTAACAGCAACATGACCTGCAGAAATTGGCCTGTGAAGCTTTTTCATGGCATAAAGATGCATTATTGCCAGCTCACAGGAGCAGATAAAGATGCTGTTAAGTGCATAAGGGCAGGGGCTGGCAAAAAAACAACAACCCTAGGGATTGAGAGCATGCCATCCAATCCAATCAAGGACAGAGGCAACCAGATGAGAATGGCATGGTGGGAATTGGAGGGGGATTTTATGTCAATAGGGCAAGTAAAGGGGAACCAGAGTGTATAATTGGAGTCTCACCAAGATCCACCTGAAAGAGATGTGATGCATTTGCTGGGGCTGAATGTGCTGCTGAGCATGTGCAGAGTGCCATTTTCTTCTCACTAAGAAGAGATTGTTTATACAGCCACTGTGCTTCTGGCTGCCCACTTTCCATCCCTGCCTGGCTCCAACATGGGGGCTGCACACATGAAATAAAAAAAGCAGCTGAGCATGAACAGGAGGCTCTCAATAAGCACTGCCAACCCTGAGACACCTCAGCTTTAGGGCTGTCTTGCTTGGGTCACAGTGCCCAGGTCAAGGGTCGGAGTCGCCAGGCCAGCAGGCGTGAGCATTGCCACGCCACTCTCATTTCAGACACGGGAGCCCAACATCTGAATTCTCCCTTCTCTCTCTTCCTTCCATCTTCTTCCTTCTTGTCAGTTTGTGGGAGTGGAGGGTTTCATCACCGGGATCCTGGACCTGTTCCCACAGCCAGCAGCAGGCTCCCCACGCAGAGAGGTCACTGCTGCCATCTGCTGCCTCGTCTGCTGTATCATCGACCTCTCCATGGTGACTCAGGTGAGGCTGACGGGAGGGCAGGGTGGTGGTGGTGGCGGCGCAAAGCGAACACCTCATGGGTCTGCCTTTGGAGGGTTTCGCCAATGCAGAATGCAACAGCTCATCTCCTGGGTGGGGCAGACCGCCAGGAAGGGACATGTTACACCAGTGCTCCCGGTCGGGGGCTGGCTTCCTGTAGTCCCTTGGATGTAATTCATGTCGCTTGTTAAGATTAACACAAAATGTAGCCAGTTAAAACATGTCTCCCCACACATGCGCACACGCTTGCTTGCTTTCACCTGCTCAGACTGAAAAGCTTTAATGCTGCATGTGAGATATGCTCAGGCTAAGACTCTAGCAAACCTCCAAGGGGAAGGCGGTTCCGTACATGTAAGGTCGCAACAGAGATTGGCTCCTTCCGTGAGTCCTATCACAATCCTTAGGATTAAAAAACAACAACATCTGTGCATCAGATTTAGGCTTACTTAGATTTCTTAGCACAGTATTCTTCATGGGACCAGTGGCAGCCCCCATCAACGCTTAAGTGTGGCTTTCTGACTAACTGGCCATTGGGCCTACCTGAAGTTTCAGCTGAGCTGAATCAGCTCATGTGGAATACTTTGTACAGTCCCTCTGGCACCATGCAGAGGTGACCATTGCCACTGTGCAGTGCTGTAGTTTGCCCAGCACTGGTGGGGCTCCTTTAAGAGAAATGGAGCCCTTCTGAGCTCTTGTAGCGCCCTGAAAGGAGTGCATGGAATGCTGGGAAGTGTAGCCTTTCCCCACAGAGCTCTGAAGAGAGAGCTCCATCTCTCTTAAAGGGCCCTCCCAGCACTGTGAAAAGCACGGTAAGAAATACCTCTCATACTGAGGTGTTTGGGGGTTGTTGTTTTTTGCCAAAGTGGCCCCAACTTGAAAAATAGTGGAGATCACTGCCTTGACAAGTCCCATCCCAACTAGCTAGAGATTCAGTGGCAAAGGGTAATTGTCATATATATACACATAGATTTTTCCAGCTATAGGCATGAAAGCCAGTCCGTAACACTCACACTCTACATAACACTCCGTCACATGTGACCTAGAAACAGAACCCAGGATGCAGCTGTGCAGGCTTGATTGTCAATAGCAGGTATCACTATGGCCAAGAAGCCTCAGCAAATGGTTGTCATTCCTTCGCATGGCCAAAGTAAACTGCTATACTTGGGGACATTCCTGCAAGGAGGGAAAAACAGGGATCCTGCAGGTGAGCATGTGGAATGTGTCTGTGTGATGCACAGCATGCACAAAACACATGCACACAAGTTCTTGTAGACCCCATCTGTCTAGCCCAGCTGTCACCATGGCTGGCATTTCTCTAGATACCACAGTAAGGCACGTTAACGGATTCTTTTCCTGTGACCCTAGGGTGGCATGTACGTCTTCCAACTCTTTGACAACTACTCAGCTAGTGGAATCACTCTTTTGTGGCAGGCTTTCTGGGAGTGTGTGGTGATTGCATGGGTCTACGGTAAGAAGCAAGGGATACTCAGGACAAGAAAATTAAGGGAAAGTGAGATTGCGACCCCCACTCCCTACGTAGTCTCCTCCCTGAGTCTGGCCAATTAATATATGAAACGGCCTTCTATTATTATTATTTATTATTATTTATTGTTTACACAGTCAGACAGGTGTTATTGACTGGTTTGTCAATCCAGACATTGAGTCCTTCCCAAGGACCTGGGATGGCTGAATTTTATCATCAATACTGTTGGTTATTATAGATATCGTCGCAGAATATAGTTTTTATTTTTTATTTATTTACATTTTATATCCCACACTTCCTCAGAGGAGCTCAGATTGGTATCCATTCTTATTTTTATCCTCACAACAACCCTGTGAAGTAGGTTAGGCTGAGAGAGGAGTGACTGGCCCAGAGTCACCCAGCAAGTCTCATGGCTGAATGGGGATTTGAACTCGGGTCTCCCCGGTCCTAGTCCAGCACTCTAACCACTACACCACGCTGGCTCCATCTAGTTCTGTACTGTCCACTGACTGGCAGCAGTTCTCCAGGGTTTCAGACAGGGGTCCTTCCCAACCCTACATGGAGATGCCACCAGGGATTGAACCTGATACCTTCTGTATGCAAAGCAGATGTCCTGCCACTGAGCTACAGTCCCTCGCAGCATGTATGGCCCTTGCTTTCATGCATCCTTTTCAGGCTTGTAGGGTAGGGACCACCTGGCTTAAGATCAGGTTCTGATTTGCTTTTCCCTGCAGGAGCTGACCGCTTCATGGATGACATCGCCCACATGATTGGCTACCGTCCTCTGCCCTATATGAAATGGTGCTGGGCAGTCATTACTCCAGCAGTGTGTGTGGTGAGTCAGACTGGTGGGTGAGATTAGAAGGGCTCCTTCCTGAAGATGGGCGAATTCAAACTAGATTTCACACACAGGTTAACCAGTGCTCAGTTTTAAACTAGCTACTGTATCAGATTGGACCTGTGCTGTTTTTAAGCCTACCTCATCCCCAGCCAGTGGCAATTTAAAATTTGCATACATTTTTAACAATACAGCATATGCAAAGAAACAGTCATTTTTGCTCTCTCCCTGCCACATTCATATACCATATTCAAATGTGAGGGATGCCAGATGGCAGCCTGTGGTACAAGACCTTCCCAAATCTTGTGTGAAGTAGGGCTGTGCGTATAGATTCGGGTTGAATCGGGGTAATTCGCAAATTCAAGATCAAATTGCTTGCAAGATAGAGAGCCTGATTCAGGGTCAAGGAGAATCACCCCCAATTGGACCCAAATTGATTTGGGTGATTCAAACACCATTTTGAGGCCTGTTTTCCCTGGGAAATTGGCCTCAAAATGGCGGCTGAATCACTCAAATCAGTTCAAATGGATGGAGGTTGATTAATCAAGGCAGCCAGGCAAGTTAGTTGTTTTTGACAAATCAATTCAAGTTTTTGTGATTCAACTTGACCTCCAATCAGATTGCAAAAATTGATTTGTGCACACCCATAGTGTGAAGCACACTTCTACGTCACACTTTTTCTTAAGTATCTGTGAGTATCTGCTGAAAGATCAAAAGAGACCGAGTAACTCGGACCTCCCGCAGGAGGGCATTCCTATGTCTGGATGCTGCTACAGAGACGTCCCTGTCTTGCAAGCCTGCCAAGCAAACTTCTGATGGCACTGGCATGCTGAACAGAGCCAAAGATTGTAGTTAGGTGGGCAGTGGAAGTTGTAGTGGTGGTTCTTAAGGCAAGGGTTCTAAGATTTGGATCCCCAAATGTTGTGACTGAAGGCCATCCTCAGTGGGTGGGGATGATAGGAGCTGTAGTCCAACAACATCTGGGGATCCCAGTTTGAGAACCCCTGCCTTAAGGGCTTTAGGGCTTTAAAGATAATAACCAGCACCTTCAATTGGAATGAGAAACAAATATGGAGAAACAACATTCCACACAAGAGGCTACCAAAATCAGCCTGGCTGAACATTCTACATCAGCTGAACATTCTACATCAGCTGAGGCTTCGGAATAGCTTTGAAGGAGCCTCATTTTTGCTGAGTAGATCATGCCTACGTGATCAGGAAGTCACTGAAACAGTTTAAAACATTGCATTTCTCTACTTTTGTCTTAAAAATACATGTAGAAAAGCATCCAGAAAGTATTATTGAAACAATCAGGTATAAGAGCCAATCTGATCTGGTGGATGGAGCATTGGACTTTGACAGGGAGAGTTGGCTTCATATCCTTACTCTGTTGCCAGCTGTCTCTTTCTCTCCCTCTCCCAGCCTAACCTATTTTGCAGAGTTGCTCTGGGGATAATGCCCTGAACTCCATGGAGGGAAGGCAAGATGTTATAAGTAGCAAGATATGCAAATAGCAGTGAAGGTCCCAGGGCCTTGCACATGAGTTGGAAAAAGTAATATTAGAAGCATCTCAGAAATAAACTCTTCTGGTGCAAAGACACAAGGAATGTGGAAATGGGGCGTTGTGCCAGTGCTTGAAGAAACAAGAGACACTATGATCTATTACTGAGCAAAAGGCCTCTCTTTGCTCCCATGCAAACCTCCCATTCAGCTCAGTGGGGTTTGCCCAGGAGCAGTCCTTTAGGCCCTGTTGCTGCTTCAAGGACTGCTCTTTGCAGGACCAGCCTGTATGTTCTATGAAGCTACTATGTTCTTAAATAAAAGAACCACCCCTTTAAAGTATGCGTCACTAGATGACTTTATGCAACAGAAGGGATTTGTGAGAAATGGGCAGCTTCTTCTCCTTTTTGTGCCACCTCAGTCACAGGGCAAGCTTTGTTTCTCTTTGTAGAAATTGAGCCTGCTACCTGAGATCCTTTAACAGCAGGCACTGGCAACTGAAAACCAAGCCTCATCCTGGCTTCTGTTTCTAGGTCATGCTACAGTGTGACAGAATCAGATCACTACAGGATTACTGGGCATGGAGATATGGAGATACTAGGGACTGAGCTTGGGATCATCTACATCAAAAAGAATGTGCCTTCCCCTCATAAAAAAGAACAGGGCCCTTCCCCACAGTTCTCAGAACAGCATGTGCTTTCCTGTGTGACATTTTAGCAGGTTCTTTTGCCCCCATGCAGGTTTGCCAAGAGATAGTGGTTAGGTCTCAAACCATATGTATCATTTTCTACATGTAGGTATGCTACTCCAGAGGTAGGAGTGCATCACAAAAGTATGTGTGCACACATACTTTCTGTGAACATGTGCTGACCAACACCCACAGGTAATGTGTTTGTGTGGACACAGAACATTCTTGCTACCCTATTTGTTAATGCATCTCAATCCTAAGAATCGTAAGAACTTAATAATTATTTCACCTTGCTGGACATCAGACAGAGATCTCTCCTTCTCCAGTCCCTATGATCAAGACAAGTGAACATAAAATTCCAAACTCTGAAAATAAATTTAAAATGTAAATTGTATAATAGGATAATTGTACAGCTTAAGTAATATTATTGTGCTGTTCTACAGGTGAAGAAGACAGCTGTAACATGTATAAAGCAATGGGGCTAGTATAGAAGCAGCTTCACCTCAGTTTAATTAAAATTATGGATTCCTCTCCAGGTTCAAGCTCTGGGAGGGGCAGAGCTGGGGAGACCCTGCAAGTTTGCAACATATACCAGTTATGGACAGTGCTGATTAGCTGGTGCCTATTTAGTTATTCATTACATTTTTATCCTGCCCTCCTTCCAAGGCAGGATTAAAAATCCTCCATGTTATCCTTACAGTAACTCAGTCAATGTAGGTTAGGCGTACAGGGCTCAAGACTGGCCCAAGATCACCCAATGAGTTTAATTATTGTGTGGGGGTTTGAACTGGGTCTCCAGGTCTTAGACTGACACTCGCATGTCACTGCCTCCCTCCAGATTTGTTCAGCTGTTGTTGTTGTTGTTGTTTTTAATTATTTTAAAAGTAAGGCAGTACATGAATGGATACATGAACAAACATTTACATATAGTTTTTTTTAGCATGCTGGCACCTTCTCTTTTGAAGGGGGGTGGCAACACTGACCGCTGAACCACAGTTGGATTTGATGGCCAGTATGTCATTTGGATTGCAGACTGGGAGGAAGTCAAGCTTCAGCTGAAGGGACTGCTGTGTGAGCATGGGTGTTAGCAGGAATTTCTCCAGGGCAGGGGAAGTATACACAACATACAAAATAAGTAAATAGAAATCAAAACGCAACAGGCTGCATCCAGTGTTATACAATCCAGGGAAGGCGAGAACTGCCCCCTTACCCCCCTCTATGCCAGCCCATGTGTGTGAGAGCCCCCTTTTAATATAACATCTGTCTTCCCCTGGCTTTGCATAATTCAGGGGTTCTCAAATGTGAGTCTCTAGATGTTGTTGGACTACAACTCCCATCCTCCCCAGCCACTGTGTCTGAGGAGGATGGGAGTTGTAGTCCAACATCTGGAGACCGCAGTTTGAGAACCCCTGGCATAACCTATTCCATGAACAGAGCCATGGGGTTCTTCCCATTCTTCATCATTCTCCTTAGACAGAGTCACTTCTCAGTGGTAGCCAGATGAAGCATGGATTTTGTAGAAAGCGTTTAGTGAACACAAAGTTGATCCCTTGGGGCCACAGATCTGGGACTGGGTGTTTTTGTCTCCACTCTACCCCCAAGGCTAAACTGTCTCTGGCCTCTCCCTCCCTAACCAGGGCATCTTCCTGTTCCATGTGGTAAATTACCAGCCATTGACTTACAACAAGAACTACATCTACCCATGGTGGGGTGAGGCTATTGGCTGGGCCTTGGCCCTCGCCTCCATGCTCTGCATTCCCTGCACCCTCACTTACAAGCTGCTGCGAAGCAAGGGCTCCCTGCAACAGGTGAGTTCTGGTCTCTCATCATGGCCTGACTTTCCGTGTCCAGTCCTGACTATCAGGTCAGAGTCGCCCAATACTCAAAAGTTCCCAGCATACTGAGCCTGACAAATGATAAGGCCTTCTCTGTGACTGCCCACGAACTGTGCATTTCCTACCCGGGGAAATCCAATCCATGCCCTCCCTGTATTCTAGAAGCAATTGAAGACTGCCTATGTATGCAGGTTTTTGTTAAGGATTGTGATGGTCTTGCTATGTACTATTTTATTTATTTTATTTTTATTTATTTATCACATTTATATACCGCCCAAACTTTCGTCCCTGGGCGGTTAACATAAAATAATTAAAACACATATAAAATGTTAAAACAATTCCACAATTTAAAATCAATCACAAAATTAAAACCAACACATTTTTAAAAGCGGAGAAAGCTTGGTTGAAAAGATGTTTTGTGGCTTTGAGGCTGCTGGTTTTTATTTCATGTTCCAAATGGATTTTATTATTTGAGATGGTGTGCACTGCTCTTGGGCCACTGATGAAGGTTGATATAGAAATGGAAATAAATAAATAAAATATCTATCTTAGGCTTCTGTGGATGATGCCATTTATTTATTAAGGGATAAATAATATATCTCCTTTTAAGCACAAAGGCCTTGCAAGACAGCTTACAAAAGTGACAATAAAATGTCACAATAAAATGCAGCAAACGCAATTAAAAATATTAAGCAGTACTACAATACATCCATCAAATAATAGGAATCAGAATAACTAGCTGACCTGGTGCAGAGCATCTGTGCCCCTAGTTCTCCCTGTCTTTCTCCCATCTTCATTTTGTTCTCTCCCTCCTTTCAGCTCCACTTCATTCTCCCCTGCCCCAGTTCGTTCTCCCTTGGCAGCCAGCCTGCCTGCTGCTTCTCTGCCCTGGCCGGTAGCCAGTTGTTCTGGCTGCCGTTTCTCCTCCCTGGACAGTTGCCGGCCAGCCTGGCCGCCGCTTCTTCTCCCTGCCTGCTTGGCCATTCTCCTGGCCAGCAGTTTCTTTCCGCCCGCCCCCATCGCTAATTGACAGGTGCTCACGAACTCTCACGAGAGCTGCCACACATGGGATTAGTGATGGGTACACCATATATATATATATATATATATATATATATATATATATATATATATATGAATGAATATAGTAGTAGTTAAAACCTACAGTTGTTATAAAACATTCAGTAATAGGTCTCCTGGATCTTGTTGGCCTCCTTCAATATTGCCAGTGAATCTCCCTAGGGAGGGCATTGCACAGTTGTGTCACCACAGAAAAGGTCCTGCCTCTAGTTATCGCAAACCAAATCTGCGACTGTGGCAGGCCAGAAAGTAGGACTTGTGAAGTTGATCTTAACTTCATTGTCTGGACAATTTCAAATGGGCATTAGTGCTTCTTCAAGTACCGGGTCTCAGACCATGTGAGAGTTTTTAAAATTAATAACAGCACCTTGAGATCCAGAATGCTAGAGGGGCATGCTGATGTGAAGCTTCAGCTGTGCTTTTGCCCTCCATGCTCCTGTCCTGTTACATCCTTCCAGGATGTGGTCAGTCACTAGCTTTGGAGTTTTTTGTATGGAACTAAGGATGCTTCCTGATGGCAATCAATGGTGAGATGTTCTAAGCTTTTGTGAAAGCTCCAAGCACAATCTTACTCCCACATTGCTGCAAGCTTCTGTGCTCCTTCCTTGCAAGATCTTATCCTCTGTACACATGCCAAGCAGGGACCTTGTGTGATCTTCACAGTTCCACCTGCTGGCCAGCTCTTGCATTCCGAGAAGAATCCATCCTTTTCCACTACTGCTTTTCTAGCAACTGGAGGGAAAGGATGGATTCTTCCCAGAATGCAAAGCCAGCAGGTGTTGCTGTGCAAATTGTGCAAGGTCCCTGCTTGGCGTTTGCACAGAAGATAAGATATAAGGAGGAGAGCTGGTCTTGTGGTAGCAAGCATGACTTGTCCCCTTAGCTAAGCATGATCCACACTGGTTGCATATGAATAGGAGACTAAAAGTGCAAACACAGTAAGATATTCCCCTCAGGGGATGGAGCCACTCTGGGAAGAGCAGAAGATTTCAAGTTCCCTTCTTGGCTTCTCCAAGTTAGGGCTGAGAGAGATTCCTGCCTGCAACCTTGGAGAAGCCGCTGCCAGTCTGTGTAGACAATACTGAGCTAGATGGACCTATGGTCTGACTCAGTATATGGCAGCTTCCTATGTTCCTATGTAGTACAAAGTAGAATAGAAGCTTGCAGCAGTGAGTATATGGGGTATAAGATCACGTCTGGAACTTGAACAAAAGTTTTAACTATCCTGCACGCCATATTTGAGGCTTCCAGTATGCCTCCATCAAAGACTGAGAGCAGGGCTGACTCTTGTTTCACAAATGAGATATTTGAATGGGGTGCTAAGCATGTAGTAGACACTGTGCAGCCATCTGTTAGGCAAAGCCATGATAACTGCAATGAACTCTGGGCTGCCTGGCCAGCTTTGTTGCTGGATCTGGGGAAGAGAGCCTTCTGGAGTTGCCTAGCATCCAGAGAATGTGATCTCCAGTCATCCAAATGGCATTTGAAAGTGGGTTCTGCAGTTGCTAAGCAACCATGACATACCTTTCCATTTCCAGCCAGCCAACTTGCAGTATTGCAAGGCATCAAAGTGAAGAGAGGTGCAAGCACAGATTAGAGGGCAGGAGCAGGCGCAGAGCCAGCTGAGTAGTGGTCTGGGTCCGGCCCTGCCTGGCGGCCCCTCTGACAACATCCCGTGCGCATGACGGCAGACACACGGGGCGTGACTGAGCCCCAAGAGAAATCCCCTCCCTGCCCTTTTGCTGCCTGAAAGCATATATTCCCCTTTCTCTCCCTCCAGAAAGCATATATTCCCCCTTTTCTTCCTCCAGAGAAGGAGAGAAAGGGAAAATAGATGCTTTCAGGCAGCAAGTGCTGCCTGAAATGACAGGGAAGCACTTGCTCAGGCTCTCTGGAGCTTGAGGCCACGCCCCTTTTGCACATGACGTAAAGGGGAATAGATGCTTGCTAGGATGGCAAGCGCTGGCTCATGGCTCTTAGTAGCCCGGGCGTGAGGAGTTTGTTCAGGGCTCTTCCAGAGCCTGAGCCATGCCCCCCTGGGGGCTTCAGTGGACCCTACAATTGGCGGCCCGGGTTCTTTGAACCCGTTCACACAATGGTGGCTACACCCCTGGGCAGGAGGGCGGGGGATGCAGATTAGGGATCGTATTCAGAGTACCCGAGGATCTGGGGCTTGCCCTGTCTTTCACTCAATATCAGTAGCATTCTCTGCTATAGAACAACAGTGGGAGGCTGAAGGTGAGTTCACACATGTTACACTAGCCTCTATATGAAAAGTACGTATATGCACAGCCTCCGCTATCTATTTTTCCATAGCATATGCCAAGCTGCTCCTAGTTTGGGCTAAGTATGGTGCCTATCCTACTGGCAGTGAGGCGTCTCTGGCATCTGGTTGAGGAACAGGGAGAGTGGAAGGACCGGTTTCTGTGGTGGATCACCTTCTTGGAAGATCTCTCCCTGGGGAGGCCTGCCTGGCTGGGTGTCTCACGGTTCTTAGAAAAGCTATAAATATCTTCTAGTTTAGGAATACCTTTGGGGTCTGGGAGGGTAGTGAAGGGTGGTTTCAGGGCACCAATTGTTTGGTCTCAGCCTGCCACTTAAAAGTGTTTGTAGAGTTTGTTACTTTGTTTTTACGGTATTAAGGGTTATTTGATTTGATGTAAGCTGCTTCAAGAGCCTGCCTGGGCTAGCTAAGTGGGGTATGAATTTATAGGTAAACAACATAAACCAACTGAAGTCCAAGTTGACCATTGATGACACTGCCTCATTTCTCCCCCAGCGCTGGCAATTGCTGACCACCCCTGTGTGGGGCCACCACCATCTGGAATACATGACCCCGGAAGCTGAGGCAAAGCTGCTGCCACCAGACAGTGTTGCTGCAGCCCCTCTGGAGAAGGCGACGCTTTTTGAGACTGTGATCTAATCTCCTTGAACCCTCCCTGTAGCACTAACACAAGACACCCAGATCAGTCAGAGGGGAGGGCAGAGGGAGCGGGGGAAAGGGCGGAAGCCAACTGAAGGCTTAGCCCCTCACAGAGCCAGGAAACCGTGCAAAAAGATTGAGAAAGCCCCACCCCACCCGTAGCTTGCTCTTGCAGCCTGCGCACCTCAGGAAGGCCGTCTTCAGTGAGGCACACTTGACTACCCAAGTGGATTGAAAAGCTCCAGGTCAGACCAGGAGACTATATTGTAACATGGAGGTGTGAAAAGGAGCAGTGGAAAAGAAATCCTTACTCACTAACTCACCCCACCCAGCAAAGACCAAGCCTCTCCCCTCCGTTGATGAGGGGGCAATCAATCACCTCATTCAGCTGCTGTCAGTATTATCACTCAATCCTCAGGAAAGGGCCTTCGCTCCCTCATACCACACAGGCTGGCAACTAAATCTCCAGCAATAGGAGCAATTGGGATAGCTCTACCCCAGGCTTTGTGGGACTACTTAATGCTTCCACCTTGTAAAAGCTCCAGCTGATCACCCTGCACCTCCTCCAGGACACACGTCAAACTCCGGCCTGTGTGTGAAACTCAGCCTTTAGGGGAAAGAGCTCTCTGGCTATACCTGCAGTCCTTTGCCCCCAATCCCCAAGCTAGTTTTAGCTGGCTAAGGTGGGCTAATGGCATTGCACTCCTCAGGTTCCACTTCCAAAATGGCAGAAAATGCCAACTACAACCTATTTCTAGTACTCTGTGGCCTATTCTCCTCACACCTTATTCCTCAGCTCACTCCCCAAATCATGCTTCATTAACAGTTTCAGTGAGAGTTGCACCAATGATCCTGACCATGTAGCAATTGCCTTTTGTGGCCTAAGCATCCTTTCTTGTCCTCGCCACTTTAAATGTACCATGCATCCCTGCTGCCCACCCACCCCGCTCCCCCACCCTAGCGAAAGGCTTTTACCATCCTTGTCCATTTTCGGGCCTTGACAGTTGCTTCCTTGGAGCCATGATTAAGGGTGCGCCAACTCAACGTAATCCCTGAATTCAGGATGAAACTCCCAAATTTCCCTCTCATGGAGAAAGAAAAGGGACCTCCTAGAGAGGATAACAACTAGGCCTCTTGTGTGTCCTACCAAACATATGGGGAGAGGGCAGGGCTATCACAGGAATGGTCGGGGGGGATTCCTTTTCCTTTCTTCAACAAGCTGGTTGTCTGCTGTCCCCATCTCCCTTCCCAAATAAAATAAAACTCATAGGGAGATGCACTGGAGATACAGATTTCTTTTAAAAATCAGCATCTTTCTTTCTGGCAGCACTTCTGTACCTTTCACATCTGCAAGGCAGGTGGTTAATCAACAGGTGTAGCCTTTCTCAGCATGCAAGTACTAAGATGCGGCCCAGCATGACAAGAAATGCCAGAGGTGGGGGTTAGTTGTGTGTGTTAGTCTGTTGCAGAAAAGAAAACAGAATCTGGTGACATCTCTTTAAAGGTTTTTTAAAAAGTGGCCACAAAAGCTTAAAATGCATTTTGTTAGTCTTTAAGGTATGCCACCAGAACTTCATTATTTCTGGTGAGAAAAACTACACTTGTCAAATGTTGGTAACCCTACTTGACCAGGTGCATTAAGCCTTTCTCGTCCTGCACACTGATGCTCACAATTATGCTGCTACATCCTCCCATTATATGCATTTGTAATATATGAGTATTTGTGCCAAATAGGGTTGGCTAAGCCCCTCTTTTCCCTTCACGACACCAGGCTGTAATCCCCACCACCCTCTGCACCTCCCCAGCGCCGTTATTATTATTATTATTTTTTGCAGTTACATACTCAATGTGGTACAAATCTGACCATCTGACAATAAATATGGGAGAGATCATGTGTTGTGTCAATGGTCTCTTTGTGAATGCTGAGCCTTCCCTTGCGTTCTAGGCCAGTTTTACTGGTGTCTGTTTATTGGGTGGGCCAGCCACCCTATGATCTACATCTGTGGTCTGATTAGGAATAAAGCAGCTACCTGCGTAACTTTTCTATACTGCATTGTGCAATACCATAACCACAATAGCAAAACAAAACAAAAAAAAAGGGAAGCAGGAACTGGGTTACTAGAGAAAACATAGGACAGTGTTTCTCAAACTTTTGAACTTTGGATTCCCTTTGAAACATACTGTACTTTCTGGGACAGAGAGACACACACATGTTTGATGGACAGAGAGAAATTATTCCTTTCACATAACACTAGAATCAGGGGTTATCCCATGAAATTAATTGCCAGGAAATTTAGGACTAACAAATGGAAGTACTTTTTCACACAAAGCATAAATCAACTTGTGGAATTCTCTGCCACAAGATGTGGTGACAGCCAACAACCTGGATGGCTTTAAGAGGGGTTTGGATAACTTCATGGAGGAAAGGTCTATCTACAGCTACTAGTCGGAGGGCTATAGGCCACCCACCTCCAGCCTCAAAGGCAGGATGCCTCTGAGTACCAGTTGCAGGGGAGTAGAGAGGGCATGCCCTCAACTCCTGCCTTTAGGTTTCCAGCGGCATCTAGTGGGCCACTGTGCGAAACAGGATGCTGGACTAGATGAGCCTTGGGCCTGATCCAGCAGGGCTGTTCTTATGTTCTTGATTATAATAATTATCATAATTATTTATTATAATAATTAATAATAAATAACTTTATTTGTTGGCCACCCCATAACAGTTGTTCTCTGGGCAGTTCAAAAAGTGATGGCGGCCTGCCTGGATAAGTTTGTGGAGGTAACTTGTACAAAGCGGTAGGCTTTGTGCAAGGCAAGAATCTGTGGACTTGGGTGAAGGAATCTTAACTCTGAGCAAAAATCCTTACTCTTGTCACCTTATCACTGGCATTCATTGAACCCGCCAGTGGACTGCATTAAAATGCAATATATCCAATACTCACCAGTTCTGATCACTGAAATTAAAAGGCGTGTGTATGTGGCCAAACATTACTTTTTATGCAAGACCTTATGAAGGATGGCAGGGTTCAGGGATTCCTCTAGCTTCTGATAGGTGAATGGTATTGTCTGTACTGCCGAAGCCATGGGCAGAGAGATGGGAAACCATAAAAGCCCTATTCAGACATTAGGTTGTGTGCATTTTCATCTGTACATATTACATGTTTTTGTGTGGATGTACATGTGTGTTTTTTGTACTTGTATGTACAAAGTTTATTGTAAATGTATGTATTTTAAAAGTGTACCTGGGTGTACAGGCCCCCTCTAATGCAGGCTATAGATAGGAAGTACTATTGTATGTACATACAAGTCTGCATTTACATACACTGTACACAGATTGTATGTGATTGAACATAATGTGTGAATATGATGCTCAGCAGTGATGCTCACTGTGAGCAGGTGACTGCAGTGGTAGCCCGAAACAAATACCAAATACTGCCCCCACCAAACTGCCCCCACCCCCACCTGACTGCTCAGCTGGGGTTGTGGTAATGCATAGTCATGTTACACCTAGCAGGCAGACCAATGGCCACATTTCCTCCTTGCACACATTTTGTAAAGAGGAGGAAGAGGAAGTGGTGGGGTGTGTGTGAGAAGCAGTGAATGCCACTCTAGCCTAGAGCTGGGCGAGAGCTACTTCTCCTTTGTGGTGCTGCTGGCAGCAGCCAGCAAGCAAATGGGTGTCGACAAAAAGCAACCAATGGAGGTTGTTTGAGACCAGCAGTGATGCCAGAAATGGGGTTACCACTGCCCTCATGAGCACAGAAAGTCTGGCAGGTGGGAAGGTAAAAGGTCTTGCTCCTTATATGTAGCGGGGTAGGATTTCTGGGACCAGGATGGGTGTGAAAAGATGATAAGGGCTTGACGGGCTCAGAGATGATCCAACCACAGAAAGAGAAGAAAAGTCTGATTTGACCAGATAAAGGTCTGCCTAGCCAGAATTCTTTGCAAGAATTTAATTGGGGAGGAAGAGGTCAACTGCAAATTGGCCAGTAGCCCACAAAGGGCCAGGATCTTCCTTCTACCCACTCTAGCAGACTGGAGCTGTCACAGTACTGATCTGTTAAGCATGACAGGAGAGGACACTTGGATTGACTCAGGTAATCAACTTTTATATGGCCAATTTTTGTTTTCAAAAATACTGGCCCACACGATATGCAAGGCAATGCTGGTGTTCCTGCACACATGGAAGCCAGGCCCAGGAGTACTGTGCCACTCTTTAAAACAGTGCACTCCCACTTTGCATGATGGTACTTATATTGTTTCCAGTGTAAGTAGGAACATAGGAGGCTGCCATATACAGAGTCAGACCATTGGTCCATCTAGCTCAGTATTGTCTACACAGACTGGCAGTGGCTTCTCCAAGGTTGCAGGCAGGAGTCTCTCTCAGCCCTATCTTGGAGGAGCCAGGGAGCGAACTTGGAACTTTCTGCAAGCAATCATGCAGGTGCTCTTCCCAGATCAGCCCCATCCCCTGAGGGGAATATCTTACAGTGCTCACACATCTAGTCTCCCATTCAAATGCAACCAGGGCAGACCCTGCTTAGAAAAGGGGACAATTCATGCTTGCTACCACAAGACAAGCTGTAGCACTGCAGGTGTGGGCACACTGTCCTAAGTAGTTGCAAAACTATGGCCTTGTGCAGCACTACCAGGACTAACATCTATGTGCCCAGTTGCACCAGATGACTGGAAACACTGCCTTTGCCTTAGCTGGTCACTAGTCCCCTGGGTGGGGCTAGGGTATAAAGCTAGGGCAGGTAGAATGAAGGCCAAATCCAGCAAGTTAAAGGAGGAGTCAGAGCAGAATCTGCTGAGTCACAGATGTTGACAAGGTGAGTGATGGGTGGAGTCTCCTTGCAGAATCTGACGTGACCTGGCTCTTTAAACCCCAGTACTAGCCACCTTATTCATTCCTACCTACATCATTGTCCATGTACCTGGCACTTGCAAGAATCACAAGGTAAAAATAGGTTTCGACTCCACAAAGAACTTACAAAATAAAACAGATAATAAGTAAAACAACAGAAGGACAGAGAAGGCTACAGTGGGAGGAATCTGTGCAATTACCATTATGCATGCTTAAAGCTGGGTTACAACTGGGAACAGAAATTAAGGGAACAATCCAAAGATCTTGTGGAATATAGGAAGGTTCTGAAGGTAGGGAGGGAGTGGCATGTTACAGGAAAAGTGAGTAGGGACTGAATATAAGGCAGCTTCAAACATTCAAGGATAAAAAATTGTTTAAGGGAACAGGAGACATTTTGTCAGCTGAGGGTGGCACAATTTTAGTGGCAGAGGACATAACTGTTCACAGACAACTTGCCTCCCGCTCTTTCAAAATACAGCACCTGCACTGGTGGCATGGGAACATAGTCAGCAGTAAGATTTGGCATCTTAGTACCTTGGAGAAAGCCAGTCTTGTATCAGCATAAAGCGCCAGCACAGTAGGTTCTCTGGCCCACAAGGCAGGAGGCTATCTGGGAAATAAGGTTTTGACACTGTTGGATTGCCCCTGGACAACCATTCAAATTGGAGAGAAGAGAGCTGGTCTTGTGGCAGCAAGCATGACTTGGCCCCATAGCTAAGCAGGGTCTGCCCTGGTTGCATATGAATGGGAGACTAGAAGTGTGAGCACTGTAAGATATTCCCCTCAAGGGATGAAGCCGCTCTGGGAAGAGCAGAGGTTTCAAGTTCCCTCCCTGGCTTCTCCAAGATAGGGCTGAGAGAGATTCCTGCCTGCAACCTTGGAGAAGCCTCTGTCAGTCTGCGTAGGCAATACTGAGCTAGATGGACCAATGGTCTAACTCAGTATATGGCAGCCTCCTATATTCCTACTTACACTGGAAACAAGATAAGTACCATCATGCAAAGTGGGAGTGTACTGTTTTAAAGAGTGGCACAGTATATATAATATTAGCATCCATTTATTTATTTAAAATGTTTATACCTGCCCATTCAGCATACTACTGCTCAGGGCAGCTCACAAAGTCAATCTCAGTCCAGCTATGCCCTGGGGCACAACAATTCCTATAAGGGGTGTGTGTGTGTGTTCTCAGAAGGCTAAGCCAAGACCTCATCATGTAACTGCACCAGTTGGAACTGGACTGTGGTGGGGCATTCCTAGAGACCCCTCTTGGACTTGCTTCCACTGGGGTTTGTCAGCCTTAAGCTGCTTCCCACTGCACCAACCTGGCCCTTCCCCAGGCAGCTGAACCCCAAGCTCTGGTCCCTAACCAGCAACTTCCACTGGCTGAGGTCCTCCTGATGTGGGGCAGCTGCAGGCCCCAGGACTTGCTCCTTGGACTATCCAGGCCCCTCTAGCTCTCCCTGAGATTTCCAGCAGAGATCTCCCTAATGTGGGTCCGTTGTGAATTCCAACCTCACATCCCAAACTGCCTAGGCTCTTCTAGCGCTCTCTCTCTGTGAGTGCTATATCTGCACACCATCACCTATCCCTGCCATCCGCTGCGAAGACCTAAAGAAAAACAGCCAACACACTTGAAGCATTAGGAAAGGTATACAGCCGTCCCTCTTTTACTTGGTCTCTCACCCTCTCTCTCTTCCTCCCCACTATGCTAAGAGTCCTCTCAAGCATACATTAATTAGCAGCTTGGTGTTTTGCTTAAGGAACAGCATTCTTGTAGTTACATAACCCTGTCAGGCTCTCCAGGAATTGCCAACTACCACTATTTATTTGTGTGCTTCTGTTCTTAATAAACAGATTTTCAAACGCCCTGCCTCAAATCTTTTGTTGCACTAGGGGTACCCTAATGCTGATTTGGCTTTATCTGTGACCAATGGGGCAAAAAACATAGGGCTTTATTGCACGTTTGCAATCTTCTCTGCTTAGAGTAAAAGCATAACCACAGGGCATGATAATAGATACACACTTGAGCAAACATGGCAACATAATGAGAAACAAGTTACTTCACTGTTTATGCTTTTATTAGGCAGTTGGCAATTCTCTTGGGCCAGCTGGGCCAGGTGCTGAAGAGCTGGGACAGAACAAGCCAATCCAACCTTGACCCAAGAGAAACGGCACTGAGTGGGCATTTGAGACCAGCCGTGGTGGTGCAAGCCAGAGTTTTGCATATGAGTCAGAATGCTGTGATGATCTATTTGGGAAGAGAGTCTCTCCTCCCACCCTTTTTATTTTGGAGAAGGCAGAAGTACTCCCCCTTCATTCAGAAAAGAGAAAGCTATGCAGAGTCTTTAAAATATAGCTCTCCTAGACCATGATCACCAGATGGCAGCAAAGACTCTGCAGTCCAGACTACCGACTATTCTGCTTCAGCTTCGGTTTCCCCCACCAGGAGGTTTTACAGACAGGGCTCCCTCCCAGCCTCCCCCCCCCCAACCCAATCCACTCCTGATTGGAGTGTGCCAGTCCACATATTCGCTGGATTTAACCCGACCTCCCTGCAGGCTATCAGGGGCCAGGACAGACGGCTTTGTTTTTCTCCAAAGGGATGCTGCGAATTCTGGCTTCGCCCGAGTTATGTCCTGGGTTAAAAAATCCTCTATTTCTAGCAGCGTTTTGGGGGGGAAACTCAGGAGCTTCTGTTCTGCTTTCTCTGAAGGTGTTGATGGAGGTGCTGATGGCTATGCGAAGGAGGTGCTGATGGCTATGCAAATGGTCCATCTCATCCTTTGAATTAAAATGCCTCAAATCTGCTGCCGCTCTTCAGATACCCCAGGCATAGAGCTATGTGTGAAAAACCTCCAGGCAAAGGCTGCTAGCACAAGCCTGATTCCTGGCAGCATTTCCAGTGCCATTTCCAGCTGTCTTGGATAGAAGCAACAGCAGCAATTCTCTTCTGCCCTGCTCTAATCCTCAGGGTCTCCATGGAGTGACATTCCCAAATGTCACAACCTCCTTTCAGAAGATATGGAAAGGTGGAGGAGCATCCCTGGCATTTGCAGCATCCTGTTTTATGGGGGCCTTGAGAGGAGTTCTGTGCCAGAGCAGAGAGCATTTCTCAGTTGACGACATGCAGCTGTGAGCAAACTTCTTTCCTCATTGGCTGAAGGAGGTTCCCTAAATCAGATTAACCACTGACCATAACTGGGCAACTAATGGTCCAGCCCTCTGCTCTATTCAGGGCCAATGTTGCAACACCCCACAACCAGGGCTGTCCTTAGAGAGCTGTGGCAGGGTGCGGGGTCCAGAGCAAATCAGCCAACGCTGGGCCCCCTTCCAGTTAATTCTAATGGGGGTTAAAAGAGTGGGGCCCGGGGCGGTCGCCCTGCTTGCCATGCTCTAAGGACAGCCCTGCTCACAACATGGCTGTTTAACCAAAGCATCCTTATGATAGAGTAACATAATACAAGGGCTCCATCTACTAAGCTGAACAAATAAAGAGGCACAAATAAAGAGTACATCAGGGCACCTTATTGCTGACTTGCTCTGTTTTATATACTTTTGCTGAGGAAGGAATGCCAGCTGTACAGTGAAATGTTACTAGAGCAGGAAGAGGTCTCAATAAACAAACGCCAGCATTGTAGTGCACGGTGGGAGCCAAAGTACATTCCCTTCAACCTGTGTGCACGTTCCACTGAATATCTTCATCAAGGGAAGAGGGTCACATCTCCTATGAAGCTGCCTCATGCCAAGTCAGACCATCGGTCTGTCTAGCTCAGTACACTGACTGATAGCAGCTTGCCAGGGTTTCAGGCAGGGATCTTTCCCAGTCCTACCTGGAAAAACCAGGGGCTGATCCTGAAATCCTCTATGTACAAAACATGTGCCTTACAACTGATCTCCTCCACAGCATCATTAATAACTTGAGGTGGCTAAGAAATAGGATGTAGAACCCCCACCAATCTTAATCTGAGGTTCTGACCTACAGGTGTCTCTTGCTGAGATGGCAACACAGAAGTATAATCTAGTTTCTGGTCAATAAGCAAACCATGAGCTATATTGTCCTCCATCAGCAACCGAGAACATCATGTTATAGGCACTCCCTGAGTTACAAACATCCGACTTGTAAACCAAGCTCCGTAACACTAAGCAAGTCCACGACTAACAAACTCCATTCTGCACATACATGACCACTCTTGGGAACAATATGCATTCTGAGGTATGAACATCCAACTTACAAATGAACTTTTTTAACACAACCTGTTTGTAAGTTTGTGTTTTGAACACAACCTGTTTGGGGAGTTACTTTTTTATTTGACACACACACACACACACGCCCTGTCTTTAAAAATACAATTGTACCAAGGCAAGTAAGTAAGTAACTTTATTATGATCATAGATCAGACAGTACAACAACAACAGAAAAGAGGGGAACGAAGAGAGAAAAAAGAAAATAAAAATATTACATGAGACTACAGCGTATAGTACAAACAATGTAGCAAAACCTAGCCACATTGAAGGTAATCTCTTTACAAAAATTGGATAGCAAAAACTCTAAGTAAAATACATCAGAGTGCTCTGGAAACTTCCCCAGGAGAGGTGAAATTAGTTTTAAACGAGCATCACTGTAAAATTTACAATATAAAATAACATGAGGGGTAGTTTCTACAGCACCCATTCCACAGGGGCAAATCCTTAAATTAAACGGAATCCCTTTGTATATACCTACCATCCCTAACAGCCGTCGGAAGGGTGTTTAGGCGGGCAAGAGTAAATGGGCGCCTAAATTTAGGGATAAGAATATTATCTAAATATGCTGCCGGTTTGGAATTAAAAAGTTGTTTCCCCAGATAGATACCACTCCTTAGATGGGCTGTATCCGCTTGTAACTCTGTATCAGCAATACGCTGCTTAATAACCTGCCAGGCCTGATCATGTCCTAATCTAAGAATTTCCTCCTAAGAGAACCCAAGTTGAAGAAGTTTATTTTCAACCAAGGTCTTCCACTTATGGTTAAAATCATCAATCATTATCAGGGAAGCCAGACCTACATTGGCAAAAACCAGTTTTAACCAAAACTTTATATTACAGGTCCAGTAACCCAATTCAACCCTAGCAAGACCAACTTCTCGTCTGGTGAGAGAATTGGGAATGCAGGGGGGAACTTGAAGAATAGCTCTAATAAATTTAGACTGTACAGCTTCCAGTGGGCCAAAATTACTGGGGGACCCCAATTGGGCACCATAAAAAAAATAAGGGATAAACTTTAGCGACAAATAACTTAATCGCCACTGGGATGAATGAGGCCCCTCTCTTAAAATGAAATGATTTTATTTTGTTTATAGAAATTTGAGCATTTTGTATGGTCAAATGTAAGTGGGCATTTCCTAAGCCAGAAGACTGGAAGACAACTCCAGATATTTAAACGAGTTGACCTGCTTGATTTTGTGCCCCTGCATAACCCAATTGTGATATCTTAGACGTTTGGCAAACACTAAGATTTTTGTTTTGTGGAAATTGACCTCAATGGATTCCTCCCTACAAAAAACTTATAATATACCAAGGGCACGTTTTAATCCTATGGGGGTCTGAGTCATGATGGCCATATCATCTGCATATAGAAGAATGGGAACATGTCTATTGGCCAGTTTTGGAGGGCAAATAGCAGGAGTCGAAAGACGGGACACTACAGAATTGATATAAATGTTAAATAAGATAGGTGCTAATATGCAACCCTGTCTTACTCCTCTAAAGGTAGAATTTTTTGAGGATAAATGACCTCTTGGGGTATATCGAACATTTAGACAAGAATTCTTGTGTAGATTAATAATTAATAGCAGAAGGCGGGTGTCAATTGATAGTTCTTTCAATTTCATCCAAAGTCTTTCCCCAGAAATGTAGTCAAAAGCTGACTTTACAGATATAAACAGAAGACAAAATATACAATCATGACAAAAACAGATCAGTATGAAAACCCAGCTTTCATCTAATTTCTAATTCAAGAGCCAGTGATAATATAAAATAAATAATAAAACAATAAAAAATAAAAATAAAAATCTCAGTACCCATCTAAAAAGAAGAAGAGGGGGCTTTGGTGGGTTTCCCCAGGGACAGATTTCCACAGTTGGGAGCCAGCACTAAAAAGTCTCTGTATCTGGTACCCACCAACCAGGCACTTCCTCCCACCTTTTGTAGAGATGTGATGGAACTGGCAGAACATATAGTCTGCCAACCTATACTCCCCCCCACACACCCACACCCCCCCACACACCAATTCCAAGGTTTAAGGGCAAGACAAACAATGGGCTTTCCTGCCTGGGCCACTTCTCCTTAAAGCATTTTTCCTCTCTACTGCCTGGCCTCCATGATCCTTCCTGCCTTTGCTCATCAATTGCAGATGCCTCCAGTTTCTCTTCTCTGTGCCATGAGGCTAGCAGAAGGTTCAAGCCCTACCTTTGCCATGGGTTCATTGTGAATGCCATGATGCAAATCCTTGGAAATGGCCTGCATTGCTTACAATCAGAGCACTTGTACACAACAACCAAAGTCAGCTCTGACAAATGAGCACAGATGCATGTTGAAAGGACACCTTCCATATGAATCACTAGAACCTTGGGCAAGTCCTTCTCTCAGTTGGTTGCAGGGCTCCTCATGTGAACACAGGATATCTATGACTTGTAAAATACAATTCACTCATATTTGCTCTGGAAGTCACACTATTCGGTGCCTGTGCTGGCTGCCCAGAAGATGGGAATTAGACTTCAATCTTGGCTTTGGTAGGCTTCTTGGCCTCAGTTCTCTGCCAATAACATGTGACAGAATTCCATAGTTGGGGAATTCTGTCCAGTGACAGAATTCCATAGTTGGGGAGCCAACACTAAAAAGTCTCTGTCTCTGGTACCCACCAATCAGGCACTTCCTTTTGTGGAGATGTGACAGAAGATATTCTGAATATATACAGAATATATAATGGACAGAATAAGAATAGCAAAGTTACCTTGATTAGAACTAGCTAAAGAGTAACAAAGTAATGAGAAAGCTTTTATCTAAACTCATCAGGCTGGATGTTAAGCAAAAGCAGAAGGCAAGAAAAACATGTTGCTGAGGAAAGGGTTTGGATGAATTAAAAAGCTTCCTCATTATTTTTGACTCTTCTTGGTTGATCCTAATCAAGGTATTACGTTACTTAGACTTTTGGATTCTCCCGCCCCTTCTGAGGGACAAACAAGGCTGCCTGCAATTTTCATCTGCTATGAAAATAATAGTGACCTACTTCAGAGACATGTTAGGAACACAATAAAGATTGTAATATTTTGCAAATTAAAAATAGAACTGATAACTAAATATATCCTACATGGATAAATACTGTAGTAGATGTTGTTGTTGCATCATCACTGACTCTTGCAGCAGGAGTCACACACACAAGCCACAATTGCACAACAAATGTCTGTGTCCTTCCCCACTGATCCTCTGACCCTTGCGTGCATTCCTGGGTTCTCTTCCTTGTTCCACACTCCGGGCTGCTTCACGCTTTCTTAAACCTGCATCCCACTTCTGCTTGTCCCTCCGTTCTTGAATTTTTCACTCTGACTCCTAGAATTCCCACAGCACTCTGGGCCCAGAAAACATACCTACCAGTAAAATTTGAATACATTTTAATTGCCTTACATGCTGTGAGGAAACATTTCTATTCAAATATATACTTACCCATTGCCAAGTGCTTTTAAAGTGGTGGCTCTCTTGTATTCAGTAGCGGAAGAGCAACTATCCATATTCAGTCCAGCAGCTGTTGCTGGTGTCCCCTTCCTGCTTCTTTTTAGATTGTAAGCCCTTTGGGGACAGGGAATGTTCTTGTTCCTTCTGTGTAAATCACTTTGAGAACTTTTGTGATTGGAAAGTGATATATAAATGCATAATAATGCATCTCTTGGCAAAGAGGCACCTTTTAACGTGGTGATTCTCTTTATTTAGCAGGGGGAGAGTAACTGGCCCAATCCACCCCCAGCACAGGACCTCCAGTGACTGTTGCTGGTGTCTATCTTATTTTCCTTTGTAGATTGTGAGCCCTTTGGGGACAGGGTTCTATCTTATTTATTTATCTGAGCCATTTTTGGAAGGGCGATATAGAAATCGAATCAAATAAATAAACAAACAAACAAATAGTAGAACAGTATTACACTTCATATTTATTCCACTGACCTTTTAAAAATTTGCCAATTCTAAATAGTTCAGGCTTTTTAAATGCAATATAAGTAGTGTCTTCCTATGAATACACTGATCCTATGACTGGAGTTAATGATCCTATGCCTATACGCTGATCTTATGCCCCCCTGAGTTAATGGGACGAAGTATTAATGGGAGAGAACCTATCTATGTGGTCGCTAAGAGTCCACACCGACTTGACAGCACTTAATCAATCAATTAATCAATGGGATTGTAGCTTTAGCAATGTGGTGATTCCTGCAAAGCCACCACGCGTAGTAATCACCTCCCCTCTCTACCATCTCGAGACATCGAAGAAGGCTTTTCTAGAACTCCCGATCCTTTCTAAGGTTTAGTCCCCTAGGGCGCCTATTGCTGCAGCCGCTCCCTGAGCGGGTTCCTTCCCGGGGCAATTGCTTCTGGTCAGGACTAGAGAATTGCCTCTACGCTGGTGGCGGGAGAGACATTTTCCATGCTGCTGCTTCTGGCGTGTAATGCAACCATTATGTAGTAGAGCCTGAGGTTGCAATTTATTCTACCCAATTTATTCTGTCTTGTGCAATTTATTCTATCCTCTTCCTCTGACGTGACTTTGTGTGACCCTGGTGCCTACAGGGAAAGGGGGACCCTGCAGTAGGCCTTTCCTCCTCGCAGTAAGGGTTGCTGCTACCCCTTTGCCCGGCACGTGCTGTGGCTGTGCAGAAGCCCGGGCTGCCGAGCACGTGCCAAGCCCCTCCTTCCAGCTGCTGCGCGCCATCCAGTCAGGGTCGGGGAGGTTCTTCCAGCTGTTCGTGAGAGGCGCGAGGCTCTCCTCAGCGACGGCGCGTCCGGGTCTGTCCAGCTGCGTGAAAGAAAGAAAAAAAGCAACACAGATTTGGCCCGCGCGCGCAGGTTCCAGATGTGCAGGCAGGCAGTGGCGCGCGGCGCGGCCACGAGCTCGACGCTGGCTGCACAGTCTGGGCCAGGAGGGAGAGACAGGAGCGAAGCCCGCCGAGCTGGAAGGAAGCGCTGGGAGCTGGAGAAGGCGGCGAGGCGGCGGCGAGGATGAGGAGGATGGCAAAGAGCAGCCCCCGCCGGGCAGCCACCGCACCGAGATGCCGCAGCCGGGCTTGCGCGGCCGCCACAGCTGAGCCACAAACCTTCGGCCCCAGGTGAGTGCCCGGCCAGGCGCTCCCCTGCTCTGGGGATGGATAGGCGCTGGCAGGCAGCAGTGATGCCCGCGGCCGCAAAGCCCAGCCAGGCCGGGGCTGTTGCCGCGGCTGCTGCGGATTCCCGAGAGCTCTGCCGGATCCAAGCCTGGGGGCAGCCGGGAGGCACCCCCTGCAGCCCTCTCCTCTGCGATGGCTGGCTGGGCTTCCGAAAGGCGAAGGGACGCAGAGGCAGCAGGGCCAGTGCGCCAAGATCGTCCTTCCTCTGCGGGTGACTTTTGGGGATAGGGGCTCAAGCCCGCTGCCTGGCAGATGCGTGGGAGCAGGCAGTAACTCTCAGAGGGGGCTGAGCGATGCCCTCTGCACACGCTCCGAGGCACTGTCGTCTGGGCGTGAGCTTCGCTTTTGAAGGCAGGGGCTGCTGGGGCTCCAGTGAAGCCCCCCCCCTTTCCCCACAGGGTGAGGCGGAGCGGAGGGAGACGCTGCTGCCACCTGCTTCTTGTCTGCGAAGCCTAGGAACACAGCTCCCCCCCCCGCCCCCCGGGCTGCCAACAGTGGCCCTTTCCCCGCCCCCTTTGCCTCGCTCTGGTCTGGCCGAGAGGGTCCCGGGAGTGGGCAGGCCAGCAAGAAGGAGTCGCTGGCAGCAGCCCTCCGCTTCTCGCTGACCTTGGGAAGCGACCTGCGGCAGCAGAGCCGGCTGCAGCCTGTGCACGGGCAGGCAGAGCAGCCCGGTAGGTGGAAAGCTCCCGCTCCTGGCCCGGAACGATTGGGAAGGAAAGAGGTGTTAGGTGGGGGCAGTCTGATTCTGAAGCCTGCCCAGGCTTGTTTAGGGAGGAGGAGGAGGGGAGAGTTTGACTTCAGGGAACTGGTGGAGTGGCAGGGTGAGTTGGGGTTCCTGACTTCTTTGGGGGAAGAGGAGGAGAGGGCTGTGCAAGAAAGGATGAGGATTTGGGAGTCAAATCTCTGGGAGGAAAAGGAGGACCCCCCTGGCTCAGAGATAGACGGGTGCAGGACAAGGAGTCAGGAGCCTTGCATTCTTGAGCTGGAAAGAGGTTTCTCCCACCCCCACCACCATCATTTTAGGATTGAAAATTGGGAGGCAGGACTGGTTGGTTCCCTAAGCACAGAGAATGGATTAGGATGCCAAAAATATTTGGGAAATGCAAAGTCTCAGCAAACCTTTCTCTCTTGACAACATTGGCTTGCCATCCTGTGACACTAGTAACTATCTGCTCCTGTACCTTGACAACCCACCCCCCATTCCCCTCCATGAGATGCTGAAACTCTTACTTTGACCAAGGTTGTGTCAAATGATGGCTGAAGGAAGGCAAGGAAAAACCAGGGATGTGAACCAGCAAGCCTCCTTTCCTCTATTGCCAGATAGGGCCACTTCACACACCACATATTTCAGTGTGCACAGAAGCTGTTTAAAGTGTGTGAAACGTGAGTATGACAAATGGGTTTGCATATATGTGTATCACTATATGATACACTCAGCAGGGAGATGTGATAGGCTGCAGCTCCTTAAATAAGTGTTCCATCAGTGCCAAACCCTGTATTCCTCTGAGTAATGAGTGAAATGGCCACTAGACATGGCTGTATAATTAAAAATATGTTTAGGACCTCCAGTTATGAGATGATCTGCATGCGAGTTTTGTGATTTTCTTGTGCAGGGAAATGTGTATTGTGGAAATAAAGCTCTCTGAATAGAAGGGCATCTTCAGTCTCTTGAAAGTGGGGTTTTTACTGAGGATGACTAGGAACAGGATTTGTGTCTGCCCTATGGATTAAAGAAAGAGTCTGATGGATGAGGGAAGGGGGTTCCTGGGAAATAGCCCTCCTAGCTTGTTTGGATGAAAAATGTGACTTGCAGTGAAGGTTTTTTCCATTTGTTTGGCGTGGTTTTTTGATGGGAGATGAAGATTAGGAGTCTAGATTTTTGTCACACGTGTGTGTGTGTGTGTGTGTCTGATAGCTGGTCGTCTTTGATTTATTATTGCTTGTAACTCTAAAGCAGACTAATTTTTGACTGTAGCCAAGTCAATCTCTCAGTGTGCCTCACTTATAAAATGAAGATGATGATGTTTCTTTGCCAAGCTGCAGGGGTTGGGAAGACAAATGATTGGTTGTGAGGTGCCCAGATACTATGTTAGCATTGATGCTGTGGTCTTGTGGCTGTGAGACAACTGACTGGCTAGGTTGCTCCTGCCCTTCTGGAGCTTGCAGTCATATGGATAATGCATGCATGTTAATGGGGAGGGGAGAAGAAAGGGAGAAATTCAATTGTGGAGGAGGGCGGACCCTGCCTTTTAGGACAGGGGGCTGGATTTGATGATTTCCTGGTTCCTTCCTAAATGAATCCTAAGGTGCATTATAACGATTGTGCCTCTTTAATGCCCTTACTTAAGCACCCTGTCATTCTCCCATCTAAGGTAGTAGATAGTTGGAATTTCACACACCCCTCCCTCATTGTAGAGAGGAGAGCTGGTCTTGTGGTAGCAAGCATGACTTGTCCCCTTAGCTAAGCAGGGTCCGCCTGGGTTGCATATGGATGGGCGATGATGTGTGAGCATGTAAGATATTCTCTTTAGGAGACAGAGCCGCTCTGGAAAGAGCAGAAGGTTCCAAGTTCCCTCCCTGGCATCTCCAAGATAGGGCTGAGAGAGATTCCTGCAACCTTGGAGAGGCTGCTGCCAGTCTGTGTAGACAATACTGAGCTAGGTGGACTAATGGTCTGACTCAGTATATGGCAGCTTCCTGTGTTCCTATTGTATGTGTGCAGCTGAGGTAGAGATTCTGGTCCATAGACGTTGATTGGGAGTACGGCACTGGAATAAGTGTGGAGGGAATAGTTAGTCCAGATCAGTGCTGAATATATGAGTGTGATCTTGTCTCTGATTATATAGAACATTTCTTGTCTAGAGAAGGAGTGTAGTCGTGGGTCAGAATGGTGGCACTTGAAGTGTTCTGGTTAGAAAAGGGAATGGCTGTTTATAGGCCTAAGA
This sequence comes from Hemicordylus capensis, assembly GCF_027244095.1. NCBI lineage: Eukaryota > Metazoa > Chordata > Lepidosauria > Squamata > Cordylidae > Hemicordylus > Hemicordylus capensis. The sequence continues at coordinate 266,926,128 of NC_069658.1, forward strand.
GGGAAGTGGCGCTTGCAACTATAAGTGTTTCACTTCAAATGCTGTACCCACCCTGAGACTTTGGGAAAGGATGGAGTAAACATCTACATTGATTTCTTGGAGGACATGGAGCTGCCTTCTGTTGCAAACTCTGGGAATTGAATTTCTAAAATAAGAGATCCAGGGGCTCAAAGACCTCCACTGAAGCCTGTGACCTAAAAGTCCTCCTCCTCTGATCCTAGAGCTTTAGGCGCAGTGGTGAGAAGAAGAAAAAACATGTTGTACATGCTCAAAGGCATTCATTTGTTTATCTTCATATGTATCTCATCCTTCTTCCAAGGAACAAACCGTGGCATATGAAGCCAGTATGCCCAGGGGCATAGCTATAATTGAGCAAATGGGTTCAAAGGACCTGAGCTCCTGGGGGTCCCCTAACTCCACCCTCCCTATTTTCTTCATTATCTCCCTCACTCTGAGGGGCTGCTGGAGAGAGGGGCGGACACAGGCCTCCTCTCCCCTACTTACACCCATGGTAGTGCCATGTTTCCCAACCGATGAAACATGGGACACGGGCCGGTGTGTTGCGCGGACTCATTCTGGGTCAGCTCTAAAACTCCCCGCTTTTGGAGCGGAGGGACTCAACCAGGAGGCACATGAGGTTGAAAGAGTAAAGAAGCAAGAACAAAAAAATTAGGATTGCATGGCAGATTTGCCACCACAGAGGAGGGAAAGGTATGTATGTGTTGGGGAGGGGATAGTGTGCCTCACCCCTTTTAATGTTGGTGTGCCTTGGGATGAAAAGGATTGGGTAACCGTGGATGGAGTGTTGAACTAGGACTTTGGAGACCAGGCTCAAATCCCCTCTTGGAAGCTCACGGAATGACCTTGGGCCAGTCATTCACACTCAGCCTAATGTACCTCATAGGGCTGTTATGAGGTGAGCAACTTCTGAGCCCCTTGGAGGAAAAACAACATACAAACTCAGCAAATGGCGTATTTGTGGGTAATCTCATTTTATCCTAACAGCCCTGTGAGGTAGGCTAGGCTAAGAGAGGACGACTAGTCTGAGGTCACTAGAGAACCCCATGACTGAGAGAAGATTTCGTTCTCTTTGCACTACACTATACTTTTGTTTGTTATTATTTCACCTGTTTCAAGGCTGGTGAGCTCTGTTTTAACTTAAAGCCAGAGGGCATTGGAAAGGGACTCTGTAGGGTTGAGAACTGGGAAGACAAGACTGGGGCACTCTAGTAAATGTTGAGCATACAAATGAGGCTGCCTTACTGAGTCAGGCCATTGATCCGCCTAGCTCAGTACTGTGGACATGGACTGGCAGTGGCACTTGAGGGTTTTAGGCAGGGGTCTTTCCTAGTCCTAACTGGAGAAGCCAGGTGTGAACCCAGGACCTTCTGCATCCAAAGCATGTGCTTTACCACTGAGTTACAACCTCTTCCACCTCCCCTGCTACTGGGTGCGGTTAATGGTTTTCACACAGAGAAGAGCACTGCTTAATGGTATAGGGCTGAGGAGGTCAAACGGTGCTGGGCTGACTCTAAGGAGACAGATTTTCACCACTTTGTTCTTCCACAGCAGCTCATCTTCTCTTGTGGCTCAGTTTATGAGTCTCAGCTGGCAACATGAGGGTTAATGGACCATGCGGAGCTGTGCCTGGCATCCCTTTTTCTCAAGTCAGTGTCTGTGCCCAGAGGTCTTTCGGCAGATTATCTGAGTGTCCATAAAGAAACTCTTTTCATGATGCAGCAGCTTGCTCATACAGCTTAATATTCTTTGTTTTTTTTAAAAATGAGATTCTTGGGCTGCTTCCTATAGTTGAGAAAATTACTGATGGCTTAACACACCGTGTGTGTCTGTGCGTGTGCGTGCGCTTGTGTGCATGACCACATATGCGTGCACGCCTCACCAGTGATAAGGCACCTGACTGGCTGGTCATGTGTGGAATGCACTGTAGAACCCCAGTTGTGTCTAACTCTGTGGATTGTGGGATTGGGGCCTCATCGATGTGAATATTTCCCATAAGCAGCCAATCCCTCACCAAGCAAGATGAGGCACATCTGAAGCATTAAACATTCCTCATTGTGCATCTCAGCCATTTCTTAGTGGGCATGGTGAGTTCCCTGGCCCAGACCCAATCGGTTAAGGAAGCCACACTCACTGGAAACCTAGCAGTACTGTTAACTCCAAATGACCTGGAAATTGGTCTCTCTCTGGAGTGGGGGCAAGAGTATATTGAAGGCAGGGTGACCTTGGCCCTGTCAGAGCAGGACTGCTAGCTCAATATTTTAACGGTTTAACCCCTTGTGCAGAAATATGAGGAGCATGTCCTTCCCTTCATTTCCCTCAGCCTGGTTTGAAGTGTTAAAGAAGGAGAAAAGTAATGACTGATGGAATCTGTGCACATGTAATTATTTTCGTTACATGAAAATACTGCTTTTTTGCTTTTCAATTCCATTGCATTGTTTCTGTTGTGCTCAGTTGAGCAGTAGGAAAGGCAAAGAACTGACAGATGTCCGGAAAGATGAAAAAGCAAGTGCTCAGATGCAGCAATTGGCATTATTCTTTTTAATAACTTCAAAATGTGCTTTTCACCAAGAGAGCAGCACTGCCATCTGTGACAGTCCAGTCTGCACCTCTCTCAAAGAAGCAACATAGCCGTCTATGTGTTTATGGCAAATGCCAACTGAGCACCAGTGCAGAACAGAATCATGTCCTTTTACTCTGGATTAATCTGGAAAAACTTCAGCCTCCTGATTGCAGTAACTAGCAGTGAGCCAATGTGGTATAGTGTAGCATAGTGGTTACGAGATTGAGCTATGAATCAAGAAATTGCTGGTTTGCATCTACCCTATTTCATATAAACTCACTAGGTGGCCTTAGCAAGCTATTCCTTCTCAGCCCCCATCTTGAATATGGGGATGATGGTGGTAATATTACCAGGGGTGCAAATCCCCCACTAAGCATTTAAGGAGCTCTCCCCACCACCACCATCACATCTAAAAATCAGTTTCTTGAATCCTCAAAAGTTATTTTTCTTCCCCACCCCAAAAGGTGGCTGACTTACTGCACAACATTACATGCGTGCTATGTAAATTTTGCACAATTATGCTACATGCAGAAATTTTTGCAAAAGTAGTTGTGAAAGTTGTGAAACAGTCTAAGACAGTTTTCATAGCTTGGAAGCAGAGGATTGCTGGTTTTGTGTTAGCAAGCATGACTTGTCCCCTTAGCTAAGCAGGGTCTGCCCTGGTTGCATATGAATGGGAGACTAGAAGTGTGAGCACTGTAAGATATTCCCCTCGGGATGGAGCTGCTCTGGGAAGAGCAGAAGGTTTCAAGTTCCCTCCTTGGCTTCTCCAAGATAGGGCTGAGAGAGATTCATCCTGCCTGCAGAATTGGAGAAGCCGCTGCCAGTCTGTGAAGACTATACTGAGCTAGATAGACCAGTGGCCTGACTCAGTATATGGCAGCTTCCTATGAAATTGCTGGACATTATTTTTTATGGCCGGCAATTGTGCAACTGCCTTTGTGCAATTTTTAGCCTACTTTCCAGTAGGCTTATGAGATCACCCAACATTCCGTGTGTGTGTCCGACCCCCATCAACTTCGCAATGCCTGAACCAATATGAACCAGCTCAGGTACAGCTGTAGGGACACCTCAATGGCATAGTTTGTGATGATGTCATTCACCCCAATTCAAGATGGCAGACACATAAATTTTTGATGCGCTTGATCTAACTTGTGAACCATCTAACCAGTTTGAACTAAATTTGCACAGCTGTAAGGATGCCTCAGTGGTGTAACTTGTGATGATGTCATCCACCCCGATTCAAGATGGTGGGCGTGTGTTTGATGTGCAAGTGGGCTAACTTGTGGACTGTCTAACCAATTTGAACCAAATTTGATATAGTAGTAGTGAGTGACACACAGGGACACCTCAACAGTGTAGTTTGTAATGATGTCATCCACTCCCATTCAAGATGGCGGACATGTAAACATTTGAGGTGCAAGTGGGCTAACTTGTGAACTGTGTAACTGATTTGAACCAAATATACTACAGCTGTAGGAACACACAGAGACACCTCCGTAGTTTGTGGTGATTTCATCCACCCCAATCCAAGATGGTGGACACGTGAACTTTTGAGGTACAAGAGGGCTAACTTGTGGGCTGTCTAACCAATTTGAACCAAATTTGGTACAGTTGTAATAAGTGACACACAGGGACACCTCAACAGTGTGATGATATCATTCACTCCAGTTTATTTATTTATTTTACATTTATATCCCGCTCTTCCTCAGAGGAGCTCAGATTGGTATACATGCTTATTTCTATCCTCACAACATCCCTGTGAGGTAGGTTAGGATAAGAGATACACTACTGGCCCAGAGTCACCCAGTGAGTTTCAAGTTTGAATGGGGATTCAAACTCGGGTCTTTCCAGGCCTAGTCCAACACTCTAACCACTACACTATGCTGACTCTCAAGTTCAAGGTGGTGGACGTGTGAATATTTGAGGCGCAATTGAGCTAACTTGTGAACCGCCTAACCTATTTGAACCAAATTTGCTACAGCTGTATAGACACATAAGGATTCCCCACTGGTGTAGTTTGTGATTAAATCATCCACCTCAATTCAAGATGGCAGATGCATGAATAGTGTTCCCAACAGTCCCATATTATATGGGAAGTCCCTATCTGAGGCAAAAATCTCTTGTCCCAACGGGATGCTGTTCCCCTCTCACCCCATTATTGGCAGAGCCTGGGGCTCTTCTTCATCCCTCAATGCATTTGCATTGTGTCCTTTGAAGTCTGGGTGAAGTCCATATTATATGGAAAATGAACAACCAAGTCCGCAAAAGAAGTCTCTGCAAACTTGCAGGAGCAATTACCTGGTTTTATTTACATCTTGCAAGTTGCTAATTGTTTACCTATCAAATGTAAATAGACCAACAGCCTCCTGCTAACCGGACTCACCACTTCTGGCAGATAAAAAAGCCTTTCAGTGCGGCCTTCAGTGGGGGTGTAGTGTGTGTGTGTAAGTAAACATAAACCTGGGGGGATTCTCCTACCTTTTCACCTGACACTTGCTCTATGTCTATGTGGGATGGTCTGTGTGAACAAGAAGTTTGTGAAATCATGGGGCTTGTTTTGTTGTTGTTTTAACAAATGTATAGCTACTCAGGCTTCTAGCATGACCCCACCCACAGATGACCCCACCCCAAGACACCCTCCCCCCACTTGTGTCCCGTATTCAGGCAGTGGGATGTTGACAACCCTATGCATGAACGTTTGGGGTGCAAACTTGTGAACTGCCTAACCAATTTGGACCAAATTTAGTCCAGTTTATTTATTTACTTTTATTTGTCAAATTTGTACACCGCCCCAAATTTTCATCTCTGGGCAGTTAACAGTAACATAACATAAAACAAGTTATGATGTTCTAAACTGTCTGGAAAAACTGAAAACTAGCAAATCGCCAGGGCTGGATGGCATCACTCCAAGAGTCCTCAAAGAACTCAAATGTGAAATTGCTGACCTCCTTACTAAAATATATAACTTATCTCTGGAATCAAGCTCTGTACCAGAGGACTGGAAAGTAGCAAATGTAACACCGATTTTCAAAAAGCGATCCAGGGGTGATATGGGAAATTACAGGCCGGTTAGCTTAACGTCCATTCCAGGCAAATTGATGGAAAGCATCCTCAAGGATAAAATTGTAAAGCACATAGAAGAACAGGTCCTGCTGGGAGAGAAAAGCATGGCTTCAACAAAGGGAAATCTTGCCTCTCAAACCTTTTGGAGTTCTTTGAGAGTGTCAACAAGTGTGTGGATCAAGGTGATCCAGTTGACATAGTATACCTGGACTTCCAAAAAGCTTTCAACAAATTTCCTCATCAAAGACTCCTGAGAAAACTTAGCAGTCATGGGATAAGGGGACAAGTACATGTGTGGATTGCTAACTGATTGAAGGACAGGAAACAGAGGGTAGGTATAAATGGAGAGTTTTCACAATGGATGGAAGTAAGAAGTGGGTCCCCCCAGGGATCTATACTGGGACCAGTGCTTTTTAATTTATTCATAAATGATCTAGAAACAGGGGTAAGCAGTGAGGTGGCCAGATTTGCAGATGATACCAAACTCCTTTGGGTAGTGAAATCCAAAACAGATTGTGAGGAGCTCCAAAAGGATATCTCCAAAATGGGTGAGTGGGCGATAAGATGGCAAATGCAGTTCAATGTTGGCACGTGTAGAGTGATGCACATTGGGACCCAAAACCCCAACTTCACATATACACTGATGGGATCTGAGCTGTCGGTGACTGACCAGGAAAGGGATCTTGGAGTCTTGGTGGACAGCTCATTGAAAGTGCTGACTCAGTGTGTGGCAGCTGTGAAAAAGGCCAATTCTATGCTAGGGATCATTAGGAAGGGGATTGAAAATAAAACTGCTCATATTATAATGTCCTTATACAAAACTATGGTACTGCCACACCTGGAGTACTGTGTACAATTCTGATCACCACATCCAAAAAAGGGCATTGTAGAACTGGAAAAGGTGCAGAAGAGGACAACCAAGATGATCAGGGGCCTAGAGCACCTTTCTTATGAGGCAAGGCTACAACACCTGGGGCTATTTAGTTTAGAAAAAAGATGACTTTGGTGAGACATGATAGAGGTCTATAAAAACATGCATGGTGTGGTGAAAATGGAGAGAAATTCTTCTCCCTCTCACATAACACTAGAACCAGGGGTCATCCCATGAAATTGATTGTCAGAAAATTTAGGACCAGCAAACGGAGGTACTTTTTCACACAATGCATAATCAACTTGTGGTATTCTCTGCCACAAGATGTGGTGACAGCTAACAACCTGGATGGCTTTAAGAGGGGTTTGGATAACTTCACGGAGGAAAGGTCTGTCAATGGCTGCTAGTCAGAGGGCTATAGGCCACCTCCAGCTTCAAAGGCAGGATACCTCTAAGTACCAGTTGCAGGGGAATAACAGCAGGAGAGAGGGCATGCCCTCAACTCCTGCCTGTAGGCTTCCAGCAGCATCTGGTGGGCCACTGTGTGAAACAGGATGCTGGACTAGATGGGCCTTGGGCCTGATCCAGCAAGGCTGTTCGTATGTTCTTAAGTTAAAACATATACAAAAATCTTTTAAAAAATTAGACAATCTAAAAGTCAAAACAGATTAAAACTTAACCATTTAAAAAGCTGAAAAAGTTTGGGTGAAGAGGTGGGTTTTCAAGTGCTTTTTAAAAATTGTCAGAGAAGGCGAGGATAGTATTTCAGTAGGGAGCACATTCCACAGTTCAGGGCAGCAATCGAGATGTCCCATCTCTATGTGGCCACCAGCCGAGCTGGTGGCAACTGGAAACAGATCTCTCTAGATGACCTCAATGGGTGGTGGGGCTCATCATGAAGAAGACGTTCTCTTAAATACCCAGGGCCTAAGCCAGGGGTGGGGAACCTTGGCACTCCAGCTGTTGTTGAACTACAACTCCCATCTTCCCCAGCCACAATAATTGTGGCTGGGGATGATGGGAGTTGTAGTTCAACAACAGCTGGAGTGCCAAGGTTCCCCACCCTTGGCCTAAGCCGTTTAGGGCTTTATAGGTTATAACCAGCACTTTGTATTTTGCTCGGGAACCTTTTGACAGCCAGTGTAGTTCTATCTGCAGAGGAGTGATGTGGTCTCTCCGAGATGACCCAGAGACCAGTCTGGCTGCTGCATTCTGAACCAACTGGAGTTTCCAGACTACTTTCAAAAGCGGCCCCACATAGAGTGCATTGCAGAAGTCAAGTCTGGAGGTGACCAGCATATGTACCACTGTTTTGAGGCCGTTCATCTTGAGAAATGGGCGCAGCTGGTGTATCAGTTGAAGCTGATAGATAACCCTTCTGGCCACCACCTCAACCTGAGATACCAGGGAGAGGTGTGAATCCAGACGTACTCTCAGACTGCGAACCTGTTCCTTTTGGGGAAGTGTGACCCCATCTAGAACAGGCAGATCAAAATTGCCTCTGGAGTTCTAACCCTGCACAATAAGTACCTCTGTCTTATCTGGATTCAGTCTCAGTTTATTCTCCCTCATCCAGCCCATTACTGCTTCCAGGCAGGCATTTGGGGAGGTTATGCCATCTCCTGATGATGTTGACATGGAGAAGTAGATCTGGGTGTCGTCGGCATACTAACACCCAGCACCAAACCCCCTGATGATCTCTGCCAGTGGTTTCATGTAGATGTTCAAGAGCATTGGAGACAGTATGGAGCCTTGAGGGACGTCATACATAAACTCAGATAAGCTCAGTTGTAGGGACAGTGAAAGGAAATTAGACAGATTCGTTTTTACTAGAATAACTTGTATTTGGTGCAAGAGCGCTCTTGCACAACTACATGAATGTTACATTGCAAAGTGCATGTAACATTGCATTGTATGTCAGCCAGAGTCTCCTCAAAAAAATTTAAGTGAGGAGTTGCTCCTCAAGCTTCCCCTCTATGTACACCCCTGAATACAACTTAGCCACTTTACAGGCTTGTTGTAAGAATTATGTGAAAAACTTCTGGAAAATGCTAAGTATTATTATAGTGGATAGCATGAACTCAGTTCTCCTCAGTTCAGTTTCTTCTCCAAGATGGGGAAGCTAAATTACTTAGTGCTAAATGAAGGCACCAGTATCATGAACTTATCAGAAATCTGGCAGGAGAACCTAGTGGGCTTATTTTTGGATATAAGAGCTATAGAAAGAATGCGGCAGGATGCAGTCAGGGTGGTGTACTTTATGTCAAAGAGGGCACAAAGTTGCTTCACAAAATTGCTGTGGGAAGTAGTACCCATAGTGCCATCAAGTCAATTTCAACTCCTGGCGCCCACAGAGCCCTGTGGTTTTCTTTGGTAGAATACTGGAATGGTTTACCAGTGCCTCTGCCCGTGCAGTATGAGATGATGCCTTTCAGCACCTCCCTATATTGCTGCTGCCTAATATAGATGTCTACAAATGTATTTGCTAGGCACAGTCTGGGAACCGGCAGGGATTTGAACTAACAGCCCCTTGCACTCTAGGCAGATTTCCCCCTGCTGCATCACCGCAGCTGATTGTGGATAGTAATACCAGGCCTGAAATGTAATTTTAGTATTGGGGACATGCTATCATCACCCCCCTGACCAAAATGCTAAGAATGAGGGGGAGAAAGAAACTAGGGAGGCAGGCAAGGGAGAAAATGTTATAATGGGTAGCTTCAACCACCTTCACATCGACTGGATAAAGTAACAAAGATACAACATGCTTGTGAGCAGTTGGCCATTTAACCTTCCTGAGAGGAGGGGATCCTGCACTTAATTCTGGCTGGTGCCCAGGAACTAGTGCAAGATGTGTAAGTATCATCATAGCTAGTAATAGTGACCAAAATGTTATCAAATTCAATATACATAAGATGTGGAAAGCTGCCAAGAAAGTCCAACACAGTCACAATTTCTAAAGAATAAATGTCTAAAAAAAGGTGGTGACTAGTTGAAAGGCAGAGACGTCAGTCATATATTTCAAGATGCTTGGAGATAATTTTAAAACCACAATAACAGAAACACTGTAAGAATGTTTAGCCCAGATTAGGAAGAGTACAAACTTGTCCAAGTTGATGCCAGTGTGGCTGACTTAAGGAAACTATAAAAGGCAAGAAATCTTCCTTTTAAAAAGTGGAACTGTTGCCCACATTAGGAGAATAAAAAGAGAGAACACTCTCTGGCAAAGCAAATGTACGTTGACAATAAAGCAAGGGGGGGAGAAGATTCTGAAGAGTATATACTGTATTGTTACAAATATGACACACAGAAACATTTGGGGGAGGGGACAGGGTGGTGTTTGGACTGTTAGATGACAAAAGAATGTTAATGGAGGACAGGGAGATTTCAGAGAAGCTGAATGAATTATTTGTGTTAGTCTTTGTGTTGGTGGATGATGTACAAATACCAATGTCTGAGCTGCATTTTCCAGGATGGCAGCTGAAGCACTAAAACAACAGAGGTGACAAGAGATGAAGTTCACACAAACGAATTAACAAGTCACCAGGTCTGGATGGCACATACCCAATAATTCAAGAACGCAAAAGTGCAATTGCTAATCTCTCTTATCATCATCATCATCTGTATCCAACCTCACAAATGAATGCTCAAAACAATATACAACAAGCAAAATATATACAATAAAAATATAATTTAAAAATATACTTGTCACCAAAATCAGCCTCCATGTCAGAGCAGTGGAAAGGCTTCCAAGTAAGTTTAGCAGGTATCAGATATATCAGAAACTGGTTATCAGGTATCAGATATATCAGAAACAGGTATCAGATATATCAGAAACAGGAGATATAGGAATAAATGGAGAGTTTTCAGAATGGAGGGAGGTAAGCAGTGGGGTTTTCCAAGGATCTGTACTGGTACTAGTGCTACCTAATTTGTTCATAGATGGTTTGCCGTGGTCAGGCATGAGCAGTGAAGGGGCGAAAACCCAAGTGGACTGTGAAGAGCTCCAAAAAGATATCTCCAAAGTGGCTGTATGAGCAACAGAATATCAAATGAGGTTCAATAGAAATGTAAAGTGAGATACATTGGGGCAAAACATCTACATATAGATTGATGGGTCCTGAACAGGCAGTGACTAATGAGGAAAGAGATCTTGGGGGTCACAGGTGAATAGCTCATTGAAAATGTCAATGTATCATAGCAGTGAAGAAATGCAAATTCCATGCTAGGGATTTATTGGGGAAGGGATTGGAAACAAGACAAGCAGCACCATCATCTCATAATACATTTTAACAAATTTATGTTGAGGCTGCATTTGGAATGTTATGTACAGTTATGGTTGCCCCATGTGTTTATGTTGCTGTCTGTGATAATTTTACCTATGGACTTCAGAGGCACAGCCTGTCATATGCCACTGCATGATGGTTGCCAGATTGCAACCCAGAGCTCTGCCTGTTCCCAAATGTTTGAAGGCCTTAGGAGATGAGGCCATAACTCAGTGTAGCACATCTGCTTTGCATGCAGAAGGTCTCAGAATGAATTCCCGGCATCTCCAGGTAGGGCTGGGAGAGACTCCTATCCGAAACCTTGAAGAGCTGCTGCTGGTTAGTGCAGACAATACTGAACTAGATAGACCAGTGGTTTGACTCGGTATAAGGCAGCTTTCTATGTTCCTATGAGATGTTGCAGCCACTGTGCCTCCCCCTCTTCCATTCTTTTGCCTACCTTCCTTTTTTTTTGTACATAGCGGGACTCCAGCTTTATCTCACATCAGATAGGAGAGGAGCAGTGTTCTCTCTAATTTTTTTCATCTGTGTGTGGAATGAGTTTTGTTCTGGGCAGCAGTATCAAGGCAATGTGTGTCCATATGCATTCAGAGTGGGATGTTCCTGATTCAAACTGAGCGGGATCTAAAATTGACTGAGTGGACATCAAAAAATGTGTGAGCACATGCACACGCGCATGCCTTAGAGGGAGCACTGGAGAGGAAGGTGAGCAAAAGGATCAGCAGGGAGTTATTCATACTCCCTGTTGTTGAGCGAAGCCACTTCAAAGTACACTCATGGCATTGAGGGAAACAGCCCCTCACCTCTGCTCTCGGTTTTCTTTTGAAACAAGTCCACATGGCATGTTCTGTGTTTTTCCGCACTTGTCTGATTTTATCCATGAAGATGGGTTGTGTCCCTATATCATGCCTCAGGAAGACAGGAATGTAGTTAGATTTGCATGTGACCTCCGGTAGGCTGGTAGGCGGAGCTCCCTCTAGACCCCGGTTCCGTTCCTGTCTTGCCTCAGGCAAACACACACTTCGGAAACCTCTTCAATCTTCTACTTCAGACTTGTTCTTATCTACCTTATTTCCCCTTTTTTCCTTTGTGTGAGGGTGGGAAGGGAGTCTCTGTGTATTTCTGCAAATTCCAAACACCTTTTTTAGTTTTTGATTTGGCTAATTGACTGCTTCTTTTTTACTTTCGGTTTTGCCTTAGTTGCCTCTGACTCCCCCCTCCCTCCATTTCCCCCTCTATTATGGATCCCACTGTGGCAGGGGATCTCTTAGCCACCTCTGTGTCCAAAGGGGCACCCTCCGAAGGGGCTGGAATGGCTCCGAGCCTTAAAGCCCGCGAAAAAGCTTCCCACGGCTTGAAACGTTCTCCACCCCCGCTATCCGCTAATCAGCTGGGCATGCCGGCAGATGCCTCTAAGGCACAAACGGCCACTTCTCTTGTTGCCCCAAGCGAGCCCCCCAGCAGAAAAGCAGCAAAAAAGACCAAGCATGGCGAACCGGAGGGCGGCAGGTCTTTGAAAAAGCTTAAAAATGCTTCCGACAAACACAAGCGCCATAAGTGCAAAATGAAACCGCCAGTAGTTTGTCTCAGTGAATGGCTGCTTTTACAAGCTGTCTGCCAACAGCGCCTGTCTAAATGGCTTCCTCAGGCGCTCATTTTGGATCAAGAGGGCTCTATTGCTGCGCATATCGGAACAGGCGCCTCTCTCACGCCTGCGATGAATGACGCAAAATCCTTGATGGGAGAGGGGGACCCCGGCTTGCCGGCTAATCCCCCTGTATCCCAATCATCGTTCTCCAACTCTACCAGCCGTATTGCTGCACAAGCTGGAGCTGCATTGGAAGCCACCAGACAATTGACTCCATCTGTGAGTAATCCTTCTACAGTACCTGAGGGGCAGTTTAAACAGCCAGAACCCGAATTTGAAGCCTGGCTTCGATCCTTTATCAGATCAGAGATGGGGTCTGCCTCACTCGTTCCTCCCCAGGCTGTGCCTCAAACCACTAAGCCAATTTTTCTCTCATCTTCACTGGGCTCCAGCCCCACCAGTGGAGTCATTCCATCCAATGAGAGGGGTCATTTCTTACCCAGATCTCCTAGATCACACAAATCCAAACATCCAGCGGACCCATTGCCACTGTCGTCGTCCTCTTATGAAGGGCATATGCCATATCCTACCAAAAAAAAAAAAGGTTACCTACAGCTCCACAAGAGCCCACTCTACCCTCAGCCCCTCCTCCTCCTATCCCTACTCTACCACCCCCGCCTCAACCACAATCAGGGGATTCCTCTTCTTCCTCCTCCTCTACGGAGGAAGGCGAACTATCGCAAGAGGATGAGCAACCTAACCAGGTTAATTCAATTAGACTATTTTAACAATCAGACTTTGATGTTCTCTTAGCCAAAACACGCAGAGTCATTAAGGATACATCTCCGGATGCTATCCCCCCTCCCTTCCATCCCTCGACCAAGCTGTCTTTCCTTCCACATCCTCTTCCTCCTCTGTTCCTTTCCCCCCTCTCTTTAAAGATACTATGGTGGCAGAACGGAAGATGCTCTTTGCATCTCGACCAGTTACTCCATGTCCTAAGAAACTGTACAATCTACTTGATAATATTATGTCTCTCTTAGTCTCTCCTGTAGTAGATGGCCCAGTGGCACAACTGGTGTCCGGAATGTTGATAAACAAAGACGGAGACAAACAATTGAGGATACCAGAGGACAAGAAATGTGACTTTCTCCTTAGGAAAATTCATGACGGTGCTGCTACCATCATCAGGGCAGCATCAGCAAACTCAATTTTCTCTAGGGCCGCAGTTCTCTGGGCAAAGCAACTTATTGGGCCAGTCACTTCTCTCTCAGCCTAACCTACTTCACAGGGTTGTTGTGAGGAGAAACCTAAGTATTTAGTGTACTGCTCTGGGCTCCTTGGAGGAAGAGCGGGATATAAAATGTAATAAATAAATAAATAAAATAAAATAAAATATCGAGCTCGTTCCTCCAGATAATAAAGAACTCAGACTAGGCATCAACAAATTAGCCAAAGCAGCCACCTTTGCAGCCGATTCCAATCTCGACTGCATCCAAGCACGCTTCCAGATCCATGGCGGCAGGAGTAGCGGTTCAGAGGTGCTTATGGTTAAAAACCTGGAAAGTGGACCATAAGTCTAAGCTTAACTTGGCATCCTCCCCCTTCTCGGGAGCCAAATTATTTGGGGATTCCTTAGATCAAGTCCTGGTGGACACCAAATATAAAAAGAAGACAATGCCTACTCCTCATAAAGATTTTCAACACCCAGGTCACATGGCCCAGCCTTATTTTTGTCCCTACAGGTCTGGGCTTCGACCTTATTCCAATTCCTCCAAGGACCATTGCTCTTTCAACACCTCTTACAGGGGCAACTGGCGGCAACAGGGACAGCAACGATTCCGTGGAAATAACAGGTTCCAACCCTCCCACCAGTCTTTCGGGTCAAGTTTCCAGCAGAACCGGTAACAATGATCTGGAGCCAGTCTTCCTCTGATGCCTGGGTGCAAAATACCATCACAGACGGTCTCCGAATAGACTTTACAGCTTATCCACCTGATTTCTCCCTCATCACTCCTGCCCCCAAGAACCCGGAGAAGAAGAAGCGGATGTCTCAAGCTCTGAGTCATCTGCTCCAGATACATGCCATAGAACCTGTTCCCACAGCCAAACAATCTTAAGGCGTCTACTCCCTCCTTTTCCTGGTACCAAAGAAGGACGGGTCTTGGAGGGCCATGCTTGATCTCAAGCACCTAAACCGCTTTATAAAGAAACACCATTTCCAAATGGAGTCTCTTCATACCATCAAAGAAGTGGTGCGCAAAGGGGAATACCTAGCATCAATAGATCTTTCAGAGGCGTATCTACATGTTCCCATTTCCCCTCCACATCGCAAGTTTCTTCGCTTTCGGGTCCTCTCCAACCACTTCCAATACAAAGTCATACCCTTTGGCCTCTTATCGGCCCCGAGAACCTTCACAAAGATCATGGTGGCCCTGGTGGCCAAGATGCGAGAGGAAGTGCTCCATGTCCACCCCTATCTAGACGACCTGCTTATACGATCAGCTCCCTACACCAAGCACAACAAGACGTCCAACACACGCTCCTTCTGCTGGAACAACACAGATTTGTTGTCAATTGTGCATCACCTGAACCCTTCCCAAACTCTTCAACATCTGGGGGCAATTTTCAACACCATCAAGGGCACCATATCTCTCTCTTCAGAACGCATAGCAAAGATATCAGACCTGATCACACCTATCCTCCACAGACCTCAGACAGACCTCTCCCTTCTGGCTCAACTCTTGGGCTCCATGGTGTCCTGCATGGAGTGCACCCCGTGGTCCCGCTGGCACTCCCGCCCCCTCCAAGCCTTCCTCAGACCCTTTCAGGATCTCATCGCCTCCAAGATGCACAAGATGCTTTGTATCCCCTCAGAGGTCCTCCGATCTCTCCACTGGTGGCTCTCACTGGCAATGCTCAGGGGAATGCCACTAATGCCACCCCACAGGGTCACGATCACTACCGACGCGTGTCTCACCGGCTGGGGAGCCCACTAAGGCCACCATCTAGCTCAGGGCACTTGGTCTCCCATCAAATTGTCAAAGAACATCAACCTCCTGGAATTGCGAGCCATTCGCCTCACTCTGGTGAGCTTCCTTCCTTTGATCCGGGGCCATCATGTTCTGGTCAGGACGGACAACGTGGCTGCCAAAGCCTACATTGCAAATCAGGGCAGCACAAGGTCCAAATCAATAATGAAGGAAGTATGTCTCTTGTTCAGCCTGGCTCAAACCCATCTAGCCTCCATCATAGCCGAGTATCTGAGCGGTGTGACGAACCTAGCAGCAGACTGGCTCAGTCGCCAGACCTTAGACATGGAGGAGCAGTCCCTGAACCCGAAGGTTTTTCATCAGGTCACCAGAGTGTTTGGGTTGCCCGAAGTGGACCTCTTTGCATCTCAGAGAAATCACAAGCTTCCCTGATTCTTCACCAGATACCCCTCCCCCTCAACTGAACAGATGGATGCCCTCACAGCGACCTGGCCCCCGGGCCTCCTCTACGCCTTCCCCCCAATGGCCATCATTCCCAGGGTGATCCAAAAGCTGATCCTCAAAAGAGCGGACGTGGTTCTAATAGCCCCAAGATGGCCCAGGCGTCTGTGGTTCGCAGATCTGATGTCTCTCTCAATCTGGGACCCATGGTCTCTTCCTCGCCAGAGACCTGCTCAGTCAGGGTCCCGTACTGCATCCGGACCCAGACTGGCTACAACTTCACGCTTGGAGATTGAGTGCTCCAGACTAGCTCAAGCGGGCTACTCGCAGGCTGCACAGGACACCATTCTAGCCTCAAGACGCCCCTCTAAGGGCCACAAATACCAGACGACTTGGGCTGCTTTCTCCAGATGGTCTCGCAAAAGAGGACTGCCACCATCGGGGGTGGGTGTTTCTGAAGTTCTGTCTTTCCTTCAAGAAGGCTTAACCATGGGACTGCGTCCTAACACTCTACACAGGCAGGTATCAGCCCTAGCTACAATTCTTCCTCTGAATATAAAAGAATCCTCGTCACTCCACCCTCACATTTCCTGCTTCCTCTGGGGAGCGAACAATTTAGCTCCGCCGCCAATTCATAGGTTCCCTTCCTGGGACTTGAACAAGGTGCTCAACACTCTTACGAGGCCCCCGTTTGAGCCTATCACCACTACTCCCCTCAAGATCCTATCTTACAAAGTCCTCTTCTTAGTTGCCATCACCTCAGCTAGACGGGTATCCGAGTTGGCGGCCCTTTCAGCACACAAGGACGTTTGCACCTTCTCAGAGGATGCAGTCATTCTCCGTCTGGACCCAACCTTCATCCCTAAAGTCAATTCCACCTTTCATAGATCCCAAGAAGTAGTCCTTCCCTCCTTCTGCCCCAAACCTATGCATCCTAAAGAAAAAGCATGGCACACCCTAGATGTGTGCAGAGCCATCAAGGCTTACCTCCAACGCACCAGCCCTCACCGTAAGACGGATGCTCTTTTCGTCTCGTTCCACCCTGGATCTCTAGGCCTAAAGGCATCCAAGCTTACCCTGGCAAAATGGATCAAAGCTACTATCTGTTTAGCCTACCAATCCCTCGACCTTCCAGTTCCAGGGGACATTACAGCGCACTCCACACACAGCACAAGTACTTCTGCGGCTTTCTCTGCAAACGCTCCACTCCACGTCATATGCAAAGCGGTCACCTGGGCATCCATTTCGCCTTTCATTAAACATTTTCCTTCCATGCCGATCAAGCAGCTGTGGCGCGCACTGTCCTTCAAAGAGTAGTCTAGGGTCCACTTCCCTCCCTTTCTTCTACAAGACCTCTAGCTTGGGTACGTCCCATCTTCATGGATAAAATCAGACAACTGCGGAAAAAGAAACATTGGTCCTTCACCAGTCTGGAAGGGCTCTTTTTCGCAGTGTCTGATTTTATCTGGCCCTCCCACTGACTACCTTTTCAACTCCCCTCTCCTTCTTGGATGCTACAAGGGCACAGTAGTGGGCAGTGGCGACTCCCAGGGTTGCAGATGGTTCTTTACCGCTGGTGCAACCTTTTCTGATACTCTCTTGACTCTCTGTTGTTTCTCTGACTTATTTTTTCTTCCCGGAGTCTCTTTCCTCTAGTATATGCTATCTTAGGGCTCGACAGTCCGGAACTGGGGTCTAGAGGGAGCTTCGCCTACCAGCCTACCGGAGGTCACATGCAAATCTAACTACATTCCTGTCTTCCTGAGGCATGATATAGGGACACAACCCATCTTCACGGATAAAATCAGACACTGCAAAAAAGAACCCTTCACAGGTAGGACCAATGTTTCTTTTCCTTTTAGCTAATGGGAGGGGGGTGGGAGAGAGACTGCACATACTCCCACTGCCCTATAAGAGTTAAAAGGACAGGCAGGATCACTGGGTTGTTCTCTGGCAACCCTAAAATGGCAATATTAACTAATTGTAGCCCAGTAGTCACCAGCATTGAATTAAAGAACATGAGACAGTCCGCTCAGGGCTTGCCAGAAGTAATCCAAAGCAATGGCAGCCTCTGAGGCTGAGCATGTGCAGGATGCTTTCCCTTCGTTACAGAGTACCTACATGCGAAAGATTGAAGAGAATGGATTTCAAGTCACGAACTCTGACTCCCAAAGGAGCTCAACCTGCTGAACCATTTTAGAAATGATTAAGCACTAGTTATGTTGAAGTCTATACGCTTCTGTGCTTCTTTGACCCTGATACTGCACTCACTCCAGTATTTAGGAAACATTGTTGAAGGGTGGTATAGGACTGCCTGGTGGACCTCCTTACTCCATATGAATCTGCCTTCTTTCTATAGACATCTGGGGAGGTCTTGTTATCAGTAGAGGCATGGCTGATAGGGACTCAGGATAGGGCCTTCTCTGTGGTCATGCCCAGGTCCTAGAACTTCCTCCTCCAAGGAACTTGCCTAGTCCCCTCACTATAGGCCTGGTGAAACACTGTGGTTTTATCTGTCGTTCTGCCTTCAGAAGGACAGTTAAAATCCGCTTGTTTCACCAGGCCTGTGGCCTTGCATGAAGGCTAACTTGTTCTGGTTTTTTTGGCTCTGCTGTAGTGATCTTCTGGGTTGTGTGTGGTTTTATTTTTAATGGTTGCTAGTTTGCAAGTTGATCTTGTATGCCATCTTGCATGTTTTTGAAACTAGAAAGGCAATCTAGACATATTTATATCCATAAATAAACAAATAATGCCATACCCCTTAAGATAAATATCTACAGTCATGAAGGCAATCTGAAGGAATCTCCCTTCCTTTGTTCTGCAAACCATGCCACAGTGTACCGGCCATTCTATTTCTTGTTTTGTTTCGGCTACTAGTAATTTTTAAAAATTCAATCCAATAGAAACATGGCCATTTCTTCCCTGTCATATGATTGGCTTCCCGGAGGTGGTCTGCCAAAGCACGGATCTTAATGGCTTTTAGATACAAGGCTCACCTTTCAGGAAGATGTTTGGAAGCAGAAGTCTAGATGAGTTAGAGTTAATGGTGCTTTTTACTTGATTCCTTTTTTTAAAAAAAAGGTTTTGTGATGGTTTTTGATCATTTTGAGCTGCCTTGAGCGAAGGCAGGATTTTACGTATGTGTATTATGTGATACAGGAATAGCCAATATTATCTGAATTGTGGGAATGGAAAGGAGTCCTACAGAGGAAGCAGGAGACATAATTTTCCACCTACACAGTGGAGACTGTCAGATAGTCTAACAGGTGCCACCAATTTTGAGGGAGGCCCTAATCTAGAATTTTAAAACTTGTTTAGAAACAAGTTTTTAAATTGTCTTGTATTCTATTTTGTTTTGTGATTTGATGTGTATTGGATGTTTTAATGTGTTGTGAGCTGCACCAGAGAACAATTTTTATGGAGTAGATAAAATGTATTATGAATAATAATAATAATTATTATTATTATAGTACATTTATCTTGATTATGCCTAAAACTAAAATTCACTTACAATTTGAACTGTGTAAACCCCCTTTAGAACTGTTTTTGTTTAAACGTGGTATATAAAGATAGTCTTAATGATAATAATATATACACCTTAACACATGCACGCACCTTGTTCAGGATGCATCTCAGTCCTAGCACCTAAGAAATCAATGTGCCTCAAACCTTTTTTATTCTGCATTGTTTTTAGCATCCATTAGACACCATAAGACAATGTCATCAATTGGGGAGACCCAAATAACAATTTGAGAAGAATTACTTCAGCTGTGATTAGGTTGTCCTGATTGCAGAAATGCACCCTCCCCCTCATCACCCAGCTCTTTTCACTTTTGCCCGTTCTGAGGTTGAATTTTCCTGCTTACATTTTAAAGGCTCAAATAGTAAGTCTTCATCATCATCAGCTATCCACAATCCTAATTTGGACCTCTGTGGAGATGTACAAATATTCCACATCTTGCTTCTAAACCTCATGTCTTTATTAATCCATTTGTATTTTTAAGATGCTAGCAAACAAATGTCATGTTGAAACTGGCCCTAAAGGGGCAGGTTAAGCTACCTGCATATGTCCACACCCCTGGAATATAAGTGGGATGTTCACTGCCTTGACATTTATCCACTGCAGGAGTTAAGAGGCAGTATGTTACATTGGAAGCTGCCATATACTGAGTCAGACCATAGGTCCATCTAGCTCAGTATTGTCTACACAGACTACGTAGACCTTTGGTGTGATCCTGCAAGGCTCTCAATGTTTTTGCACTGGGAGACTGATAGATACGCTCTGTACCAATCACTTGCTGAGCACCATGGTCTGTCAGGATTCAGCTTCCTGAGCTGGGCAATGCAGGCCCACCTCTTTTCCCCTGGGACCCAAGTTCCTTGTTCCTAGGGAAGAATGATGCATATACAAGAGACAATGTGTCCCAATTTTCCTTGTGCCTAACCCGCTTTTGGTTTGCCCAGCCCCTGAAGCATATGTGTCACAGTGGACTGTCTCGCCTCAGGAGCTCCTGCCGAGCTTGTTATCCTTGGAGCAGAGACAGCTGACATTGCTTCATTAGCCTCATTAGCAGGTTGCTGTGGTGCCAGGCTTTGATGGGTCTGTTTTAATTTACATCTGTATACATATTTGCCATGGTGGTGGGGGGAGGTTGTGCTGCATCAGATTATGAGGAGAGAAAGCAGAAGCTGGGAGGGACCTGACTTCTTTAATACACTTTATGCAGAGGGCACTGAAGTTCTATGCTAAGGGACTGCAAATTCTGAAATCGCAAAACCACAAATCACCATGGGCAGAAATTAAGCAGGCTGGTTTTATTGACTTAATATACACAGTTCTTGCTGCTGCTGCTTCTGCTTCTTTCCCACCCACCCTGGGTTTTTGCATTCAGATTTGTTTTTTTTAATCAGTGTCCAGGAAAGAAGTGCTGGGACTTGTACAAAAAGCATGAGCAAGGGAGGAAAAGGCAGGAAGGGCCTTGATACAGTTTCTTTGGATTTAAAAGTCAGCCCAAAATTTTAGCAGCCAGACTCATTTTTCAGCCTTCGGGTTTTCAGCTGTCTCCTCTGACTTTTGAATTACTAGAATCTATTCCACAAACCAAGTGATAGGGAACAATACAGTCTCTTGGACTTCAGTCTCCTCGATTAAGAAATTAAATTTCTAAGCAAAATGGTAAGTTGGTGTCCCAAGTTTGTCAAGCCCTATGGTAAGAGACAAGCATCGTAAGGAGGGAATTCCTCCTTCCAGGCTGTAGGAAATTCCACCTCAGCCCTCTTGGGGAATTGCCAAGACTGTTAGATTGGACCCACCCTCATCCAGCTGAAGCTGAAACGTATCACTGTCTGGAAGAGCCCCTACAGTAGTCATTTGTGTGCTCTCTCAATATGTGAAGTATTTCACAGTCCTTATCTCTTCCAGGTTCACTAGCTTTTCAGCCAGTTTGCCACTGTAGTAGTATCCTGAACAGCTGCTTGATGTGCAGACATGCTGTGGAAAGTGTCACCTGCTGGTTTCTGACCCTCAAGCTGCTTTTAAAAGCATAAGAACAGGCCAGGCAACCATCCTGCCCTACCCCAGCGCCACAGTCTGATTCTCCCCGACAACCCCACGGCGGCTGTTAATTTAAAAAGTAAACCATGACCAGCTGTGATCCTGATCACAACTCACCCATGCCACATCTAGTTACACCCTTATTTGCCTTTTCCAGACAAGTAATGTAAGCTGAGAGAGTGGCTTATTCAAGGGCATCCTGTAAATTCATGACAGAGCAAGGATTTTAGTCTGGGATTCCCTGTCCCAGCCTTTGATTGCTCTCTGATTCAGAGTTAGAACATGACTAGCTGTGTAGCATAGCAGCTTTACCTTTATTAAGTGGACCCTGGCTGGGACACACCTTTTACTTCTTCCTTATCAATCCTCAGTTGTAGCGCCGGTATAAAAATATGTTAAATAAATAAAAATAAATAAATCCAAGGACTGTTCCATTCCTGTGTCCTTTTGCAGAGAGAGATAGTCGGTAGTTACTCAGCTGCTGTGCCCCTGGCTGTCATATTACAAGGTTGTCATGTTTTCTATTCCAAAATATTACTATCTTGGAATGACAATTAAATACTGGGAAGGTTTAAAGCCTGTGTCTCAGTATTACAAGGAAACCTTCTGAATGCAGGTTAGTGAGAGTGGGAAATTATTTCCTTGGGAAGCAGGCAGAGTTCATGACTGGTTCTTGAATCTCATCTGTATAACATCAATGTGGGCATTTCTGCACCACATACTTAAATAGGTGTAGTAGTCATGCTCTCTGCCTTAGGGAAACCATAGTTCTGAGAGAAAGGGGACCAGGTCTCACGATCCGTGAGACCTGGTTTGTTGCAGTGAGCGGGAAGAGCGGGCTAAGCCCGCTCTCCCCACTCATGAGCGAGGAGGGAGCCCTGGGCGGCCGGATCGGTCACCCACACGATTGCTGGCTCTGAGATGGAGCCAGCGTGGGCTGATTGGCCCCCGCAAGCTCCAGCATGCCCTGCGCGACTGCAGGGGGCATGCTGGCGAGATCTCCGGAGCCGGGAGGCGGCTTTTCACCTCCCCTCTGGGGGTCTCCTCATGAGTAGGCACGGCGCGAAGCCCCAGGGGCTCAATTCAGACATCTCAACAAACCATGGTTTGTGCTAACCATAATTTAGAACCTGACCCACGGTTTGAGTTTCCAAATTGTTTGCCAATAGCCAAACCATGGTTGGAACTGCTTGTCTGTACTTGTATTACTCAGCTCCATAAATTCACTTGCACCTTTGTGATGCAGCAGCCTCTGGAGGTGGAGTGAGGGCTATTGCTATGGTTTGTCAATTCAGATGTCTTGCCAAACCATAATTAGCACAAATCATGGTTTACAACACACTTCTAACCATAGTTTCTCGTTCCTGTTTGATGGTCGCAAACCAAGATTTGTCAATTGAGACATCACACCAACACATAGATACACTTCCTTAACCATGGCTTGCCAGTGATGTCTGAACTGAGCCAGCGATGAAAATCTCCCACAAAAAATGTCCATAATCCTTATGCCACTCCAATTTTCAGCATTATTTGGAAGGAACTATGATGGATAAATTGATATAGAGGCGAGTCTCACAATCAGTGAGACCCGCTTTGTCCGGGTTAGCGGGGAGAGCGGGCTAAGCCTGCTCTCCCCACAGATGATCAGGAAGCCCTGCCAGGGCAGCCGGATTGGCTACCCACACGACTGCCAGCTCCGTGATGGAGCCGGCTGGGGAGTTTGGGGCCGTGCGGCCCCCGGTAGCTCCAGCATGCCCTTCATGAGCGCGCAGGGCATGCTGGAGAGCGTCCTGGCTGGGGGTCTACTCTTGAGTAGCCGTGCCGTGGCAACTCACAAGCAAAAAAAACCAGGTTTGCAGAGTGCTCACTCCGCAAACCCGGTTTAAGGGGAGGGTTACTTGAGCGGGTTACCCGCTCAGGAACCACCAGGCTCGCAGCCGAGCCCGGTGGTTCACACGGTATGCAAAAATTGGGCTAGGCTCCCTCAGCCCGATTTTTGCAGGCCGTGTGAATAGCCTCATAGATTGTAGTGTAGATATGCTCTTTTTCACTATTCTGTGGCATGCCACCTCTGCTGCATTTCCTTTCTCCTTCGGCAATTTTCTCCCATCCCTTCATTGGCTTTCTCACCCTTGCACTTGGGATGCCTGAGAAAACAGTGTTTGTCTCATTCTCTCCCCCTTAGAATGTAGACTTCACAATAGCTCCTTCCTTTCTGGGTTTGGAGCAAACTTTGTTCCTGTCCCTGACACTCGCAGCCTACGCCACCTCTGTAATGAGTCACAAGAGACCCCCACGCACGTTCCATGCTGTTGCTGACGGATGGGTCTGTTAGCAGCTGTGGCCCACGTCCCCTCCCGCCAGCACCTCGCTCCGTGGAGATTTATGCCTTTAATATCTCCAGCTTTGCAAGAGATCCCACAGCAATGAAGCAGCCCCAGGACAAGTCAGCAGAGTGTGGAGACTTTTTGCATTGAGAGTCTTGGTTATAGTCTGAGATACAGGAAATAAGCAGGGGGCAGGGGAACTGAGGGTAGTTTCACAGATTATTGTTTTCTTATGCAGGGAAATTTTTTCTTATGCAGAGTGGATGCACCATCATATGTGATGGATAATGCACACACAGTTAAACAAACACAGGTGTGCGTGTGTCATGTGCATGCTACTTGGAAGTGATAATTCAAGTAGGAAAATGATGGTGTGTAAAACTACCTTAACACAGGGATATTTTATTTCCTTCTATGCTGTAATTCAAGGTGGCACACGTGGAATTCCCAGATGGTCTCCCATCCAGGCACTGGCCAGAATCAGCCCTGCTTAGCTTCAGCAAGGTGGCTGCCTCAGCTGCCTTCAGACTAGATCCTGGGACCAAATTAAGTATTTCACAGTGCTGCCGATACCCGCCAATAAGGCTATACAAATGATCCATGTGCAGAGCCAAAACCAGGTCTGTGAGGAGAGCGGGTCTGACCCGCTCTCCCCGCAGACGATCAGGCAGAATGCCCTGGGCATCTAGATCGGCCACCCAGATGATTACCAGCCCCATCATGGAGCCAGGTGGGTCAGAGGGGTGGGTGTGGGGGGCCTCGACCCCCGGAAGCTCCATAAGGCACTGTACAAGGGTGCGGTGCCTTGTGGGGAGCCCCCCAACACTGGGAGGCTACTTGTGAGTCACTGCGGTGTGGAGCCATGCTGCAGTGACAAATGATCTTTTAACCAGATTTTCAGATGCTCTCACGCCCAAAAGCCGGGTTAAGCGGCAGGCTTCGTAAGCTGGCTTGCCACTGAGCCTCCGCCGTGAGCTGCGCAGCTCCTCTTGCTGCACACGAGCAGCAGGAACTGGGCTGGGCTCCCTTAGCCTGGTTCCTGCTGCTCGTGAGAATAGCCTCAGAGTCTCCTACAAGCACACCTTTTCACTCTCCAACAAGCTCTTTAAAGAGTAGCCATACTGAGTCAAACAGCCAGTGGCCCACCCAGCAGCGCTCCCTCTAATTTTTTCTATTGGTGAGCGGAATGAGTTTTGTTCTGGGCAGCAGTATCAAGGCAGTTTGCACACTATAGTGTGTTCCCCTATAAATACCACACGTGCACGCAAACATAAATATCAAAGGAAAGAAGTGTATTTTATAATTTTATTCTGTTTTAATAGCAGTTGCTGGTTAAAAGTGGCCTATAAAATAGCAATAGCAATAGCAATAGCACTTACATTTATATACCGCTCTATAGCCGGAGCTCTCTAAGCAGTTTACAATGATTTTAGCATACTGCCCCCCAACATTCTGGGTACTCATTTTACCGACCTCGGAAGGATGGAAGGCTGAGTCAACCTTGAGCCCCTGGTCAGGATT